>NC_086252.1:5868480-6171510 GCF_021018805.1 Prinia subflava | reverse complement strand
AAAGCAATGACAAACCTTTGAGAGCGGCTTCTTTTGCTGACAGTTGATGCCTCCAACATAGACCATGTTGGGCATGATGGGGCGTGGATACTCAAAAACAAAGTCGTATCTCATCAGCCAAACTGATGCTTGGCTGAACAGCTCCTGCATGGTTACATCCCTCTGCAGGAACTCGGAGGCCAAGCTCTTGTAGTTCAAATAAAACAGGTGGCAAAGCAAAGGCTCTGAGACCCCGATCAGGAAGTTCTTCACACGCTCTGGGAATGTCATGTGGTCGGAAGCGGAGGAGAAAGTCCTGGGGACGTAGGATACGGGGCTGGGAGACTGCGCAGCTTTGTAGTCTAAGGTACAAGGAAGGCCACGCATGAAGTACACAGAGGGGAGGGAGAGATACTCAGCCAGAATTGGCCCACAGGGCAGCACAGGGTCCATCATGATGGCATTGAATTTGCTGTCCTGGAGGTACTTCATGAGTTCTTTGTCAGATAAGAGATGCCGACAAGCAGAAGAGAACATGTTGGTCAGCTCTGAGATGTTGCTGAGTAAAAATGAGAGCGTTAAATCAAAGCTCTTTTCCCCCATCTCCTGATAGTATTGATCCACAAACTCCTGCGTGTAAGGCACTGAATATGTTTTGATGGTGAAGGACTGGGAGTTTTTCAAGAACAAGGCAGCATCAGGAACCACGGCCACGATTTCGTGCCCCTTCTCCCAGAGTTTGTCCAGGACCATGCGCATGCTCAGCCAGTGACTCCCATCCTGAGGCACCACCAAGAGCTTCCCACCATCTGCCAGACTCCAGAAAGCAAGGAAAAGCACAAGCCCAGCATGTACCCGGTGCCTCCACATAATTATCATGGGCAGGAAAAGAAATGAGCTGCTTCTCCTTATGTTGTCCAGCAGCATGTGAAGAAAAATGTCCTTGTACCTCATTTATATCGTGGTGGACTTTAATGTTTATCTCTACAAAATTATACAGGCTATTGGAGTTCAAAGACCACATTGCTGATAAAAACCTTGATTAATTTGCTATTGAGGCACCTATGCTTTTCTATGCGTTTAGGTTATCTCAAATTATTCAGAATAATCAGCAGAAAAAGCAGTTGTTTGTGGAGGGGTTTTCTGTGTCAGGGTTGCTTCAAGTGACTCAATGTGCACTCAACTATCCTGGGCCAGATTCAAGTCCGGAATCAAATTTATGCCCACTCCACAGACCTTTTATCACAAGAATTGTGTTGCACTGTTGACATGCAAGACCTAAACCCCTAACCTTTGCTCAGGAGGGTGGCTGGAGCTCACAGAGAATGTTCCCCAGGCAAGCAGGAGCTGACACGTGGAGCAGTGGAGTCACCAAAGTTTGGGTAACACATTAACCAACCACCTTTCACCTTTTTTAGCAAAACAGTGATACAGCAGAAAGCAGAGTTTGTGCTCAAGAGGGGCCATCAGAGTTCACATATGAGAGTCTTGAGGCTGAACATCTTTCTGAAAAGCAATGATGCAGCAGAATATGTGGCTCTTGCTCAAGAGGGGCCATGGGAGTTCAGGGTGAGAGCCTACAGGACAAATGGGTTTGAAAGATCTTAATAACAGTCTCTTTCCCGAATTTCGGACAGCTTGGCTGTGGTATGTGGTATGTTGAAGTCCACACTCATGGACAGAAGGGCCTGGCCAAGCAGATCTCACCTGCCATTACGGCATATTCCACATGGACAGGGAAAAGCTAGATGTCAAAAGTTGGCAAGTTTACAAAGGCAATACAAGATGTGGGAATGGTACTTGGACAAGAGCTGGCTGGAGAAGACAGATTCTTTCAGATCCCCTCAACCAAGCACTCCTGAACAGAGTGAACTCTGAGCAGTTTCTCCAGGCTGGAAAAGTTTTCTTGGAGCAGGTAGGAATGATGGGAAGTCTAATCCATGAAATGGCTACCTTTGCCAAAGGCACTTGAGTGTGATAAATACACTCCAAGGCTAATCCTAAGTGTTATTCCAAGATTAAGACTAAATGTGTCCTAAAATCTTTATTTGGAGAGGAGGTCCTCCATGTGGCCTATTAAAGAAAATGGATTCTTAAAAGCCAGCAAGAAAGACTGTAATGTTTATGGAAAATGCACTAAATAGGAAACAATTTCAGACATCAGTGGGGAGCTTAAGATTGGATATTAGGAAAAATTTCTTCACGGAAAGGGTTGTCAAGCACTGGAAAGGGGCTGTCCAGGGCAGTGGTGGAGTCATCATCCCTGGAAGCATTCAAAAAAAAATGTGGATGTGTGCCTTGGGACATGGTGGTAGATCTGGCAGTGCTGGATTAACGGCTGGACTCTGATCTTAGAGGGCTTTTCCAGCCTTAACAGTTCCATGATTTGATGCAGTCTCATTCTCCAGCTGTTGAAGCAGAACTGTGGCTTTAGCTAGCAGTGGGGTAGCACTGAAAGACCAAAAACTACAGAAGGTGGAGGGAATGGATTCTCACCTGCATTTCCACATTTCTGTGGTAAAAAGATCGCAAATAATGAGGTGAAGCAGCATTAAACAAGCCTTAAGGTGGCAGTACATCCTCAGGTAGTAAATTCAGAGTTGCAGAAACACTTACCCTGCATAAAGGCCTCTCAAATCTCCTATTTGGTACATGATCACTCCCACCTAGTTAAGTCCTGCTTATATTGCAGCCAAACGTGTATCATCTGTGAGACACTAATACAAAACCCTATAGAACAACACTAAAGAGGTGAAAAAACCCTCAACCCAAGCCCTTGAGGCCAAGCTCAGAAAAGTTTTTAAAAAAAAGTTCAGAAAAGTTCAGCAAAAGTTCATAGAAGTTGTGACACTGGATTTTGAACAGCACACGAACACCCTCCACATGTTTACGAGTGCAGAGACTGAAGTCCACAACCCTAGCCCATTCCAAAGGTGAGACAGCAGGAGAAAGTCAAGCACAAGTACAGAACTGAGTGCCAAGGTTGTAAGCTGGAAACAGTACAGCAAACATCCGAGCTAAGGGAATCCAAGATTATCTCTCCTGTAAGCCTACAAATCCTGGCAGGCAGCCTGTACCTCTTATTAACCCCCTAAATGCCTTTTAAATTCAGTGGATTTGTCTACAAAAAAGAAAATCTGTGGCTCTTGAGAGGCTGATTTGGGGTTTTTGGGGCATGGTGTGAAAAAATACACCCCTTTGGCTGCTCTAAGCTTGCTGCATTTCAGTGTTAGTCAAATATTGGGAGAAACTATCAGTTTCCCTTGAGCCTTTAGCTACGATTTTCCAGATTTTCCAGATCTCTGCCATAATTCTTTTCATGGGGTTAGCTGTGCACTTTATTTCATCTCTGCTTTTCTAGCCTGAGGGCCAAGTCTGAATCCTCTGGTTTTACTGTGTGAAATTTGGCTTCTTTTGAAGTATCAGCCTCATCTCAGCATTTTTGTAAAGCAAATATCTGAAAAACCCAACAGGAATAGTTATTATTAAAAATAGAATCTATGAAGATACTCTGCAAACCACAAAATCTATTTGAAAACACATTTTAAAAAAAAAGACTGACATGAATCCAACATTCATTTTAGAAGAATAAAGTAATGTATACTCTGTTTTTTAGATGCTGGATGAAAATTTAGCTAATGAGCATCACTGGCCTGGGACAAATGAGCTGGAAAAATGAGCCTATAAAAGCCTAAAGAAGGTCAACAAAGGCAAAGTTCTGCCTCTAGAATGGGATAATTCGATGCCACAGGACAGATGTACTACAGCTTGACTGCAGGAGATGACAAAAACTTCAAGAAAAAAATGAGATTGACGGTGACAGGACAAAAGGCAACAATCACAAGCTGCAACATGGAAAATTTGACCTGGATACAGGAGTTAATTTGATATGTGTGTTCACTACAGCAGATATTTGAAATTTGACAAGACAGAGAAGGGAACAACCTGACCTGGACATATGCTGATGGGAGGTACCCAGAGAGGCCTCTAATGACTTTCCAGAAGAAAATGTTTGATGAGCCGTTGACAATTCAAAACACAGAAAATCCTACTTTAAGGGAAGAAAAATCAAAATTGTACAGGAAATCAGCCAGAGGATAAATGGACACCTCCTCAATTCAAAGTGTGACTTGCACTGTTACCAACAGCCTGCTCCAAAACCAAAGATGATTTGGAGCAGAGGCACAGGATCGATGGGGAGTCTCCCAGAGCGAATTCCATATACAACACTTTCTCCACCTTTCTACTCTAATACTCCTTCACCAGAACGAGCACCTTTCTACAAAGCACGAGCAGTTGCAAATCCACCTTTCTGACCAAAAGCTGTGCATCAGCTCTGCTGAGATTTCCAAGGCCTGCAAGAACAAAAGAGAAAACAGAGAGTGACCCACCTGATTTAGCTTCTTGTGGGCACAATTTACTCCACTAATCAAAACCATGTTGGGCATCAAGGGTTTTGGAAAGTGCAAGACAAAGTCCAGTTTCATGAGCCAAATGGAAGCCTGGCGCAGGAGATCCGGCACGGTCACCTCCCGCTGCAGGAATTCTGAAGCCAGTTCTTCATAAGGTTGGTAGACAATATCACAGAGGAAAAAATTTGGGATTTCATAGATCATGTTCTTGACCCGCTGGAGAAAGGTCATGTGGTCTGTAAGATCTGTAAATACTCTGGGGACATAGGAAGGGGGATTGGGGCACTGGGTGGCTTGATATTCCAAACCACATGGAACTTGCTGCAGGAAATAGACGGAAGGCAGGGAAAGATACTCTGCCAGTATTGCCCCACAGGGTAGGATAGGGTCTGTGAGGACAGCATCGAACTTGCTCTCTTCAAGGTACCTAATGAGCTCTTTGTTGCGGATTAAGTGTGTGCAGGTGGCCAGGAACAGAGCAGATGTCTTCTTTGCCTGTTGATACTGTCGAAAAACTCTTTCCAGAAAAGATCCTTCTTCAAATAAATCAGTTATTGATCCTTTGAAAACTCTATCCATCTCTTCTTGTGTGAAAGGCACTGGGTACATTTTCATTGTAAAGGTCTTGGATGGCTTGATCTGCAAGGAGACTTCAGGTGCCACTACGACCACCTCGTGTCCCTTCTGCTGGAGCATGTCCAACACTTCCCGCATGCTGAGCCAGTGGCTCCCGTCCACTGGCACCACCAGGAGCTTCCCAGCAGCAGCCAGACCCAGCAGGGACAGGAGCAGAACCACAACTGGTGGAGAAGCACTGAGCCCCAGGGCCATTCCTGCAGGGATCAGGTGAGTCTCTCCAAGGAAGGAAACTCACGGCACACTGGAGTAGTGGCGCTTGCTCCCCGCTTTTAAGCAATCTGTGCCACAGCCCAACTTTGTGCCCTTGCTTTATTTGCTGTCTCGTAAATTTGTAATCACTGGTGTGATAAAAGGCTGCATAACCAGCAGCAGAGTTCAGGCAGCTGATAAATGTGGAGGATACACCAGATAAACCTCATCTTTTATGATAAAACCTTTGGCACTTTTGTCACCTTTGAGTGCCACCTGTCAAGACACTGCAGCCCCTTGAGACCTCTGAAATTGGCTGTTAAACCTCACACAGCCATCACCATGCCAAAATTTTCTGACATCTGCCTACAACACAGAGAGGCTGCTTCTCAACCTGAGAGACCACAGCCTGCCACGTTCCTCAAGATTCCAGCTTTGGAAATACCCACGTGAAGAAGCAGAAAAATTCACTGGCAAAGAAAGATGGAGTGAGGCAGCAAGGACAGAAGCCTGAGTTGCATTTCTCTGGTAAGACCAGACCCAACTACAACAATTTGCTAATTAGGGATTACACCTGACTGCAAGGCTTTGCCAGCCTCACAGACTTGTTCATCACAGACTAAGAGAGTACAAAGTTAAACATAGTTACACAAAATGCCTCTATATATGTGAAATGAAAACAGCAAATGCACAGCACAGTTCATAGGTGAGAAGGTACAGCACTGCTGCTTACAAAGGGAAAGGGAGCAAAAAATCCATGAGCATTCTTCTACCCACCAAAAATTGGAACTCAATTCCTGTCTGCAACATGAAACTCAAGCCTCCTGAAGACAGAAATCCATCCCAGCACAAAATAAAAACAGAGTGCAACTCACCTGAGGCAGCCCCTTGTGAGCACAGTGTACTCCTCCAATTGGAATGATGTTGGGCATCAAGGGTCTTGGATAGTCAAGCACAAATTCCTCCCTCAAGAGCCAAACAGAGCCCTTGCGTAAGAGATCCTGCACAGTCACCTCCCGCTGCAGGAACTCTGAAGCCAGTTTTGAGAATGAGTCAAAGGCAAAATTACAGAGGAAAAGGTTTTGGGTGTCAAAGAGTAGGTTCTTCACCCGCTGGAGAAAGGTCATGCGGTCTGTAAGTTGTGAAAATGCCCTGGGCACATAGGAAGGAGGATTGGGACACTGAGTGGCTTCAAAATCTAACCCACATGGGATTCCTCGTAAGAAATACACAGATGGCAGTGAAAGATGCTCAGCCAGGATTACCCCACAAGGTAATACAGGGTCTGTAAGAAGGGCATCAAACTTGCTCTCCTCCAGGTACCTGATGAGCTCTTTGTTTTGCAGGAGATGTTCACAGGAACTGACTGCCAAATCACCGAGTCTTTTCATACGTTTGTACACTTTAGGAAATCTTTCCAGAAAAGATACCTCTTCAAATAAAGAGTTCAAAAACGCTTCGAAATCTCTCTTCAACTCTTCCTGGCTGCTGAGTGGGCCTGAGTGCCTTTTTATCACAAAGTTCTTCGATGGTTTGATATACAGAGTGACTTTAGGTGCCACCACGACCACCTCGTGTCCCTTCTGCGCAAGGATATCCAGCACTTCCCGCATGCTGAGCCAGTGGCTCCCGTCCACCGGCACCACCAGGAGCTTCCCAGCAGCAGCCAGACCCAGCAGGGACAGGAGCAGAACCACAACTGGTGGAGAAGCACTGAGCCCCAGGGCCATTCCTGCAGGATCAGGTGAGTCTCTCCAAGGAAGGAAACCCACAGCAGCACCGGATTACCGATGTCTGCTCCGCACTTTTAAGCAATCTGTGCCACAGCCCAACTTTGTACCCTTGTTTTATTTGCTATCTCGTAAATTTGTAATCACTGGTGTGATAAAAAGTTCAGAAAAGTTCAGCAAAAGTTCATAGAAGCAGAGTTCAGGCTGTTGATAAATGTGGGGGATGCACTAGGTCAGCCTCATCTTTTATGATAAAACCTTTCGCATTTTTGTCACCTTTGAGCGCCACTTGCCAAGGCACAGCAACCCCTTGAGACCTCTGAAATTGGCTGTTAAACCTCACACAGCCATCACCAAGCCAAAATTTTCTGACATCTGCCTACAACACAGAGAGGCTGCTTCTCAACCTGAGAGACCACAGCCTGCCACGTTCCTCAAGATTCCAGCTTTGGAAATACCCACGTGAAGAAGCAGAAAAATTCACTGGCAAAGAAAGATGGAGTGAGGCAGCGAGGACAGAAGCCTGAGTTGCATTTCTCTGGTAAGACCAGTCCCAACTACAATAATTTTCTAATTAGGGATTACACCTGATTGCACGGCTTTGCCAGCCTCACAGACTTGATCATCACTCAGAGTACCAAGTTACACAAAATCACTGAAAATTAGAGATTGTAGGGACACGTAAATCTGGACAAGACAGAGAAGGGAACATCCTTACCTAACTGGGCATGCTTTGACAGGAGGTTCTCAGACAGACCTCTAATGTCCTTCCAGATGGCAATGTTTGATGAGCCTATGACAATTCAAAGCATTGAAAATCCTTCCTTAAAGGAAGAAAAGAAGTCAGAATTGTAGAGAAAAACAGCCAGATTGGACCAGAGGATAAATGATAAAGGAACACATCCTCAATTCAAAGTGTGTCTTGCATCACAGCAACAGCCTTGAGGCTTTGAAGAGTCTCTGAGGAACCCACTGCAATCCAAAGCTGGCCTGGAGCAGAGGCACAGGAACAATGGGGAGCCTCCCAGAGCTAATTCCAAATACAACACTTTCTCCCCTTTCTGCTCTGATAATCCTTTACACATACCAGAACCAACCCCTCTCTGCAAAGCACGAGCAGTTGCAAATCCACCTTTCTGACCAAAGCCGGCTTTCAGCTTTTCCAAAAGTTCCAAAGCTGGCAAGAGCAACAAGAGAAAACAGAGAGTGACCCACCTGATTTAGCTTCTTGTGGGCACAATTTACTCCACTAATCAAAACCATGTTGGGCATCAAGGGTTTTGGGAAGTGCAAGACAAAGTCCAGTTTCACGAGCCAAATGGAAGCCTGGCGCAGGAGATCCGGCACGGTCACCTCCCGCTGCAGGAATTCTGAAGCCAGTTTTGCATAAGGTTGGTAGACAATATCACAGAGGAAAAAATTTGGGATTTCATAGATCATGTTCTTGACCCGCTGGAGAAAGGTCATGCGGTCTGTAAGATCTGTAAATGCTCTGGGGACATAAGAAGGGGGATTGGGGCACTGGGTGGCTTGATATTCCAAACCACATGGCATTTGCTGTAGGAAGTACACGGAGGGTAGGGAGAGATGCTCCGCCACTATCTGCCCACAGGGGAGAAAAGGATCTGTAAGGACAGCATCAAATTTGCTCTCCTCAAGGTACCTGATGAGCTCCTTGTTGTAGATTAAGTGTGTGCAGGTGGCCAGGAAGAGAACAGAGTTCTTTTTTGCACGTTGATAAAGTCTCATAACTCTTTCCAAAAAAGTCCCTTCTTCAAATACATCCTCTATTAATCCTAGGGGAACCCCATCCATTTCTTCCTGAGTGAAAGGCACTGGATACATTTTCATCACAAAGTTCTTTGATGGCTTGATGTGCAAAGTCACTTCAGGTGCCACCACAACCACCTCGTGTCCCTTCTGCTGGAGCAT
Organism: Prinia subflava; assembly: GCF_021018805.1. NCBI lineage: Eukaryota > Metazoa > Chordata > Aves > Passeriformes > Cisticolidae > Prinia > Prinia subflava. The sequence continues at coordinate 6,162,629 of NC_086252.1, read as the reverse complement.
GTCCAACATTTCCCGCATGCTGAGCCAGTGGCTCCCGTCCACCGGCACCACCAGGAGCTTCCCAGCAGCAGCCAGACCCAGCAGGGACAGGAGCAGAACCACGACTGGTGGAGAAGCACTGAGCCCCAGGGCCATTCCTGCAGGGATCAGGTCAGTGCCTCCAGAGAAGGAAAGCTGTGGCAGCACCGGCACGCCAGTGCTTTTAAGCGATCTATGCCACAGCCTAACTTTTGATCCTTATTTTGTTTGCTGTGTGGTAAATGTGTAATCACTAGTGTGTTAAAGGCTGCATAACCAGCAGCAGAGTTCAGGCAGCTGATAAATGTGGAGGTTGCACTGGATCAGCCTCATGTTTCATAACAAAACCTTTGGCTGCTCTGTCACCTTTGAATAGAACCTGCCAAGTCAAGACCACCCCTTCAGACTCCAGAATTTGCTGCTGGACTGCACAAATCCATCACCAAGCCAAAATTTTCTGTCATCTGCCTACAACACAGAGAGGCTGCTTCTCAACCTGAGAGACCACAGCCTGCCACGTTCCTCAAGATTCCAGCTTTGGAAATACCCACGTGAAGAAGCAGAAAAATTCACTGGCAAAGAAAGATGGAGTGAGGCAGTGAGGACAGAAGCCTGAGTTGCATTTCTCTGGTAAGACCAGACCCAACTACAATAATTTTCTAATTAGGAATTACACCTGATTGCAAGGCTTTGCCAGCCTCACAAACTTGTTCATCATTCACTAAGAGAGTACGAAGTTACACAAAGTTACACAAAACGTCGCTGAATACGTGAAATGAAAACAGCAAATGCACAGCACAGTTTATAGGTGAGAAGGTACAGCACTGCTGCCTACAAAGGGAAAGGGAGCAAAAAATTCATGAGCATTCTTCCAACCACCCAAATGGGAACTCGATTCCCGTCTGCAACATGAGATTCAAGCCTCCCGGAGACAGAAATTCATCCCAGCACAAAATAAAAACAGAGTGCAACTCACCTGAGGCAGCTTCTTGTGAGCACAGTGTACTCCTCCAATTGGAATGATGTTGGGCATCAAGGGTCTTGGATAGTCAAGCACAAATTCCAACCTCAGAAGCCAAACAGAGCCCTTGCGTAAGAGATCCTGTACAGTCACCTCCCGCTGCAGGAACTCTGAAGCCAGTTTTGAGAATGGGTCAAAGGCAAAATTACAGAGGAAAAGGTTTTGGGTGTCAAAGAGTAGGTTCTTCACCCGCTGGAGAAAGGTCATGCGGTCTGTAAGTTGTGAAAATGCCCTGGGCACATAGGAAGGAGGATTGGGACACTGAGTGGCTTCAAAATCTAACCCACACGGGATTCCTCGTAAGAAATACACAGATGGCAGTGAAAGATGCTCAGCCAGGATTACCCCACATGGTACTACAGGGTCTGTAAGAAGGGCATCAAACTTGCTCTCCTCCAGGTACCTGATGAGCTCTTTGTTTTGCAGGAGATGTTGACAGAAAGCAACTGACATGTTACCAAGTTTTTTCATACCTTCATACACTTCAAAAAATCTTTCCAGAAAAGATCCTTCTTCAAATAGCGTTTGTAGAAATGCCTTGAAGCCTTTCTCCATCTCTTCCTGTGTATAGGGGACTGAGTATCTTTTCATCACAAAGTTTTTTGATGGTTTGATGTGCAAGGAGACTTCAGGTGCCACCACGACCACCTCGTGTCCCTTCTGCTGGAGCATGTCCAACACTTCCCGCATGCTGAGCCAGTGGCTCCCGTCCACCGGCACCACCAGGAGCTTCCCAGCAGCAGCCAGACCCAGCAGGGACAGGAGCAGAACCACGACTGGTGGAGAAGCACTGAGCCCCAGGGCCATTCCTGCAGGGATCAGGTGAGTGCCTCTAGGGAAGGAAACCTGTGGCAGCACTGGAGCACTGCCGCCCGCTCCGTGCTTTCAAGTAATCTGTGCCACAGTGCAACTGTGCATCCTTATTTTATGTGCTGGGCAGTGAATGTGTAATCCCTGATATGATAAAATGGTGCAGAACAAGCACGGAATTCCTGCCAAGCCCACAGAATCACGAGATAACTCCCATCTATCTCTATCAGAAGAAGAGTAAAGAGTGGCCCAAGAAAGAGGCAGGTGTGGCTCAGGGACTGCACTTTGTATTCATTTCCTCTGATTGGACCTTCTGCATGCTCAGGAGATGTGTCACATGTAGGAGATGCATCACATGCACATCATCCTTTGGACCAGAAGAGGCTTTTCTTTTCCCCCAGCAAGGTCTGTCCCCTCTTCCTGTCTCTTGGAAAATTAATCTCTAGGAGACCTAGACCCCATGGCAGCTGTGGAACAGCTCTTTTAAAATGGTTTCTAGACTGAGAAGACAAAGAAGATGGAAGGATGATGCCAGGTTTCTGCAGAAGAGGTGACCCACATCAAGCAGCACTTCAAGTACCCCAGACCTGCCTCAAGGCATGCAAGGGTTGGTTTTGTGAGCTGGGAGGTTTGAGCAGACATTAATAAGCACTTTTCAGGGAGACTTTCCACAGAACACTTCAGGGCCTAATTCTAGCTTCATTTTGTTCACTGACAAAGCAGCAACAGTGTCCAGCAGTGGTGGAGTTGTGTGAATGCTCACGTGGCCAATCCCACTGTACTTGGGGATGTCTGTCGGGTCATTCCACCCATCCCCAACCTCCATAGTTGGGGATGGCTGGAATTGCCACAGCAGCTTTGTGATCCCACCCTACACCACACAAATCCTAAGGAATATAAATGAAAAGAAAGCCAGGGCAACAAAAGAACTCACCCAACTCGCCAGGCTCACCACTTGAACAGCAAAGGAGGCCCTCCAAGAGGAACTGTGCCCAGGAATGTTGTCAGCATCCCAGGGAACCCAAGCATATGGCATTCTTGGTTGATTGGCATCATGCAAAAGGCTGCAACTGATCCCTCAGTGCCAGTCATGCTGTGCTGGATGTGTCAAAGCAGACCTCCTCCAGGCATCAGAGCTGGGCTTTGGAGCCAGCAAAATGTTTTTAAAGTTTTTTGGAAGAGATCCCGTTAGAAGTGCTCATTTTACAAATTCAAAACTTTGTCCTACTATCCAAAAATTCTCACAATCCCTTTGGCTGTCAGACTCAACATCCCATCACAGACCTTAGTAGACCACACCATCAGGGTACAGGGTACAGTACAGGGTGACTAGAAGACCCTGGTGTTTCCTTGTAACTGAGAACACTTTAAAAGCCAGAAGGAACAGCCTCCTACTCAGAATGTGGAAAGTCAGGGAGAAAGTGAGAGAAAAACAGTTCCTTTCATGAAGATTCACCTCACTCACCAGAAATGGGAACTTGATTTCAGTCAAAAACAGAATTCCACCATCCTGAACACAGAAATCCATCAAGGCATGAATTAAAAACAGACCCACCTGTGGTAGCTCCTTGTGAGCACAGTTTACTCCTCCAATTGGAATGATGTTGGGCATCAAGGGTCGTGGATAGTCAAGCACAAATTCCAACCTCAGGAGCCAAACAGAGCCCTTGCGTAAGAGATCCTGCACAGTCACCTCCCGCTGCAGGAACTCTGAAGCCAGTTTTGAGTAGGGTTGAAAGGCAAAATCACAGAGGAAAACATTTGGGATGTCAAAGAGTAGATTCTTCACCCGCTGGAGAAAGGTCATGCGGTCTGTATTGTCTGAAAATGCCCTGGGCACATAGGAAGGAGGATTGGGACACAGCCTGGCATCTAAATCTAACCCACAGGGGGCTCCTCGTAAGAAATATACGGAAGGAAGTGAAAGATGCTCAGCCAGGATCAATCCACATGTTGCTACAGGGTCCGTAAGGATGGCATCAAACTTGGTCTCCTCAAGGTACCTGATGAGCTCTTTGTTTTGCAGCAGCTGCTCACAGCTGGTGATCCAACAGTCAGTGAGGGTTTTCATACCTTTGTATACTTTAAAAAATCTCTTAAAAATCCAACCTTCCTCAAATGAACCATGAAAAAAGGCCTGGAAGGCTGTCTCCAACTCTTCCTGTGTATAGGGGACCGAGTACATTTTCATCACAAAGTTCTTTGATGGCTTGATGTGCAAGGAGACTTCAGGTGCCACCACGACCACCTCATGTCCTCTCTGCCCCAGGATGTCCACCACTTCCCGCATGCTGAGCCAGTGGCTCCCATCCGCTGGCACCACCAGGAGCTTCCCAGCAGTAGCCACACCCAGCAGGGACAGGAGCAGAACTACAACTGGTGGAGAAGCACTGAGCCCTGTGGCCATTCCTGCAGGGATCAGGTCAGTGCCTCCAGGAAAGGAAACCTGCGGCAGCACCGGAGTAGTGGCGCTTGCTCTGCACGTTCAAGCCACAGCCCAACTGTGGATCCTCACCTAATGTGCTGGGTGGTGAGTGTGTAATCCCTGATACAATAAAAAGTTGCAGATCAAGCAAGGGATTCCTGCCAAGTCCATAGACTCACCAGGTAACTCCACCTTCTCTCTGTCAGAGGCCCTCTAGAGTGCCCCAGGGAGGAGGCAGGTGTGGCTCTGGGAATGCACTTTGGATTACTGCCCTCTCTTTGTGTTCAGGAGATGTGTCACATATAGGAAATGTATCACATGACCCGCAGAAGCTTCTCCTTTCCTGCAATCAAGGCCTGTCCTCCCTCTCTCACCCTCTCCCTCTCATCTTCAGGACACCTAGACCCCACAGCAGCTGTGGAACAGCTCTTCTAAGACAGTTCCCAGACTGAGAAGAGAGAGAAGATGGAGGGATGATGCCACATTCTGAACAGAGGGGGAACATAATGTTCACATTATGAACACTCTTTGAGAAGGACTTTCCACAGAGTAATTTAGGGCCTAATTCTGCCTTAGTTTTTGTCACTGACAAAGCACCAATGGTGTCCAGCAGAGGTGGAGTTGTGTGAATGCTCATGTGACCAGTGCCACTCTGCACAGGGAAGTCTGTCAGCTGTCACAGCCACCTCCACACTTGGGGATGGGTGGAAGTGCCACAGCAGCTTTTGATCCCACTCTGCAGCACACTAATTCTAAGGAACAGGACTGAAGAGAAAGCCAGGGCACCAAAAGAACCCTCCCAACCAGTCAGACTCCCCCCTGGAGCAGCAGAGAAGGCTCTCCATGGGGAACCCTACACAGGGCTCTTCCCAGCATCCAAGGGAACCCAAAGCTTGGCATCACCATGCAGGCTGCACCCAAACCCTTAGTGCAAGTCAAGCCATGCTGGATGTGTCAAATCAGACATGCTCCAAGCATCAGGGCTGGGTTTTTCAATTAAAGAAAGTGTTGTTAAGCTTTTCTGGGACTACCAGAACCACTTTCATGGGAGTTGTTCATAAAAGGAATCCAGCATTTTGTCTTACTGTCCACAAATTTCAATTATCCCTTGGCTGGTGTGATCAATGTCGCACCACAAACCCTCACTAGAAGACCCGGGTGTTTACTTACAACTGAGCACCATTTAAAAGCCAGAAGGAAGAGCTGCCCAAACAGGATGTCTAAAGCCAAGAAGAAAGTGGGAGAAAAACAGCTCCTTTCATGAGGAATCAGCTCACTCACTCAAAACAGGAACTTGATTCCTATTGCAACAGATTTCCACCCCCCTGGACACAGAAATCCATCAGATCAAGAATTAAAAGCCGACCTACCTGAGGCAGCTCCTTGTGAGCACAGTTTACTCCTCCAATTGGAATGATGTTGGGCATCAAAGGCCTTGGATAGTCAAGCACAAATTCCAACCTCAGGAGCCAAACAGAGCCCTTGCGCAAGAGATCCAGCACAGTCACCTCCCGCTGCAGGAACTCTGAAGCCAGTTTTGAGTAGGGTTGAAAGGCAAAATCACAGAGGAAAACATATGGGATGTCCAAGAGCAGATTCTTCACCCGCTGGAGAAAGGTCATGCGGTCTGTGAGGTCTGTAAATATCCTGGGCACATAGGAAGGGGGCTTGGGACACTGAGTGGCTTCAAAATCTAACCCACACGGGATTCCTCGTAAGAAATACATGGAAGGCAGTGAAAGATGCTCAGCCAGTATTGCCCCACAGGGTACAAAAGGGTCTGTAAGGATGGCATCAAACTTGCTCTCCTCCAGGTACCTGATGAGCTCCTTGTTTTGCAAGAGCTGTTTGCAGCTAGAGACCTCCAAGTCAGTGATTTTTTTCATACCTTCAAATACTTTAAAAAATCTTTCAAAAAAAGATCCCTCTTCAAATGAAACCTGAAAGAATGCCTTGAAATCTTTCTCCATCTCTTCCTGTGTATAGGGGACCGAGTACATTTTCATCACAAAGTTCTTTGATGGCTTGATGTGCAAGGAGACCTCAGGTGCCACCACGACCACCTCGTGTCCCTTCTGCTGGAGCATGTCCAACACTTCCCGCATGCTGAGCCAGTGGCTCCCATCCACTGGCACCACCAGGAGCTTCCCAGCAGCAGCCAGACCCAGCAGGGACAGGAGCAGAACCACGACTGGTGGAGAAACACTGAGCCCCGGGGCCATTCCCATAGGGATCTTGTGAGTGCCTCTAGGGAAGGAAACCTGTGGCAGTACTGGCGCTCAGCACCCACTCTGCACTTTCAAACAATCTGTTGATCAGACCAACTGTACCCTATTTCATGTGCTGTGTGGTAAATGTGTAATCCCTGATATGATAAAAGGCTGCAGAACAAGCATAGATTCCTGCAAAGTCATAGAATCACCAAGTAACTCTACCTGTCTCTATCAGAGGAGCAATAAATGGTGCCCTAAACAGGCAGAGGTGGATTGGGAACTGCACTTTGTATTCCTTCCCTCTGGCTGGACATTCTGAGATGTGTCAAATGCAGGGCATGCATGTTGCTCTTCAGAGCAGCAGAGATTTTCCTTCCCTCCTGGTAAGGCCTGTCCCCTCTCCCTCTCTCCTAGAAAAGTCATTTCTAGGAGACCCAGTCCCTACGGAAGCTGCTGAACAGCTCTTTAAGATGATTTCCACCCTAAAAAGACTGAAAAATGGAAGGAAGATGCCAGATTTCTGAGCAGAGATTTATAAACACTCTTGGAGGGGGACTTTCTACAGAAAATTTCAGGGCCTAATTCTGGCCATTTGGTCACCGACAAAGCACCCATGGTGTCTAGCAGTGGTGGTGTTGTGTGAATGCTCAGGTGGCAGATCAGTGCCTCTAGGGAAGGAAACCCATGTCAGCACCAGAGCACCAGCATCCACTCCACTCTTGCAAGCGATCTGTGCCACAGCCCAACTGTGGATCCTTATTTCATGTGCTGGGTGGTGATTGTGTAATCCCTGATATGATAAAATGGTGCAGAACAAGCACGGAACTCCTGCCACGCCCACAGAATCACCAGGTGACTCCCATCTATCTCTATCAAAGGAACAGTAAAGAATGCCCCAGGAAGGAGGCAGGTGCGGTTCAGGGACTGAACTTTGTATTCCTTCTCTCTAGCTAAACCTTCTGCATGCCCAGGAGATGTGTCACATGTAGATGTGTCACATACATATCACCATTCAGCAGAGGCTTCTCCTTTCTCACAATCAAGGTCTGTCCAGTCTCTCTTGGAAAATTAATCTCTAGGAGACCCAGACCCCATGGTAGCTGTGGCACAGCTCTTTAAGATGGTTTCCATGAGAAGACAGAAGAGATGGAAGGTTGATGCCAGGTTTTCTGAGAAGATTTATAATCACTTGTGTTAGTTTAACACAACCTGGCTTTTAGTGAGGGCAGAGGAAGCCACAGAGGCTGCTTCTGAGAGAGAAGCTCATCAAAACTTCTGCTCTGTCCAGCAGAGCCAATTTCTGAAGGCTCTGACAACTGACATATTGGCTGGCCCAATTAGAGAAGTTAGTAATGCCTCTGTGGTGACATATTTAAGAAGGAGAAAACGCGTGCAATTCGTCTTTCTTCCTCTCCTCTGAAGGGTGGCGAGGGGGCTGCTGGGCCCCTTTCCTGGCCTGGCTGGGGCCGTGCCATGGGCTGGGGCCATCACGGTGCCATAAGGGGCCACACAGCTGAGACCATGCCGCCAGGTCCAGGGCTGGGAGCGCTCATGTGGCCAGGGCTACCTCGGCACGATCCGCAGCGAACTGTGCTTTCCTGGCCACTTTTGACTAGCCGTGCCGTGGGCAGAAAAGACAGGCAGCAGATTTCCCTTTTGGCATTCCGCATGAGTAGAGGCACTGAGTGGAGCCGGTGGCCAGCGTGGCTTGCACGGTGCCGGTGGAGAGCACGTAACCAGCAGCGAGGGGCATGGCGAGCAATGCCCCAATGCGGAGCCCGGATGAGATCATTCTCTCAGCGCTGCAGGACTCTCTAAAAACTTTTCAATTGATAGAACTTGGGTACAAATGAACATACAGACACCAATTCTCTCCTGAGTCAGAGAAGAGGGAAAAGTGCAGACACATGAGGAAAACAACACGGTGACACTGAGGTCAGTGAAAAGAGGGAAGAGGAGGAGGAGGTGCTCGGGGCCTCGGAGCTAAGATTGTTCTGCAAGCTGTGGTGAGGACTATAATACAACAATCTTCTTCCCTGTAATTCATGAAGTGCATGGGGGGATGCAGATTTCACCTGCAGCCTGTGAGAAAGCATGCTCACATTGGAGAGTGTGGATGCTGAAAAGCTGCGATCTAGTGAGAAACTCAAACAGAGAGAGAAGACCCTCACTTCCAGGGATAGAAAAAGAAGACCCTTGCTTCCAAACTAGAACAGCTCATCCTCAAAAGACTACACCCCATGAACTAAAATGACCCATGCAAACAGGTAGGGAGCCTGCTTTGCTCATGGGAGGGACTCACGCTGTAGCAGGTTGGGCACAATTGCTACTTGTGAAAATTAGAACCACATTGGAAAAGTTCATCGAGAACTGTCCCATGAAAAAGACCCCACAGCATAGCAGCCCTAAGCAAACTGAAGAAAGATTTTTAGAAGTGACAAGCTGACTAAAAACTCTATGTTTTGTCTCCCTGCACTGTACTCCCCTCACCTGGGAAGAAAATAAGGGTGAGGGGTGCAGGGGAAGGTATTCTAAAGGTTTATATTAGTTCTCAGTACCCTCTTTTAATTCTGGTAATAAATTTTTCTTTATACTTTCTAAGTTTTCAGACTGTTTTGCCCTGAAAGTCTTTCTTCCCAATCCTTATCTCAACTCATAGCCCCTTTTGTCTTTCCTTTCCCCCTCCCATGCTCAAATATAGCAGAAAAGAATGAGCAAATGTTTTGTTGTGGGTGCCTAGCTTCTAGCCAGTGTCAAATTCCAATAACACTCTTTGAGGGAGACTTTCCACAGAGCAATTCAGTGCCTAATTCTGGCATTGTTTTTGTCACTGACAAAGCACCCATGGTGTTTAGCAGTCGTGGAATTGTGTGGATGCTCACACAATTGCAGTGTGCATGGGGATGTCTGTAAGGTGTCACAGCCACCTCCACACTTGGGGATGGGTGGAATTGCCACAGCAGCTTTTGATCCCACTCTGCAGCACACCCGTCCTAAGGAATAGGACTGAAGACAAAGCCAGGGCACCAAAGAAGTTGCCCAGCTAGCCAGGCTCTCCCCTGGAGCAGCAGAGGAGGCTCCCCATGGGGAACACTGCACAGGGCTCTTGCCAACATCCAAGGGAACCCAAAGCTTGGCATCACCATGCAGGCTGCACCCAAACCCTCAGTGCCAGTCAAGCTGTGCTGGATGTGTCAAATCAGACCTGCTCCAGGCAGGAGCTGGGCACTTTGCTGGTGGAATAAACCTCCCATCACAGACCTTCACCAGAAAACCCCAGTGATTCCTTTCAACTGAGCACACTTTAAAAGAAAGAAGGAACAGCTGCCTACACAAGAAGTGGAAAGTCAGGAAGAGGAAGAAGAGAACAACGCTTCCTTTGCTGAGGATTCACCTCATTCATCAGAAACAGGAACTCAATGCCTATTGCATAAAAAAATTCCCCCCTCCTTTACACAGAAACTAATCAAGGCATGTATTAAAAGCAGACCTACCTGAGACAGTTCCTTGTGAGCACAGTTTACTCCTCCAACTGGAATCATGTTGGGCATCAAAGGCCTTGGGTACTCTAAAACAAAATCTGACCTCAGGAGCCAAACTGAAGCCTGGCGTAAGAGATCCAGCACAGCCACATCCTGCTGCAGGAACTCAGAAGCCAGTTTTGAGTAGGGTTGAAAGGCAAAATCACAGAGAAAAATATCTGGAATGTCATGAAGTAGGTTCTTCACCCGCTGGAGAAAGCTCATGTGGTCTGTAAGTTGTGTAAATCCTCTGGGCACATAGGAAAGGGGCCTGGGACACTGAGTGGCATCAAAATCTAACCCACACGGGATTCCTCGTAAGAAATACACGGCAGGAATTGAAAGGTGCTTCGCCAGGATCGCCCCACAGAGTAGGACAGGGTCTGTAAGGACAGCATCAAACTTGTTCTTCTCAAGGTACCTGATGAGCTCTTTGTTTTGCAGGAGATGTCTACAGCTGGAGACGCCAAAGTCAGTGATTCTTTTAATACCTTGATACGCTTTAACAAATCTTTCCAGAAAAGACCCTTGTTCAAACGAAAAATGAAAAAATGCCTGGAATTCTTTCTTCAAATCTTCCTCTGTGTAGGGGACCGAATACATTTTCATCACAAAGTTCTTTGATGTTTTGATGCGCAAGGAGACTTCAGGTGCCACCACGACCACCTCGTGTCCCTTCTGCTGGAGCATGTCCAACACTTCCCACATGCTGAGCCAGCGGCTCCCGTCCACCGGCACCACCAGGAGCTTCCCAGCAGCAGCCAGACCCAGCAGGGACAGGAGCAGAACCACAACTGGTGGAGAAGCACTGAGCCCCAGGGCCATTCCTGCAGGGATCCGGTGAGTGCCTCTAGGGAAGGAGATCCCCAGCTTTGTGATTTTAAGCGAGCTGGTCTCTGGTTTTTATGGATGATCTTTAGACTTACTTGCATTTGGTAAATGTTTGAACATGGACATGGCAAAGAGGGCAGAGAAGCTGTTAAACTTCAGCCTATTTGGCCAATACAAATCAGGGCAGGAGCTACCCTGGGAAACACCTCTCTCTCTGTATTGGAAGAACACTGAGTTTGGAGGAACACTGCCTGGTTATGTAGGGAGGAAGTCAGGAAGTCCAAGGTGCAGCTGGAGCTGACCTTAGCCAGGGGTGAAAACAACAAGAAGAAGAGTCACTATGTGTCTGTCAGCCACAACAGGAAGGTCAAAGGTAGTGTTTCCCCCCCAGTAAGCAAGACTAGGAAACTGGTAACAATGGACAAGGTGAAGGCTGAGGGACTCAAGAACTTTTCTTGCCTCAGCCTTCACCAGCAGCCTCTCTTCTCACACCTCTCAAGTGGATGGACGGCAAGATGGGGCTATGGGAGCAAAATTCCACCCAGTGTAAGAGATCACATTGGTGACCACTTGAGGAACCCAAACATGAGGGCACCTGATGACCCAAACACATGGGACCCATGAGATGCATCCCAGAGTCCTGAGGGAATTGGTTGATCGAGTTACCAAGGCACTCTCCATGATATTTGAAAAGTCCTGGCAGTCAGGTGAAGTCACAGTGACTGGGAAAAGGAAGACATTGCACCCATCTTTAAAAAGGCCGGAAAGGAATCCCCTGGGAACTGCCAACCTGTCAGCCTCACCTCTGCGCCTGGGAAGATCATGGAACAGACACTCCTAGGAGACATACTATGTTTTAAGTAAATGAGGGATCTTTCAACAAGTGGTCTGCTCAAAAGAGCTAATTAGCAGATCATTAATTTTCCAAAAAAGAATTTTCAGTGTAAGATAATTCCTCCCTTCCTGCCATTCCGCATCATTTTCTGTTTGCAAAGGATTAGAAAAAATATTAAAACTTGACATGGGAAATGGTCTGGATTCTTCACCAGTTTTATATCGTGACTGTCTTGGTTTGGAAAGACAAGTATCTGTCAGGGAAAACTGAAATTTCCCTTGGAATGAAGAATGTAAAAACCCCCTCCCTCCAAATTATTACAATATTGCAATTAGGAGCTTTCAGGCAAAAATATGGGAATAGGAATAACAGTTGTTTACTAGGAATATTAAAAAAAAAATACAAATGCAGTAGTACAAAAAAACCCAAACAAACAAGCAAACAAACAAAAGTCTTAGAAAGCCCTGACAGAGTCAGAGATACGACCCGACACCCTGCTATCAGGGTGTTGGAAGCAGTCCAAATAAGTCTTCCTGGAGTAACAGATGTTGTTCTGTGGAGTAGAGATGATCCTGTAGAAAAAAGGGTCCAGTGCTGGTGAGATGAGTCCAGTCTTCCTCTGAGAATTCAGTGGAAAACTGGCTGAATTACTGTTTGGAATTGCAGGTTTTATGCTGGTGGAAAGGCTTTGGCTCCTCCCACTGGGTGGAGCATCTCACAATGGAATGAGGTGATGTTATCAGTCATGTGAGAGGCCTTCAATGGCCCATTCACAGGTGATGTCCCTCTGAGGAGGATGGGTGCAGGAAGAGGATGGGTGCAGGAGGAGAGGACAATGTCTCCCAACAGGTTTCAACAGATGAAAATAGAATACACATTTTTGGTTACATTTTCCAACCCAAGACAGTGACACTGCAAGGAAAATGGAAAATTGGCTATCGAAATTCATTTCCCTGCAAGGCCTCTTTTTGGAAGGATGAAGTAGGGTCTGGAAGGACAATGCCATGGTTTTTGCCAGCTGTACTTAAAACCGAATTAGCAACTCAGAAATACCATTCTAGATCAGTCTGGGAAGAGTTTGCCCTTGGACCATGAAAGCAAACAATATTAATGCACAGACAAGATTTGCAGACAAGCCCTAATCATGAAAATTATTGCACAGAAATAATTTTGACAATAGAATAATTTACTGTCAAGGTTGATAGCCTACACCAGAATATTTTTAAGGACATTTATCAAACTACTGTGGCTCTAGGCACATCCTTTGTAGGGAAATGTTGGGAAGGCAGCATGAAGCTCTTGCAGATGCAGATGCTGCCAGAGCAATCAGAACATTATCTATCACTTGGTGCATTATGATGCTTCATTTCTAAATTATGAAAGGGTGGCTCCACTAACCAAAAAGATTCAACGTTTTTAAAAATCAATTTTGATAGTAAAAACAATTCATGGACATAGTTATAGACACACAAAGCATTTGCAAACAGCATTAAACATTCGTATTTTACCATGGCAACCACTGACCTGAGATAATGGCTTTTTCTTTCCACAGTTTATACCTTCTGTAAAAACTATGTTGGACATCACTGGCATGGGATACTCAAACCCAAAATCTGTTCTTTCAAGCCTAATGGATCCATGGCTTAAGAGCTCCTCCACTGTTACTTGTCTGTGAAGAACATCTAAGACCAGAAGTTTAAATGGGAAATAGGCAAAACGACAAAGAAAGGAATCTATGAACTTGAGAACTGAGTTTTCTACATGCTGGATAAATGTCATGTGGTCTGAGCTATCCATAAATGTTCTTGGGACATAGGAAGGCAGGTCTGGACACTGAGCAATCTGCAAATCCAAACTGCAGGGAAATCCCGAGAGAGAGAAAACAGATGGGACCGAGAGATGCAGAGCTAGGATTTGTCTGCATGGTACAAGAGGATCTGTGAGAACAGTGTCAATTTACTGCTTTGGAGATACTGCATCAGATCATTTTTGCACAACAAACTGCCGCAGGAGGAGGTGTAGAGGCTGGAGATGAACTGGACTTTTTCAAGGAGAGCAGTAATTCTTTGACAAAAAGGTTTTCTTTCAAAAAGATCATTCCCAAGGGAGCGCACGAGTGCTGTCAGCTCATCCCTACATAACAGCGCTGGATACCTTTTGAGGGTGTAAATGTGGATGCCTCCATGCTCAAGTTTGCTTCTGATGCCACAGTGACAATTTGGTGGCCTTTCTGGCTGAGGGCCACCAGTTGGCTGGGCCAGTGACTCTCACCCATGGGCACCACCAGCAACTTCCCACCACCGGCTGAGCACAGCAGGGACAGGAAAAGCAGAATCCCCATCGAAGCCGAGGAGCTGTATTTACCCACGGGAGCCATGTTCCCAGAGATCCAAATTCTGCTCATCTGCCCCGACCTAGCAGCTTTTAAATACAGCCACAGCTACTTCCAGATTCCCACATTCCCCCTTAACGACCCAGATTTTCCAGCAGAACCATTCACTGGTAACCGCTGAAGGTACTGATGAACCATTTAAGTGATAAATGAGTTTGGGTTGGGCAGAACTGGGCTTGGTATGTTGTTGCCATGAGTTTTTCCCGGTTTTGCTGAGCGTTCATATTAAAGGAGAAGTTCGTACCTTCTCACACTCTTTTAATGTAAACATCAGCTATGTTCTATAAACATAGCCATTGTTTTTACATTCCTTGCCGGGACAAACAAGACTGTGTGACAGTCCCCTTCACCAATGTGATGTGGAGGTGGGAATTCCTTCCTCCAATCCACAGGCCTCATAGTAAAAGTATAAGAGTAGGTTTTTGTAAATAAACCGGGTCTCCTGCCCTGCAAGCTCTGTCGCACCCAGATCTGTGTCCCCAGTCTGTTTTTCTGGTTAGGCCTCCACGGTGATAGTATGTGAGGCTCCCTTCAGCCTCAATCTGTGCTGATTGATGCTAGATTGAAAATAAAATCAGGCTTTGACAAAATAAAACCCCAAGAATAGTGCTGGCACTTGGAAGTAACCAGGCTTGCTGAAAGCAGGTATTAAAATGCTTTATTTCTTTCATTCTGTTATAGATACATATTATAGTATTGGATTTTTGCAAATATTAAAATGAATGTTATATCTATAATGTTAAAATAACTCTACCGTCCGAAGAAAGTGTGGACCACAGCTCAAACTGGAGGTGATAATAAAACCACAGCCAAGAAACACGCATGCTTGAAAAAGGTGGACCCAAGGAGTGGCCATGCTAAACTGTTCTTGGAAAAATACGAATATGTATAATAATCATGCATATGCAACAGGCTGATGTAGTAGAAAAGATATTTAAAGAATCTCTCCAAGATAGGAGAGTGTGCTCTTGACTGAATGCCAAGACACCTGGGTACCAAGTACCAGGTCGACCATATTAACCCTTTGCTTTCTGTCTCCTAATTGTCTTTTTTTTTATTAAGCCTGTTTCTTAAAATTTACCAAGAAAGTGAACCTCATTTTTCACACTTCTTTCTGACAAGCATTTTACAGCTGTTCTGAAATGCATTCCTGGCGAGTTTATGTTTAAAATTATAAAAGTGTGCCACTATACAGCACTATATCTATGTAAATCCTTAGTAAGAGGCTCTGGGATTTACATATGGCTCAGCAATGGACCCAGGAACACACCAGCTATGAATTTAATCCACTGGAGAAGCAGAAGGGTTTGCATCAGTGAAGGAAAACCACTGGGTTGATGCTGTCATGCACACCACTCTTTGTTCTTATCCTGCCCTATCTCTCTCCATCATTTTCTCCTTCCAGGAGTGATAGGAAGAAATCAGGAGTGAACAATTGAAACCTGAGATTGGAAACTAGAGAATATTAATCATAGAAATTAGAAGATATTTATTAAGAATAGGCATTCAGATGATGTGTGTTGCTTAATACTTGCTGCTCTATATGCTGCATCAGTTGCCTAAGGAGGGAAAAGACAGGGCTATGTGCAGGAACAATAAGGAGGAATGCAAGGATGTCTGACAAGGGGAAGGATGTTTACCAAAACAGGAGACAAGAATACAAGATTATCAGAGACACTGAGATAAGGGGGCTCCTCAGGCCCCAGGACCAGATAAAGACTGGTTTCATAGCTTGGACTGTGACCAGAGGATCAGTGAGCATGCTCAAGGCAGTGGGGTCAGAAACTCATCTCAAGAGGAAGACTCCTTCCTTCATCTCCGACATCCCTGAGAAGACCTCCAGAGACAACTAGGCAGGTGCAGAAGACTGATAAGCTAATTAGCATACGAGGTGGAGAGGGGGGGAGCCAAGGAATGAATATGCGTGGCGGTATTGCGAAACTTCATGCATATGTAACATTCGAGAGGATAAAAGAAAACATGCGTGAGCGAGTGAGAGGCTGGGCATGCCTTTGGCAGCTATCCCGCACCGTGCCCAGTGCTGAATAAACTACATACCTACTTTAAAACTCTGTCTCTGAGTTTTAGAGTTTTTCCGTGGGTCATAATCTGTATTTCTGCAATAAATATTGCTGCTGGACGATGAGCTTTACCCCCTGAAGCCAAACCAAACCAGAACAAAACAAAACAAAAAGAGAGGAGGCCTTGCTGTCAGAGAAGAGTTTGGTTCCATGCTGGAGCTGCTCCATGGCTTTGCCTGCAGGCAGGATGTCCTGCTGCTTTCCCAGAGGATCTGCCTGGCTTTGTCCCCAGGGAGCTGTTAGGCAGCTCTGATGGACAGAAGAGACAGGAAAAAGGACTGCCCTGATAAAACGAGGGGCTGATAATAATTTGAAAGAGCCTTGTGAAAAAGCAGATCAACAGAAACAAACAACCCAATGCTGGCACTAGGGAAGTGCGAGGAGTGAAGGAAAGCCCAAGAGCAGGGAAGATTGGCTCTGGGGAAGGTGTGAAAAGCAAATCTCTTTTCTTATGAAGCTTCTTTCATTCCTGTTCACAAAAGCCTGTGAATTTGGGGAAGAGTAAGAGTGGTGCTAGGCCAGAAGAATCCATTCCAAGGGCTTTGAAGGCTGGCAAGTGAAAAAAGTTTGAGGGAAGAAGAAAGGAGAGTTTGTTGATTTTTAAGTAATGTTCACAAAGATAAAACTTCTTCCTTTTTACGAAACCAAATGAAGTACTGCTGAGAGAGCAGCATGACACTAACTCCAGATCCATCACTGCTGAGGAGAGTTCCATTCTCCTTTAGCTCCTCTTCCATTTAATCCCTGGCTTCACATCAGAATGTTGCACTGACAGCACAAGCAAGCAAGAATACACATCACATGCAGTAAGAAGCTAATGTACATCCTGAGCACAACTGAGCTAGTCAAGGGTTTTTTAGACCACAGATTCCCCAGCAACCACCCATCAACATTTCGCCATCCAAACTGGATGTGTCCAAAAATAGCAGCCAAGATTTCAGCTGGTTTTCATGGAAGGTGTTAGACCAAAACCTTCACCCCAAAATATAAGCTTTTGACTCAAAAACTGCTGGTACATAACAGAGAATATGATGCTCTTGCACATGACCCAGTGAGGTATTTTTCTGACTAGATAAGCAGCTAATGGTCTTGAAAAAATATTCTCCTGCTTTCTACATGATGCAAAGAATTATTGGAAGAGCAGTTATAATTCACCA
Source organism: Prinia subflava (assembly GCF_021018805.1). NCBI lineage: Eukaryota > Metazoa > Chordata > Aves > Passeriformes > Cisticolidae > Prinia > Prinia subflava. The sequence continues at coordinate 6,145,325 of NC_086252.1, read as the reverse complement.
GCCCATTTTGACATTAATTCCTGCCTGAGAATTTCTATGCCTGATTTCAGCTGGAATTAAATACAGCATAGCATGTGATGCTCTCACCACACAAAATCACCATGATGGGCAGACCTAAAGAAAGAAATTGGAATAATATCTTGTGTTCCTGTCCTGGTTTTTATGTGGACTGGCTGTACAGAAAGTCTTAAAATAAATTATATCATTAGGTAGAATCCCAGAATGGTTTGGATTGAAAAGGACCTTAAAGCTCATCCCATTGCACTTCCTGCCATGGGCAGGGACACCTTCCACTATCCCATGTTGCTCCAAGCCCCATCCAACCTGGACTGGGACACTTCCAGGGGTGGGGCAGCCACAGCTTCTCTGGGAAACTTGTGACAGGGCCCCACCATCCTCGCAGGGAAAAATTTCTTCCCAATATCCTGGCTAATCCTTTCCTCTGGCAGCTTAAAGCCATTGCCCTTGTGCCAGCACTTCAGGCTCCTGTAAATAGTCTCCCTCCAGGAGAGAGGTAAGATACATCCCTATCAAATAACTCACTTGGATCGTGCAGGTGTGTGACTGCCACAACCTCTCCCAGCCAGCCACTGACCTGAGATAATGGCTTCTTCTTCTCTCCACAGTGGATGCCTCCAATGAAAACCATATTGGGCATGACAGGCATGGGATACTCAAAGACAAAGTCGATCCTCCTCAGCCAGATGGATCCATGACTTAAAAGCTCTGTCATTGTCATTGGTTTCTGGAGGAACTCTGAGGCCAGCTCTTCAAATGGAGAATAGGCAATATTGCAGCTGAAGGATTCAGAAAGGGCAATCAGGAAGTTCTTCACCCTCTCGGAGAAGGTCATGTGGTCCGTGTTTTCCGAGAACATGCGTGGGACGTAGGATGGCGGGTCCGGGGCCTGAGCCGCGTGAACGTCCAAGGCACACGGAACCATCCGCAGGAAGAAAACACTGGGGATGGAGAAGTGCAGGGCAATGATCTGCCCACAAGGTGACACGGGATCTGTGAGTAGGACATCGAAATGACTGTCTCCAATGTACTTCATCAGCTCTTGGTTGTACAGCAAGGACTTGCAGGAGGCATGAAACATAATTCCGCTCTTCCGGTAATCTCCCAAAAGCTTCCAGAATCTCACCAGGAAAGGCTCTTGGCTGAAAGTTCTTGCACTAGTGGAGCGTATGTGTTCTTCCATGTCCTCCTTTGTGAATGGCACAGGGTAGGTTTTCAGTTTGTAGACATCTGAGGAATCGATGAGGATTTTGTTGTCCGGTGCAATGACCACGATTTCGTGTCCTCTCTTGCTCAGCTCGACCAGCACTTTTTTCATGCTGAGCCAGTGGCTGCCCTCCATGGGGATCACCAGCAGCTTCCCAGCGGCGGCTGGGCTCAGGAGGCAAAGGAAGGGGAGAAGCAGTGCCACCAGCATGGTATGGGATGTGCAGAGAGGAACCCTCGCACTGGAGAGGCCAGAGGTGCTTTGCCAGCTTTTGTAGCCATGCTCCACCTCTGCCCTTTTGATTCACCTCCCATTTCAGGTCCTCCGACCTTTGCAACAAGGTCACAGAAAGCAATAAATGATGAAGAAAGATTCAGGGCAGGTTTGGACCTCAAAGGTGGCTTTGCATGAGTCAAGGAAGGTGTGCCACCTTCACACATGCCAAGCTAAGATTATTGGCTCAATGCCACCTTTTTCCCTCAGCAGGACCCCAGCTTTGTGGCACTTCTTGCTACCAGCCCACCATGCTAGAGGTCTGATGACAAAATGCAGGGAAAATCCGTGAAAAAAAAGCACCCACAGAGTGGGTGGGCAGAAACACTGCTGACCCCACATGGGATGACTGTGCCTGTCAAGAGAGCACCGAAGGGACTCTTTTCCATTGCTGCCACTGAAGGCTGACAGAGTTGTCACAGACTGAAGCATTTCTTCCCTAATGAAACTGATGCAGTAGTACAGTGAAACATAACTTACAGTAAAGATTAATATGAGAAATTAGTGTTACAGTACCTGGGGTTTGTGTTTTGCTTTTTTTTTCAGTAGTGAAAACCAGCTGGCCCCCCTGAGAAAAATTAATTTTCTTTAATGCAAACTTGCTTTTTGTGGGAAGATAAGCAGCCAGCAGAAAATCTTTCCTCATCTCTCCATATAACTTTCACCTAATCCCTTATCCTATCAGGTATAAAATGAAGTTGCAAAAGAGCATTACAACCTTGTACCCCAGATAACAAAGACCAACAATACCCCTCTAGTTCACAAAGGCACGGATCATTCACGGCCAATGAGGGGTCAGTTCATGACCTCAACCCTGTGTCCAGATCCTTCTTGGTTATAAATTGCTGGGAATTTAATGCTGATGATAACCTCTCATAAAAGTTTATAAGTAGATGAGTACGGGAAACATTTTCCTTCTCCAGAGCATTCTGGGCTTTAAATCCTTGCAGGAGTTTTTTTTTTCTCCCATGCAGTTTCTGCATGATCCTTCCCAAGCCTGGTGGGAAATCCTGGACATTGCTGAGAACCTGCCCTCCAAAAGGAGCAGCAGCTCTGTCACTCATGCTGATCCCTTATTGATAGTTTACAACATGGGTTAACTTAATGGGCATTTTCAAACAGCTCAGAGGAAGGAGATGCAAGAAGATGGGCCATAACCTCAGACAAGGCTGCCAAATGAACACAGGAAAGTCGGTACACAAAAGCTCAAATGGAAACTTACAGGGGATACCCATACCCAGAAAAGCTTAAAACCTAATTCAATAATCTAAAAAAGAAGGGGAGGATGGAACTGGAAGAGGATTTCTTTGGGGGGCTTAGATATTGACACCTTGACAACAAAGGCAGATGGAAAAGAATCCATCTAGTGGATGGCTGTGCTAGAAAATAGGTAAAATCTTCAGTCCTATAACCTTCACTGTGGATGAAAGGAGAGGGGATATATAGAAGTATGGACAGACAGTCCATGAGACAGCTGGGAAAGGGGGATACCATAATTCTTCAGTTCAACAAAAGAGATTATCATTTGCATAAAAGCTACATGTCACTTAAATTGTCCTAATTAAGTGTGATAAGGCTTTAGGTTTGGCAGAATGTGATGTAATCTGAATGCTGTGTATTAGGAAATAACATTTCTGCATCACGCAGGATATCTATCTTTAAACATCAAGCTGTTGTCAGTCAGGATTTGATGTAAGGATATGAGTGACATCCCTTGCCCAGGATGGCAGGGAGTTGGAACGAGATAATCTTTAAGATCCCTTTCAACCCAAACCATTCTGCCATTTTATGATACACTTATATTTTTGCCTTTTTGATATAAAAACAAAACAAAATTTTGTACCTGAGACAGTTTTTTCTTCTGAACACAGTTAATCCCTCCGATAAAAGCCATGTTTGGCATCACTGGTCTTGGGAACTCAAACACAAAATCATATCTCATCAGCCAGAAGGATCCACGGCTCAGGAGTTCTGTCACTGTCATTTTCTTTTTGAAAACCTCATATGCAAGCTCTTCAAAGTTATCATAAATAGGCTTACAGTAGAAGAGCTCCAGCAGATTGACCAGCATGTTCTTCACCCGTTGGGAAAACACCATGCTGTCTGAATTATCCAAGAATAATCTGGGGACATATGAAGGAGGGCTTGGACACTGGGTAGCAGCAGAATCCATTCCACAGGGAAAGCCCCGCAGGAAGTAGACAGAAGGAACAGAAAGATACTCAGCCACCAGGGGCCCACACATCAGGATGGGGTCTGTGAAAATCACATCAAATTTGCTCTCTTTTAAGTACTGCATCAGCTCCTTGTTCTGCAGAAGGCTCTTACAGTTGGTGAAGAAGACCGAGGAGATTTCTATCGTGCTTTGATACGAGGTAAGAACAACATTCAAAACAGATTGTTCAATAAAATGGGCATTAACGAAGGTCTTGAGCATTTCATCCAAGTATTCATCTGTGTAAGGTATTGGATACATTTTCACTGTGTAATTCTGAGGCTCCTTTGACTTCATATACAGACTGGTTGAGGGTACAACCACAACAACTTCGTGTCCCTTTTGCTGCAGTTTCTCCACTACTGGGCGCATGCTGAGCCAGTGACTTCCATCCTGAGGTACCACCAGGATCCTTCCACCTTCAGCCAGGATTACAGACAGTGTCAGGAGGAGAAATACCCAGGTACCTCGGTAAAAAGCCATTTCGGTGAGAGTGAACCAGAGGGTTCTGCTCTGGAGGGATCCAGGCAGTCTTTTATACAATGGTCTATGCAGACTAAGCAGGGAATTTATTTGCTATAGAAATTAATATTTAACTTTGCAGTTCAGTGGTGATTAGCCTGTGATTTTGCCTGTGTTTGTGGAAGGGAAGCCATATCCTTAGAAAAACATTTGTACTTTCTGTTAATGTTTAAGCTTCGAAGCCTGTCAGCACGAAGACACTGTCAGCACATCTGTGACACCAAGAGCAGCGGTATCATGTTGTAGCAATAATCGTGATTGAAACCATTGACCTAGTGAATACACAGCAAGAAAATAATAAAAATACACCCAGCAGAATGGATGCAACTCCATTCCTGAGGACACGAGGCTGACGTGGAATTCCCATCCTCTGGAAGCAGCCAAACTCGCACCTCTTAGGAAGATATCACAGCCACCAGCATGTACCAGGCAATCCCAAATCAGAGGAGAACAATCCAAATTGGCTTTTCTCCTCCTGGCACTACACCAAAGAAGTGAATTAATGGTGGCTTCAGGGCAAACAAAGGAAAAGGAGGCCGGCACAGGGACACAAAAAGGGGTTTTGGTCTTTGTTTGCTGTCTTGAAAACCCTTTTCATGGATTATGAGCAAGACAAAATCTAGGAGGAGATGTGAAACCTTCCCCTAATCCCACTACAGAAATGTTTTGTCTTTGTGCAAGTAAAAGCAATGCCAGAGCAAAGCCTTTTGGATGGTGCTAAGGAAGAAGTCCTTGTGATGAAAAACTATCATCAGCACAAAGTTTTTCAGTTCTTTTTATAATGGTGATGAGACTCCCAGCATCCTCAGTTGGGAGAAACAAATCCTTACAGCCTTAGGCAAAGGGATTTTTCTGATGACACCCCAAGGGTGCTGGGACCACCCTGAGTAGCTCCATTCGGTCACACTGGACATGGAGGAACCACACTTAGACATGGAAAACCAATTTCTGGAGGGGGCCAGTGCTGGAGAGGTGGGAGACGGCACAGACTGAAAGCAGGAGACTGAACAGATTTACAAATAATTGTCATTAAATGCACAAAATCTGGATGCAAAGAGTTTATTGCAACTGTTCTGACAAGAGCTGACGAAATTAACTGGGAAGTTGCTGCTTGGTGTGTTTTCTACTCTGGCCTCAATGGGATTTTCAATGGCAAAACCACTTGGCTGAAAACAGTCAATACAAGCTCATTTTCCCTTGACTATAAGGGAAAAAGTCACTTGATAGGATGGCCACACTTTCTCATAGACTCCACAGACTCCCTGCTTCTTGTACCAGATCATCAGAGCAAAAAATGTGGGAAAAGTGAGGCAGCATCAGGAAGGGCAAGAGAAATTAGAGATAAAGGGAGGATAGAGATAGGAAGAAACGCTTACAAAAGCATAGGATCAGCTGAGGTCAGATCTAAGCTGGGTAATTATTGTGAAAATTAACAGCCAGGCTCATTTTTCAATGCAACAGATAAGTTTATATGTGTTTGTTTTTCATGATGAGTAGCAAAGGGCACCTGGACCCCTCTCAGCTCTGAAGGGTGTGGTGTTCAGTTACCAGCTCCTGTTTGATGTGCCAACAGGGAGCTGAGGACCTGAGGATTCCAAATGTGAGAGAGCCAGGCGCCTGCTTGGAAGAAAGTCTTCCCCATTGCATACCAAAGGACACCAAGGCTTGGGTGAGCCAGGAGTGTAGGTTTGTTTCCTCTCAGAAGTGATAAAGCTGAATTAAATAGAAACCTTGTGAAAAGGAGATGGTTTTGAAGCAAGTCTTGTGCTCCTTAGCCGCGTGCTGGTGAGAAAAAGGTGTTTATTCAGTTACACTTTTTCTTTACTTGAGTAGCTACCTACCTAAAACTGGGGTTAAAAAGTGTTTTCAGTTAACCAGTTGTTTAAATAAGTACTGGCAGGTTTAGCTGAGAAAAAACCAGAGAGAATTCTGAGAGGCAGCTGTAGCTTAAATTTCTGAACTTTGGTTTAATCAAATCACACAAACTTTGGTTTTCTGAGCTGGCCAAAAAAGCAACTATGCATTAACTTTGGCTAAAGATGAGCTTGTCACCAGAATGTCTCAGGGCTAACAGTTTGAGTCCTTTTGCAATGCCACCATGCCAGCCTTCAGGTAATTCTAGAGTCAAGATATCGAGTCTGATTCCTGCAAGCCTTGTGTTGAACTTGCAGACACTTGAGGAGTTGGAAACTGGGGATTTCTTTGCCTGGTAATGAAGATGTAATTGCTGGTGAGACAGATCCCCATGCAAAGTGCAGGACAAGAGGAAATCAGCCTGAGGCAGCTTAGTCAAGGTGTAAATGCAGTTTGTGTTCCCCCAGGCCCAGCCCCTTGGTCTCATGTTCTCCCACAGGCTCTGTGATGATCCTTATACAATTTAGGACTGAATTCCCAGCTGGATAAGGTAAGTGGGGCCAGTTCTGCACAAGCCTGAGCTCCTTCAGCTCTGAGCAGCTCCTCCACAGGACCACATCAGATGTGGCAGAGTGGAGCTCTTATCTGGAATTTCCACAGTGTCCCCTTCTCCTGCCTGTGCCAAACTGTGGAACTGGTGCAACAAAAAGGCCTGTGGATTCCTTGTCTGACAAAGACTCTGCATTTTGAATCTCTCGTTCTCTCTCCCTGTCCCAGTAATCCTTTTTCTTTTCTTACCAGTTGAGAAATGGGTTCAATAGGCTTTGGAAAATTACTCATTCTTCTCATAGGATTATGTTTCTGATCCGTAATGACCAACCCAGGGCTTTACTGGTGTGTGTGAACAGGCAGATTTCATTTCTCCCCTATGACTCACTTTTTTACACTTGGCTCCTGGGCACGATTCAAATGGAAATAGGAGAAATCCCTCTGCTCTCTGTAGAAAATGTAGCTAGAAAAGAGACTGAAGAAAGAAGAAATACAGAAGATTCTCCCAGGTGTGGAACATGTGATTTTCGCCTAACAGTGCAACTGTTAAGAGTGTGAAGACACGAGCTGGAAGGGATAAAATGAGGGCAGGATGTCTCTACCCTTGGAGCAAAGTTATAAACTCTTTGCAGCTCTGAGACCTTCAGGTTATAAAAGTAAAGACATACGTTGTGGAACCAGCAATACTTTGCCTCTTAAATCACAAACTGGCACCACTCTTATGCGCCCTAACGTCATAGAATATCTTAGATATAATTTTATCCTAATAGTCTAGTTAATAGTATTATTCTTGCCCTTGTTTATCACGATTAGAGGGCTGTTCATAAGCCTGCCAAAGAGCATAAAAGAAATCTGAAAGAAGAAAGAGAAAACACACCTCTTCAGCTCAAAGTTACTGTGCAAAGGTATTGCATGACCACAATTCAGAAGTGAGGGAGCAATTTTCTAGGAAAGAGATGTGTGTCCTATTTTTGCTGGGAAAGAAATGTCCAGTGTTATCATTTTAGAGATGACGTGTTTAACCCCCCATTTTTAAGAGGCTGAAATCTCTCCTTGTGTTAACCCCTCCTTTGACCCAAACCCTAAAACTCTGCCCCTACAACACCCTATAAAACCCCACAACTCAGCCCCTGTAGCCTCTTGGTTTCCCTCCCCTTGCCTTACTCCACCTCTCTGGTCTCAGGGGAAATAAAATGGATCATCATGCTTAGCAAATAGAAGCTCCTTGTCCGTTTTTCCTACCAGCGCTTTTACCTCCCTTGACTCGATGGTCACAGTTGCCTTATGATGCCACAGATACGGTGACTATCAAAATAGATTTTGATTTCTAGATTAGCTTTAAAAACCTGCACAACAATTCAGGTAATAGCAGATGTCAAGTAGGTACAAAAACCTACCTGAGTTCTGCATTCAAGTGTCTTTCACCAAATCTACAACTGTAAGATTATTTCTTGCCATTTCAATGTGACATTTTTATTTCACCCTCACAAACAGGAGTAACTTAACACAGACAGCCAGTTTGGAAATAATTTGTCCTGAAAACAAAACTAAAGTGAATAAATGGATGCTGATGAGCCTGGTGTTAAAAACAAAAGATGACTCTTGGGTTTCTGATCAGATGAAAGAAATATGCCATGAAAATGGCATGTCAGATGCCATTAAAATGAAATTAAACTGGGTCTGGTTGGTGGTTCACACAGTTAATTCACTGAGGACAGTAATTTCCATCTAGTAGATGAAATTCCTTTTTTGCTTGGTTTGTTACTAAACCCGCATTAATTCAATTAAGTCTCTGTCAAGGTTATTTGATTTCAGCCTGTGGAAAACAACTACCCAAACCTGGCTGAATTAAATCATGACCAGAAATGAAAAAAAAAAAAAAAAATCAGTACTGATAAACATCCTGAAACAACATAATGCCTTTTCCAACAGGAAATGTACAATCTGTAGGCAAAGGAACATTACCTTAGGCAGTGGTTTCTTCTTAGCACAGTTGATCCCCCCAACAAAGACCATGTTGGGCATCACTGGCCTGACGTACTCAAACACAAAGTCAAACCTCAGGATCCAAACAGCAGCGGAGCTCACAAGGTCCGTGAGGGACACATCCCTCTGAAGAACTTCTGAGGAAAGCTTCAGTGCTTCTCTATAGAAACCGTTGCAGTAGTCAAGTTCCAGGAGAGAAATCAGGAAATTTTCCACCCTCTGGAAAAAGGTCATGTGGTCTGAATTGAAGCTGAAGAGTCTCGGGATGTAGGATGGAGGGCTCGGGCTCTGTGGGGCTGCAAAGTGCAGGTTGCAACCAAATCCCCTCATGAAGAACACAAAGGGAAGGGAGAGATGGTGAGCAAGGATGGTCCCACACATGAAGGCCGGATCCGTCAGGATGGCATCAAAGCCGCTTTGGTTGAGGAACCTCAGGGTCTCCTGGCTGCGGAACAGGTCCTTGCACTGCCCAAAGAAGCTGCTGAAAACATGCACCGAAGCATTGTACATTGCCAGGGCATTGAGGGGGAAAGGCTTCTCCATCAGGTGCACAGCAAAGTATTCCTTGAAGGCGTTATCCAGCTCTTCCAGGGTCTGACTCACCGGGTGTGTGACCACCTTGTAGGCCTGTGTTGTCTCCATCTGCCAGCTCACCTCGGGAACCAGCACCACCACCTCGTGTCCTCTCTCGCTCAGCTTCTCCACCACTTCCTGCATGCTCAGCCAGTGGCTTCCCACCATGGGCACCACCAGGAGCTTCCCTCCATCCGAGAGGACGGGTAGGAGGAGGAGGATGGAAATCCAGGCACAGCAAAGCCTCAAAGCCATGTTGCTGTGGCCAGAGTAGGGGCTGTAGAAGAGATTTCTCCTGCAGGTTGTGGCCTGAAGATGCTTTGGAAAGCAACTGATGAGTGGATTGTGCTGATTGTCCTCTGTGATAATCCTGTAGTTAATGATTCACTGCTTTGAATTGTGGGTGGTTTATTTTGCCTTTTCCCTCCTTACTTGGAAAGCCAAGATTTGGTGACCCTTTCAATGCTGAGTCACTGCAGTTCCTCGGTGTTCAATGAGCTCCTCAAGCTGCTACTCAGATCCCTCAGGACTCCTCATCTTTGTTGTATCTTGTGTTACACCTTGGCCAGGACCCAGGGAGGCAGCCTTGGTGTAAACAACTCCCAAGCCCACAGTAACAAGTGAAAACAGCCTCTCCATGTTGGAGACACAGATCTTTAAGTGATTCCTCTATGGAATGGATCAGGAGATCCTCAGGATAGGGCTCAGGGATCTTCTGAGTTGGCAGGAATCTCCTCAGAGCCAGGGACACCACAAAGAGGTGCTGAGAGAAGTGCTGACCTCTCTCTGTCTAGCCCAAGTTCTCACTTTACAGAGTTGTTTCCCAGCCTGGGAGGTGGCCCTCAGGCAGCTGAATACTCCTGCCCACCAGGAATAAGACCAGCACTAAATGTGTTTCAGCAGCCACTGCAGCCTCAGGTTTTACACCTGACTCAGCCAAGGAGCACGTTCAGCACAGATGTGATTTCCCCAGCCTCACAGCACTGCCATTGATGCCAAAACTAAAAAACACAGCACTCCAGGATATTCAGAGCCATGCAGCCTCCATCCCTCAGGCACACAACTTCTCTCATCTCCCTTCATACAATGGTCATTGCACCAAAATGAATTGCATGTGGGTTCCTCAGATCAGCCCAATTTATTTTTCCTGTTTTACCAACGTCTTTAATTATTTCTGCTGGGAGGGTGGCAGAGAGTAGTTTTATGTCAGGATGTCTTCTCAGAAAACAAAATTTTTGAGCGTCAGAGTAGGAGAGAGAAGCTCTGAGGTAAAAGAGACTGAAACACTCTCTGAAGCTTCTGTTATAAAGTGTGAAGAAAAAACATCACAGTAACACCTACTCAAGATGTTCAGATTTTCATAAAGCACTCTTCAAAACTGGGCAGTGGGAAGCTGACCAGTTTAGCAAACAGCATTTTCTCACAAAAACCCCATTAATTTGTGTATTTTGGGACAGCACCCCAGCTATTTTCAGAAATGGGATAAGAAGAAGGTTGGCAGGGAAATGTCCTGCCCTCCTCTCCCGACTGCTGCAGGATGAATTTTCCATCCAAACCTTCAGCGTGAGGAGTGGGTGTAAAGGCAATCCCGGGATGGGTGAAGTTAATCAGTACCTCAGTCAGTGTTTGTGAACTTGCCAAAGGCTGCCTTGGTTGGCTTGGTTATCCCAGGTTATCCCAGCCAGGAATTCTGGAATTTGCTGGGTTTTCAGCAGGGCAAGGTTCAAAGTTGCTCTTTGTTCACACATGAACAAAGGGTCAGTGGCAAGGCTGGACTTGGAGAAAAGTCACAAATTTGGGGGCAGCCGTGTCCAGAGCTGGGGAAGGGGTGAAAAAATCTCCTGAGCTGAGGGAACTGGGGGTGTTTATGGAGAAAAGGAGGCTCAGGCGGGACCTTGTCGCTCTCTACAACGCCCTTACTGGAGATAGGGTGGGATGGGGGTGTCTTGCTGTGTCCCAAGGGAAAGGAGGAGAGGAAATGGCCTCAAGTTGCACCAGGGGAGGATCAGAGTTTGTATTGGAAAAGAAAAATAATTCACTGGAAAAATGGTTAAGCTTTGGAATAATTTGCTCATGGAGGTGGTGGAGTTGCTGTCTCTGGAAGCGTCCAAGAGGAGCCTGGATGTGGCACTTGGGGATTGGTTTAGGGGTGATGATGGCAGCGGTAGCATGAGGCTGGGACTGGGTGATCCTGGAGGTCTTTTCCAAAACTGATGATTCTCCAAGGTGCAGGCTGAGCCATTCCAGGCTCAGGAATTATTAGGGAATACTCAGGAGGGAATTTTTCTGGTAGCTCCAAAACTCTGGCCAAGCCCTCATTAAACCCATGACTGACGATCCCAAAATACCTCTTATAAAGTCATGAGAGGAGATCCCCAAGACCTTCTAATAAATCCAGAGATGCCCAAACAGCTCTAATAAATCTATGGCAGGAGATCCCAAATCTCTCCAATAACTTCATGACAATAGATCCCCAAGCCCCTCTAATAAATCCATGAAAGGTGATCCCCAAGCCCCTCTATTAAATCCACACCAGGAGATCCCACAATCCTTTAATAAACCCATGGCAGGAGATCCCAAACCTCTCTAATATAGCCATGAAAAGAGATTCACAAAGCCTTCTATCAAATACAGAAAGTGATCCCCAAACCCCTCTAATAAACACCTTTAATATGCCCATGAAAAGAGAACCCCAAAGCCATCCAATAAATCCATGGCAAGAGATAAGAAACACCTCTAGTAAATCCAGAGATGCCCAAACCCCTCTAATAAATTGAGACAATCAGTACTCAAGTCCTTATAATAAATCTATGCAAGGTGGTCAACACATGCCTCCAATAAATCCATGAGAGGAGATCCCTAAATCCTTTAATAAACCCATGGCAGGAAATCCCAAAACCCTTCTAATAAAGCCATGGAAGGAGATTCTAAATTTCTGTAGTAAATCCTCAACACAAAACAACAGTATATTTGAAAGAGGCAGCTGGTCTTTGTAAAAGACTGCAGTGCTGAAATGTTTTGTCTTTGTGCAAGTAAAAGCAATGCCAGAGCAAAGCCTTTTGGATGGTGCTAAGGAAGAAGTCCTTGTGATGAAAAACTATCATCAGCACCAAGTTTTTCAGTTCTTTTTATAATGGTGATGGGACTCTTGTGGATGCTGAAAGTCTGGTCAGAGAGAAAGTCAGATAGACTTCTTCAGGCATTGCTCTGGGGGAGCTGTGAGAAAGCTCAGAGAAAGAATTAAAACAATCTTTAAACTTTGCGGCTGGTGCTTTGAACTTGTTGACTTGCAAGATGTTCACTAAGAGTTGTTGTTTCTAATTAGCCAATGACTGTGAGGGGTTGATTAAAGTACCAGCTATGTCCAGCTGTCTCAGAACAGTCTATAAAAGAATGTAATGTCTAATAAACGTAACCATTGCCCTCCAGAAGACTTAGAGCCTGTGTTGTTGTCTTGGGTTGAAAAAAGCAACCAAAAAATTGTGTATTCTATTTTCTTCTGTTGAAACAGTTTGGGAGATATTGTTCTTTATCTCTTGTAACTCTAGAGGGGGAAGAGGGTGAATGCCTTCTGATAATAGACCATCTGGGACAGTGTTTCTTATCTCTTTCATCGACTTCGTCTCCCTCTATGGGGGATATCTTCTGCAAATGGGCCATTAAGGCTCCCCAATGACATGACACATTACATCATCCCATTCTGAGATGCACCACCCACTGGGGAGGAGCCAACAACTCCCTACCAAAAAAAATTTGGGACACAGGGACACCAGATAATCCTCTTTCCAACTGGATTCTCAGTGGAAGACCAGACTCATCTCACCGCCACTACAGGATCATCTCTACTCCAACAGAACCACATCTGTCATCAGCTCTACTCCAACAGAACCACAACTGTCACTCCAGGAAGACATATTTGGACTGCTTCCAACACCCTGACTGACAGGGTGCCAGGTCGTATTCCTGACTCTGTCAGGGTTCTCTAGGACTTTTGTTTGTTTGCTTGCTTGTTTTTTTTGTGTTACTGCATTTGCATTTTTATTATTCCTAGTAAATAACTGTTACTCCTATTCCCATATTTTTTTCCTGAAAGCTTGTAATTGCAAAATTGTAATAATTTGGAGGGAGGGGGTTTTAAATTCTCCATTCCAAGGGAGACTCCTTTTCCCTGACAGACACCTGTCTTTCCAAACCAAGACAGTTGTTATTCAGCCATCCCAAATACAATAGCGACAGGAATCCCAGCATCCTCAGCTGGGAGAAACAAATCCTTACAGCCTTAAGCAAAGGGATTTTTCTGATGACACCCCAAGGGTGCTGGGACCACCCTGAGGAGCTCCACTCTGTCACACTGGACATGGAGGAACCACACTTAGACATGGAAAACCAATTTCTGGAGGGGGCCAGTGCTGGAGAGGTGGGAGACGGCACAGACTGAAAGCAGGAGACTGAACAGATTTACAAATAATTGTCATTAAATGCACAAAATCTGGATGCAAAGAGTTTATTGCAACTGTTCTGACAAGAGCTGACGAAATTAACTGGGAAGTTGCTGCTTGGTGTGTTTTCTACTCTGGCCTCAATGGGATTTTCAATGGCAAAACCACTTGGCTGAAAACAGCCAATACAAGCTCATTTTCCCTTGACTATAAGGGAAAAGGTAACTTGATAGGATGGCCACACTTTCTCATAGACTCCACAGACTCCCTGCTTCTTGTACCAGACCATCAGAGCAAAAAATGTGGGAAAAGTGAGGCAGCATCAGGAAGGGCAAGAGAAATTAGAGATAAAGGGAGGATAGAGAAAGGAAGAAATGCTTACATTAGCATAGGATCAGCTGAGGTCAGATCTAAGCTGGGTAATTATTATTGCGAAAATTAACAGCCAGGCTCATTTTTCAAAGCAACAGATAAGTTTATATGTGTTTGTTTTTCATGATGAGTAGCAAAGGGCACCTGGACCCCTCTCAGCTCTGAAGGGTGTGGTGTTCAGTTACCAGCTCCTGTTTGATGTGCCAACGGGGAGCTGAGGACCTGAGGATTCCAAATGTGAGAGAGCCAGGCGCCTGCTTGGAAGAAAGTCTTCCCCATTGCATACCAAAGGACACCAAGGCTTGGGTGAGCCAGGAGTGTAGGTTTGTTTCCTCTCAGAAGTGATAAAGCTTAAATAAATAGAAACCTTGTGAAAATGAGAGGGTTTTGAAGCAGGTCTTGTGCTCCTTAGTCGCATGTTGGTGAGAAAAAGGTGTTTATTCAGTTACACTTTTTCTTTACTTGAGTAGCTACCTACCTAAAACTGGGGTTAAAAAGTGTTTTCAGTTAACCAGTTGTTTAAATAAGTACTGGCAGGTTTAGCTGAGAAAAAACCAGAGAGAATTTTGAGAGGCGGCTGTAGCTTAAATTTCTGAACTTTGGTTTAATCAAATCACACAAACTTTGGTTTTCTGAGCTGGCCAAAAAAGCAACTATGCATTAACTTTGGCTAAAGATGAGCTTGTCACCAGAATGTCTCAGGGCTAACAGTTTGAGTCCTTTTGCAATGCCACCATGCCAGCCTTCAGGTAATTCTAGAGTCAAGATATCGAGTCTGATTCCTGCAAGCCTTGTGTTGAACTTGCAGACACTTGAGGAGTTGGAAACTGGGGATTTCTTTGCCTGGTAATGAAGGTGTAATTGCTGGTGAGCAGATCCCAATGCAAAGTGCAGGACAAGAAGGAATCAGCCTGAGGCAGCTTAGTCAAGGTGTAAATGTGTTCCCCCAGGCCCAGCCCCTTGGTCTCATGTTCTCCCACAGGCTCTGTGATGATCCTTATACAATTTAGGACTGAATTCCCAGCTGGATAAGTTAAGTGGGGCCAGTTCTGCACAAGCCTGAGCTCCTTCAGCTCTGAGCAGCTCCTCCACAGGACCACATCAGATGTGGCAGAGTGGAGCTCTTATCTGGAATTTCCACAGTGTCCCCTTCTCCTGCCTGTGCCAAACTGTGGAACTGGTGCAACAAAAAGGCCTGTGGATTCCTTGTCTGACAAAGACTCTGCATTTTGAATCTCTCGTTCTCTCTCCCTGTCCCAGTAATCCTTTTTCTTTTCTTACCAGTTGAGAAATGGGTTCAATAGGCTTTGGAAAATTACTCATTCTTCTCATAGGATTATGTTTCTGATCCGTAATGACCAACCCAGGGCTTTACTGGTGTGTGTGAACAGGCAGATTTCATTTCTCCCCTATGACTCACTTTTTTACACTTGGCTCCTGGGCACGATTCAAATGGAAATAGGAGAAATCCCTCTGCTCTCTGTAGAAAATGTAGCTAGAAAAGAGACTGAAGAAAGAAGAAATACAGAAGATTCTCCCAGGTGTGGAACATGTGATTTTCGCCTAACAGTGCAACTGTTAAGAGTGTGAAGATGCGAGCTGGCAGGGATAAAATGAGGGCAGGATGTCTCTACCCTTGGAGCAAAGTTATAAACTCTTTGCAGCTCTGAGACCTTCAGGTTAAAAAAGTAAAGACTTACGTTGTGGAACCAGCAATACTTTGCCTCTTAAATCACAAACTGGCACCACTTTCATGCGCCCTAACGTCATAGAATATCTTAGATATAATTTTATCCTAATAGTCTAGTTAATAGTATTATTCTTGCCCTTGTTTATCACGATTAGAGGGCTGTTCATAAGCCTGCCAAAGAGCATAAAAGAAATCTGAAAGAAGAAAGAGAAAACGCACCTCTTCAGCTCAAAGATACTGTGCAGAGGTGTTGCATGACCACAATTCAGAAGTGAGGGAGCAATTTTCTAGGAAAGAGATTAGTGTCCTATTTTTGCCGGGAAAGAAATGTCCAGTGTTATCATTTTAGAGATGACATGGTGACTATCAAAATAGATTTTGATTTCTAGATTAGCTTTAAAAACCCTGCACAACAATTCTGCTAAAAGCAGATGTCAAGGAGTAGGTTTGAAAACTTACCTGAGTTCTGCATTCAAGTGTCTTTCACCAAATCCACAACTGTAAGATTATTTCTTGCCATTCAATGTGACATTTGTATTTCACTCTCACAAACAGAAGTAACTTAACACAGACAGCCAGTTTGGAAATAATTTGACCTGAAAACAAAACTAAAGTATATAGTATATACTATACTATAAAGTATATAGCATATAAAGTATAAAGAATAAACTGATGCTGATGAGCCTGGCGTTAAAAACAAAAGATGACTCTTGGGCTTTCGATCCAAGGAAAGAAATGTATGTCAGATGCCACTAAAATGAAATCAAAACTGGATCTGGTTCTTGTTTAATACACCTTCACCAAGGACAGTAATTTCCATCTGATAGATTGTTGGCATACAAATCCCTCTGGGCCCCCTCCACACAGACCCAGTAGTGTCCAAAGATGTGAAGACTGAGTTAAAACCTTCCGAGAAATTAAGATACATAAATCCACCCAGAAATGAGGCAGAAATGCAAGTTAAGTTTTAAATAAGTAGAGGATTTTTAGGTGTTCTAAATGGAATAAATGTAGTGGGTTAATTCGTGTTTTTTAGGATAATAACATAATAAAAATCATGGTTTGGTAAAATGTAAAATAAATTGTAACCTAAATTCCAGCCAGCCATGGAATTAGAATTCCTAGGCTGGCACCGCCCAGTAACTACTATTCGGGGGACACAATAAGGTGCTGGGAACTGGAGATGAGGAGATTGGCATCTGAAAGAAAGACACATTAAGGTAAGAAATCAGTTCTCCTCCCGTGGGCAGCAGAGCCATCAGAGCACCATCATCGCCTGGATCTCTGGAGAAGAACGCCTTTCCATTCACAAACCTCAGCTTCCATTCACCCACGGGAAGCCCGAAATTGGCACCTCACACTACCAGAGGAAAATCTTTTCAACAGACCACTATGAATTCGAATAACCAGTCCTGAGAACAAAGAGACTGTGGGGAAATCTTGTGCCGGGGCAAAATAAAGTGTATAAAACCTGAGCCCCAAACGAGGCAAATTTGTGAACTTGGGAGGGGCGGCAGTGTGCCAGATACTGCGTCCCAGTTCACCCGGGTCATCGTCAACGTAACTCCACTGGGGGGTTTTTACTAAAATTCTGTAATTAGATCTTTTAATAAACCAAATTATATTTTTAATTGGACTTCTGGATTGGTATTTGTAACAGTAAACAAAAAAGAGCCTGTATGAGTTAGTAATAGAAGCCTTAAAGCCTAGTTTGAAGTTTGAAGCCTTTTGCAAAGATAGTTAAGTCCTAGACATAACAAAAACAAACACTGTAACCTTGCTAAGCATTCCTAGATGGAACAGATAGAGCTATATGCGTAAAATTTGTGTAAGAATTTACAAATGCTGTCGCACATCAGTTTTAGCTTAGAATAGGTCCAGCACTATTGTAGAAAATTCATGTTTAAGCCTGATTGCCTAAAAATAGAATAAAAATGCACTGCTTTGAGAGTGCTAGGATGCTCATGCTTAGGGGACACAGAATATGGGTTGACACTGCTGCTGCCTCTACTGCTGCTGATAAAATGCTACTGCTTCTGCTTGGGACATGGGGACTTCACTGGTACAAACTGTAACAACCTCTGCTTTCACAAGGCTGATTTAGCCATGCAGAGAAGGACTTTGCTTTTACAACTACCCAGCTTCTAGTACTCAGAGAAGATGCCCAAACCTCAATAGACATCGTGTTTTTGTTTGGTTTGTTAAAAACCCTCTTTAATTCATTTGAGTGTCTATCAAGATCATTTGATTTCAGCCTGTGGAAAACAACTACCCAAACCTGGCTGAATTAAATCATGACCAGAAATGAAAAAAAAAAATCAGTAGAGATAAACTTCCTGAAACAGCATAATGACTTTTCCAACAGGAAATGTACAATCTGTAGGCAAAGGAACATTACCTTAGGCAGTGGTTTCTTCTTAGCACAGTGGATCCCCCCAACAAAGACCATGTTGGGCATCACTGGCCTGACGTACTCAAACACAAAGTCAAACCTCAGGATCCAAACGGCAGCGGAGCTCACAAGGTCCATGAGGGACACATCCCTCTGAAGAACTTCTGAGGAAAGCTTCAGTGCTTCTCCATAGTAATTGCTGCAGTACTGGAGCTCCAGGAGGGAAATCAGGACATTTTCCACCCGCTGGAAAAAGGTCATGTTGTCCGAGTTGAAGCTGAAGAGTCTCGGGATGTAAGATGGAGGGCTCGGGCTCTGTGGGGCTGCAAAGTGCAGGTTGCAAGCAAATTCCCCCATGAAGTAAACAAAGGGAAGGGAGAGATGGTGAGCAAGGATGGTCCCACACATCAAGATTGGATCTGTCAGGATGGCATCAAAGCCGCTTTGGTTGAGGAATCTCAGGGTCTCCTGGCTGCGGAACAGGTCCTTGCACTGCCCAAAGAAGAGGTTGAAACCCTGTACAGAGGCCTTGTAGATCTCCAGGACATTGATGGGGAAAGGCTTCTCCATCAGGTGCACAGCAAAGTATTCCTTGAAGGCGTTATCCAGCTCTTCCAGGGTCTGACTCACTGGGTATGTGACCACTGTGTAGGCCTGTGTTGTCTCCATGTGCCAGCTCACCTCGGGAACCAGCACCACCACCTCGTGTCCTCTCTCACTCAGCTTCTCCACCACTTCCTGCATGCTCATCCAGGGGCTTCCCAACATGGGCACCACCAGGAGCTTCCCTCCATCCGAGAGGACGGGTAGGAGGAGGAGGATGGAAATCCAGGCACAGCAAAGCCTCAAAGCCATGTTGCTGTGGCCAGAGTAGGGGCTGTAGAAGAGATTTCTCCTGCAGGTGGTGGCCTGAAGATGCTTTGGAAAGCAACTGATGAGTGGATAGGTTGCACTCTGCTCTGTTATAATACTGTTGTAGTTAATGATTCACTGCTTTGGACTGTGGGTGGCTCATATTGCTTTTTCCTTATTTGGTTTTTCTTATCTTTTCATTATTTGGAAATCCAAGATTTGGTGACCCTTTCAATGCTGAGTCACTGCAGTTCCTCGGTTTTCAATGAGCTCCTCAAGCTGCTACTCAGATCCCTCAGGACTCCTCATCTTTGTTGTGTCTTGTGTTACACCTTGGCCAGGACCCAGGGAGGCAGCCTTGGTGTGAACAGCACCCAAGCCCACAGTAACAAATGAAAACAGCCTCTCCATATTGGAGACAAAGATCTTTAAGTGATTCCTCTATGGAATGGATCAGGAGATCCTCAGGATAGGGCTCAGGGATCTTCTGAGTTGGCAGGAATCTCCTCAGGGCCAGGGACACCACAAAGAGGTGCTGAGAGAGGTGCTGGCCTCTCTCTGTCTAGCCCAAGTTCTCACTTTACAGAGTTGTTTCCCAGCCTGGGAGGTGGCCCTCAGGCAGCTGAATACTCCTGCCCACCAGGAATAAGACCAGCACTAAATGTGTTTCAGCAGCCACTGCAGCCTCAGGTTTTAGGCCTGACTCAGCCAAGGAGCACGTTCAGCACAGATGTGATTTCCCCAGCCTCACAGCACTGCCACTGATGCCAAAACTAAAAAAACAGCACCCCAGGATATTCAGAGCCATGCAGCCTCCATCCCTCAGGCACACAACTTCTCTCATCTCCCTTCATACCACAGTCAATGCATCAAAGTGAACTGCATGTTGGTTCCTCAGATCAGCCAATTTATTTTTCCTGTTTTACCTACGTCTTTAATTATTTCTGCTGGGAGGGTGGCAGAGAGTAGTTTCATGTCAGGATGTCTTCTCAGAAAACAAAATTTTTGAGCGTCAGAGTAGGAGAGAGAAGCTCTAAGGTAAAAGAGACTGAAACACTCTCTGAAGCTTCTATTATAAAGTGTGAAGAAAAAACATCACAGTAACACCTACTCAAGATGTTCAGATTTTCATAAAGCACTCTTGAAACTGGGCAGTGGGAAGCTGACCAGTTTAGCAAACAGCATTTTCTCACAAAAACCCCATTAATTTGTGTATTTTGGGACAGCACCCCAGCTATTTTCAGAAATGGGATAAGAAGAAGGTTGGCAGGGAAATGTCCTGCCCTCCTCTCCTGACTGCTGCAGGATGAATTTTCCATCCAAACCTTCAGCGTGAGGAGTGGGTGCAAAGGCAATCCCGGGATGGGTGAAGTTAATCAGTACCTCAGTCAGTGTTTGTGAACTTGCCAAAGGCTGCCTTGGTTGGCTTGGTTATCCCAGGTTATCCCAGCCAGGAATTCTGGAATTTGCTGGGTTTTTGGCAGAGCCAGGTTCAATGTCGCTCCTTGCTCACACATGAGCAAAGGGTCAGTGGCAAGGCTGGACTTGGAGAAAAGTTACAAATTTGGGGGCAGCCGTGTGCATCGCTGGGGAAGGGGTGAAAAAATCTCCTGAGCTGAGGGAACTGGGGGTGTTTATGGAGAAAAGGGGACTCGGGGGGACCTTGTCATACTCTACAATTTTCTGGCATGTGGTATATATCTATATGTATAGATATAGATATAGATATAGATATAGATATAGATATAGATATAATGTAATATATATAAGAATATATGTATACTTACAAAATAATCTCCCAATGTGGTTAAATTAAATCATGACCAGAAAATTTTAAAAAATCAATAGCAATAAACTTCTTGAAACAAAATAATGACTTTTCATTGGGAAATTGTGAGAAATGGATTTGTAGAGGATTCTCAAGGCCTGCTGATAGCTCACATAGTCTTGTACATCTGTATGCAAACTCTGAGATAAAGTGTGCTGACGTACAAAGGCCATAGAATAGGGAAGACATTGTTGAGAGAGAAATTGAACTCTCTCAAATGAATTGGAAACAAGTTTCAAATGAGTGCCTTGAAAACAGACCAGATATTTTGAAGAATTAGAACTGTGAATGATGCATTGTAGGAAGACAACGTGGCATAAAATAATAGATGATTGGTGTTAGAAGTACTAGCAGCATTGTGTGGCAAAATCTAATAGGCTGAAAAGTATTTATAAGGTATTGTAACAAAGAAATAATTTGGCATCTGATAGAATGGTGTTGAGTTTTACATCTCTTGTGTCTCACCCTTCTACAAGAAAGATAATGGAATAAAATCTTTAAAAACACCTCTCCGTTGACCCATCTCTGAAGAGCTGAGTTTTTCCAACAAATGGTGCCCCGTGTGAGGAATGTGATTCAGCTACTTTGTCTAGTGGTTGGAATTCCCTGAAGTCCTTTTTGTTAAGTGTCGCTTCAAGGAAGTAGGGGCCCTATAGATTCATAGTCCTCTTGCAAGTAAGGAGCAATCGAAACCTCTGCCCATGCCGCTAGTTGGACTCGGACAGAGACCGATATTATCTCCTGCTGCATGTCAACAGGTAGGCTTTGGGGAACATGATTGAGCACAAGATGTCCAAACAGCCCAGAGACATTTATAAGATCCTTAAGGCTCTGATCAGATCTAATTCTTGTGTTGTACATATGCAAGAGCTTAAACACCTTTTATGCTGGGTGCAGAAAAATTTTTCTAATACAGATCCTGTGTCTGCTTTTCCCATGTCTTTTTGGGACTCCGTGGGACTTAAACTCTATGATGCAACCACTCATTGTTATTTGACAGCTGCTAAGTTGCTCCCGGCGTATCTACTTATTGAAATTTTTAGTGAACAGTTTAATTCGGCCGCATCTTCAGTAGTCCCCTCAGCCCCATTGCCACCACTCCCGGCTGCACCACCCTTAGCCGCTGAAATTCTCCCCACTTAGATGATGATTTATAAGACTATAGTTTATGAAGATGAAAAATACCCCTTTGACCCTGGACCTGTCAACCCTGAAAAAGAACCAGACCTTTATCTCCCCACATGATGCCTGCCAGAAGCAGTGGCTGTGGCTGTAGCTGTACCTACGGCTGCTGCTGCTGCGAGGGCCTCCCTGCTTGGCCTCAGATCGTAGCCTGCAGGGCATGCTGAAACTATAGCACATCAGAATATCAACTGATGCTATGTACTAACCAAAACTCTGTTAAAATTTGTCCCCTAATTTCACTGACCTGTGATTTGGGATTTTTAATGCTATTATTACTAGAAAGATTCAAAGCTGTTTGTGTGAATATGGTGTCTTCCTACATATCAGTAACGGAACAAGACTGCTTGATTTACTGAGAATAATTAGCTAAGTTGTAAATTTAACACTCCCTTGCTCCCATTAAAAGCGAACTTTGAACTTTATCTGCAGTAGTTGAGACTTTGCTATAATTAGTACATGAAACTTCACTGTCAGCTTTACCAGTTCCTTGTCTTTTACACCACAGTCTTAATAAGGCAATTTTATTGTGTATCTTTCAGTACAACTATTTAGTGATTCAAGTGTAATTATTTTTCTTTGCTACATTGTTGGGGGTTAAATTTCTTCCTTTTTTAGTTACGGAATTTTTTTTCTTAAGTTGCTAGGACATTGACTGCTGGGTACTTGTGGGTGCTTGACCAAAAGAAAGAGATGGCCAAAAGTGAGGAGAGGAGTGTAGCATGCAGCTACCCTTCTTTTGTCTCTTTCCTTCATTTTTCATTTTTGGGGGGCAGGTAAAGGATGGGGGTGGGGGCAGCTGTGCTCTCTCGCTCTCGGCATTGGAAGAAGCATGGTCGAGCTGTTGCTTACTGTGGGGAGAATTCACTGCCACCACCAAAGTCCAGTCCTACCTAGGAATCTACCACCATCTGTTTGCCTGTCCAGGAATTCTGAGCTCGCCTTCTCCTGCCTCGCTGGAGTGCAGCTGCTGCTGCTGCCCCGTGCCCAGTGTTTCTTCAGCAGTGCCCTGGGTGTTTTTTCTACATTGTAGCCCCGCATGTCCCTGCCCACCGGGATGTCCCACAGTTCCAGCTGGCACTGCAGAGCTTCTGATATCCACCAGCCCAGGATTTGCTGCCATTTCAGCTTGGTGCTCCTCAGAATCCTGCAGAGACACTGGGATCAGACTGCCCCAGGGTTTTGTGAAGCAAAACCTCTCCTCCATCCCTTTCCGTCTCAGCTGAGAAGGCTGTCACAAGGTTTCCTTGTTCTGGTCTTTTTTGTTAATGCTGTAGTTGTTGTTTTGTTTGCCTTGTTCTACATAGCAGTAAAGAACTGTCATTTCTATCCCCATACTTTTGCCTGAGAGCCCCTTAATTTCAAAATTATAATAATTCGGAGGGAGTTTACATTCTCCATTCCAAGGGAAGCTCTGGCTTTCCATGGCAGACACCTGTCTTTCAAACTAAGACACACATTTAAATTAAAATTAGACTGATATCAAAACAGTTTAAGTATATTAATAGACCACAAATAGAGTAAACAGTACCTTACTCTTTAGAATAATTGGAACCCCTGACTTAGTAACCATTTGTATATAAGTATTAATCTTACACACTCATTAATCTAACCAAATTACTTGTGTAAAACTCATGGCACTATTATATAACTGAATTTTTATTAGTTTAGCCTTCAATATTTATATCCTATTACTTTTATTAGGCCAAACTCAAATCTATTGTACAAGCAATCTTAAAAAGCTGCAGTACTTTAATCCCTCCAATAAATCCATATTGGTGCTGTTTCAGTATAGTTGTTTACTTGCATGTTTTTTACCTTGACAAATGAATGATACAAAGCCTAAATGAATTTCTGTTAAAATTTGCCCATTTAAATTACAAGATACAGCAATTTTGTTATAGAAATAAGAACAATCTCTGCTGTTTTATTTCCACAGGTAGCACTGATGAATGAGTAACAATTGCCTATTATGACTGTTATTAGTCCTAAGCTATTTAATGCTTTTTTACTTTTTTTGCTTTAATGTCATATATGCATAAATGCCTAGGAAAATATTACCTCAATTTCTTAAGACAGTTACTACTGATATATTAATAATCTTGATTATGTTGTTAGTCTTATGATGTGAATTCACTGACTTTTTATAACAGGCATTACTTAACTCATTTACTATTTGTCTATAGTACCATTGACTGCTTAACTAAAGATAAATGACAAAGCCAGCTACTTTACAAACTTTAATATATCTTTGTATAGCTATCCAAAAGACATGTATCATTTTAAGAATTTTTCCTAACTGTTATTACTGAGAGATTTTTAGAGTATATTAGAGACACTCTTCCAGTTAAGGCCCAGACCTTAGCCAAGTCCTGGTCTTACCCAGTCAGGAAGTATGCCAAACCCAGGTGTTTTCTGCACCAAAACTCTACTCAGGTCATTTTGACTTGCCAAATTCAAACCTGTAATAGCTAGACACCCTTTTGAAGTAAATTTGAGAATCATACCTGGGAATGATTTTCTAAGCCCTCGCTTTAAAATAAGGCTCGCCAGCTATTGCAGACCCTGGCTAACAGTACAGTATTTAGGGAATTGCTAATGCATTGTTTTAAATCACCATTTTCTCTCTCATGTACTACTAATTGCTTGTATTATCTGATTTATTTCTGCTTAGTGGGTTTATTGCTTTGCCACATACTGTTTTGCTTTTTATGTTGTCTTCATAACAAGAAATCAAATTTGATCCCTGGCAGAGCAATACTACTTTGAAAATTTGCATGTGCAGAGGCAATTTCTAAAATTTCTACATAAAATTTTTAATTAGGTATACAATGAAAAGGCCTAGCTAATTTACTAACTTAGAGAAAAAGTATGCCTATGTTTTATTACCAACAGGTCCAAAATAATTATCTGCTCATCTAGAAAAACATTGATCACCTACAAAAAAATGAGACCCAGAGAAAATAAAAATTACCTGATTGCCATCCAGCCCTGACATTGACCTCTAAAGATTCGTAATTTCGCCCTCTTGAGAATACCTGTGAGAAAAGCCTCACCAGCAGCTGCATGACAACTAACAGACTTATGCCCTTGGAAAGATAATTTGAGTTTGTACAGTTCCCAGTTTCCTTTTGAAGAATCTATCCTTGCTTTAAATTAAGATCATGTTAATCCTAGTCAAATAGTCACTGCTTCTGAGCGGGAACTTAGTGCGAGACTGCTAAAAATAACAATAGTTGTTACAAACACCTTGCCAAACATTTTTGAACAAGCAAAACTGAGTCATGCTGGTCAACATTTTCTACAAGCTTTTGCTTCATTAGGTGTACCCCCAAGAAATAAAAACAGACAATAACCCTGCATACACAGCTCAAAATCAGCCACATTTCTAATAGACTGGAGTGTTGATCACATGTCTAGAAAATTCCCTACTCTCACACATGTCAAGCAATTATTAAAAGGACACGTCACATTCTAAAAAGCATTTTAGACCAACAAAAGGGGGAAACGACCCACGCAATGCCTCAGATGAGGTTTAGTAAAGCTTTATATGTTTTTAATTTTTAAATAACTCATTTACAGAACCTAATCCACCAATTTTTAGGCATTTTTCAAACACACAGGCAAAACTGATAGAAAATCCTCCAGTTTTAATTAGAAACCTTGAGACAAAACAAATTGAAGTTCTGTTTCGTTTAATAACCTACGGCAAAAGGTTTGCTTGTGTTTCCACAGGCACGAGACCTAAGTAGATTCCAGCGAAAAACATGAAGCCATATCAAGCACAAGACCACACTGACAATTCCCGGAGCAAGGAAACGAGCACGCAGACGTGAGCCACACAGGAAGACTACAGTTCATGCACAACGTCCCTTGCCCAACCTGCAAAAACTGCAAACCTTAATTTTCACGTCAATGTTAATACTGTAAAAATCGTTAGTATCATAGAGCTCTTTTAGCAAAAGCATAGTGTCCATTGTGTCAAAAAAAATCCCAAGATATCCAAATGTGCAAAATTGAGTGTCAACAGGACAATTTAGTACCTTATAATTAGCCAGTCCCTAAACAAATTTGGGAAAACACAAAAACTGAATGTACTGAAAGATTTACTTGAAAATTAAAATACATAAAAAAGCCTTTTGCCAAGAGTAACTAAACAAAAACTTAAGAGTCAGATCAAACGATAGATTGGTGCCTGTTAGTTTTACTTGCTTGCTACAGTGCAGGTATGCCTGTAAATCAACAAAAACAAATGTTTAGGTTACTTTGGCCAAGTCAGCAAGCTCAGACACCATATGTTTGACTAATTCAATCCCAGACAAACCCTTTGCAACCTGTTTGGTGAGTATGCCAGTGCCAGCCAAAGCCAATACCTAACCGTAACAATTATTAGCATACAGTTGCCAACGAGACAAATCCCGTAACCAATTGGTATCATTGAGCCACTAATATTCTTAAAGCACCCTTTAAACTTCAAGAAGTAGAAATTCTTGGTTCTTTGACCATGGAATTTTGTGCTGAAAGTACCAAAGAGACCTCAAATTAAATGTTACTCCCCATCCTCCTATGTACAAAAACTCAAGTGTTTAGTGCAATTGTACCAACCCTGTGCCCCCTAAGGGTAAAACTATTGATCTTGACAATTCCTGCAGCAATTGCCAAAAAGATATTAGCTCATTTGTGAAGCTAGAGCCTGGCAGGACATTCTCTCAAAATTTAAAAGTAGCCCCTGTAATATCAAATAGCTTAGTGTAATAACACCTAATGTTAAACAAGCCATCAAGAAAAAAAAGAAAAGAAAAAGGTCAGCCCATCATTATGAAGAAAACTGTAATAGCAATTTTAAGCCCTAAACCCCTGCAAAACAAATTACATCAAGTTTATTTTTACCTCAACCTGCCTCAGCTGCAGCATTACAACAACTAAACCAATTAGAATGTCAGCTGAGCAAAGAAATCAATGCTACATCCATTATAATTAGTAATATCATGACAGATGTTGCTGCCGTTAAACATGCAACCTTACAGAACAGACCAGCCTTGATTTTTTATTACTAGCATATAGATATAGTTGAACAAAATTTGAAAAATTGTGTTGTATGAATTTGTCTGACCATTCAGAGTCCATCCTGAAACAGCTTCAAAAAACCTAAAATATTTAGCAAATCAAATTAAAACAGATGGTAGATCATAGTTAGACAATTTTTTAAATGATAGACATTTGCACCTTAGCTAAAAAACCTTTGCAAAATAGGTTTACATGTATTAATTGTTATAGTAGCAATATTAGTGATAATACCATGTGCACTGTGTGCAGCAAATAATAAATAAGACCATCAAAAAAGTTTTTACCGTTCAAGAAAGAAGGAGAGGATTCTCAAAGCTTGACTGATAGCTCACATAGTCTTGTACATCTGTATACAAACTCTGAGATAAGGTGTGCTGCGTACAAAGGCCATGGAATAGGGAAGACGTTGAGAGAGAAATTGAACTGGAAACAAGTTTCAAATGAGTGCCTTGAAAACAGACCAGATATTCTGGAGAATGAGAATAGTGAAAGATGCATTGTAGCAAGACAACATGGAGTAAAATAGGTGATTGGTGTAAGAAGTATTAGCAGCATTGTGTGGCAAAAGTTAATAGGCTGAAGAGTATTTATAAGGTATTGTAACAAAGAAATAGTCTGGATTCTGATAAAATGCTGTTGAGTTTTACATCTTTTGGGTCTCAATTATCTACAAGAAAGATAATGGAATAAAATCTTTAAAAACACCTCTCCGTTGCCGCATCTCGGTAGAGCTGAGTTTTTCCAACAGGAAATGTACAATCTGTAGGCAAAGGAACATTACCTTAGGCAGTGGTTTCTTCTTAGCACAGTGGATCCCCCCAACAAAGACCATGTTGGGCATCACTGGCCTGACGTACTCGAACACAAAGTCAAACCTCAGGATCCAAACGGCAGCGGAGCTCACAAGGTCCGTGAGGGACACATCCCTCTGAAGAACTTCTGAGGAAAGCTTCAGTGCTTCTCCATAGTAATTGTTGCAGTACTGGAGCTCCAGGAGGGAAATCAGGACATTTTCCACCCGCTGGAAAAAGGTCATGTTGTCCGAGTTGAAGCTGAAGAGTCTCGGGATGTAGGATGGAGGGCTCGGGCTCTGTGGGGCTGCAAAGTGCAGGTCGCAACCAAATCCCCTCATGAAGAACACAAAGGGAAGGGAGAGATGGTGAGCAAGGATGGTCCCACACATGAAAATTGGATCCGTCAGGATGGCATCAAAACCACTTTGGTTGAGGAACCTCAGGGTCTCCTGGCTGCGGAACAGGTCCTTGCACTGCCCAAAGAAGATGTTGAAAGTGTCCACTGAAGATTTGTACATTGCCAGGACATTGAGAGGGAAAGGCTTCTCTGTCAGGTGCACAGCAAGGCATTCCTTGAAGGCGTTATCCAGCTCTTCCAGGGTCTGACTCACTGGGTATGTGACCACTGTGTAGGCCTGTGTTGTCTCCATGTGCCAGCTCACCTCGGGAACCAGCACCACCACCTCGTGTCCTCTCTCGCTCAGCTTCTCCACCACTTCCTGCATGCTCAGCCAGTGGCTTCCCAACATGGGCACCACCAGGAGCTTCCCTCCATCCGAGAGGACGGGTAGGAGGAGGAGGATGGAAATCCAGGCACAGCAAAGCCTCAAAGCCATGTTGTTGTGGCCAGAGTAGGGGCTGTAGAAGAGATTTCTCCTGCAGGTGGTGGCCTGAAGATGCTTTGGAAAGCAACTGATGAGTGGATAGGTTGCACTCTGCTCTGTTATAATACTGTTGTAGTTAATGATTCACTGCTTTGGACTGTGGGTGGCTCATATTGCTTTTTCCTTATTTGGTTTTTCTTATCTTTTCATTATTTGGAAATCCAAGATTTGGTGACCCTTTCAATGCTGAATCACTGCAGTTCCTCGGTGTTCAATGAGCTCCTCAAGCTGCTACTCAGATCCCTCAGGACTCCTCATCTTTGTTGTGTCTTGTGTTACACCTTGGCCAGGACCCAGGGAGGCAGCCTTGGTGTAAACAACTCCCAAGCCCACAGTAACAAATGAAAACAGCCTCTCCATATTGGAGACACGGATCTTCAGGTGATTCATCCAGAGATGGATCAGGAGACACTCAGGATAAGGCTCAAGGCTCTTCTGAGTTGGCAGGAATCTCCTCAGGGCCAGGGACACCACAAAGAGGTGCTGAGAGAGGTGCTGACCTCTCTCTGTCTAGCCCAAGTTCTCACTTTACAGAGTTGTTTCCCAGCCTGGGAGGTGGCCCTCAGGCAGCTGAATACTCCTGCCCACCAGGAATAAGACCAGCACTAAATGTGTTTTAGCAACCACTGCAGCCTCAGGTTTTACACCTGACTCAACCAAGGAGCACGTTCAGCACAGATGTGATTTCCCCAGCCTCACAGCACCGTGTTCTTCACTGAGAAGATTCTATAGCCCTGTGGCGGGCAGCAACCCCATAGGCATGGTAAGGTGAGGGCAAAATGACCATAACCAGACCTCTATCATTCCTCAACTATCTTTTCCTTCAAAATCCAATATGGGTGCAATTAACAACACAGAGGAGAGGGCAAGACCAAGTTGACCTCTATACTCATCACCGAGATAGACCTAGATGGGGGTAAAAAGCCATACTGGAACTCTGTGATTCACTTTTGTCTGCTCCAACCAATTCATAAGTAAGTGTGCCTAAGGAAAACCTAAGGGTTTTTTTCTGTTCCCACTGTCCTTGCCCACATCAACAGATGCTAGTATTCCAAAATTTCAACTTTGAGAAGTAGGAGTAAATTATCAGAATCGAAAATAAGAGTTAATTGTTTGAGCCAAATAACTTATAGAAAAGGAAAAGGGGGCTTGGTTATAGATGGGTAATGAGATGGTTGGCTCTCACAATTAAGTGATAAATATTATGTGTATGTTAGAAGAGGTTTTGTAGATGTATAATAATGTTTCTGTAACACGTCCTCCCATAGTCCTCTTTGCCCTGTCCCTTGTATTACTGTCATGGGATGGCCTTGGTATTGGGCACATTTGAGGAGGGCCAGCTTGTTAGTATGGCAACACCTGACCTCCAATCAAGATGTAAGGAATCTCCACCAATGGATGGCAAAGAAGGGGTTGGCTGACAAGACTTTGGGAGGGCTAGGAGTAGAAAAGGCAAACCATCCATGTTGTAGATGAGCACATGGTTGCTAGTCATAGAGACTCCCAGCACTGCTCTTTCTCCTTATTCAGTCTTTTGTTATATTTTGTTAAGGTTTAATAAACCTCTGAAATTTTAAAAGTGAGCATCGTTTCTCACGGGAGCAATATCATAGGAAAGAGATTTGTGTCCTGCTTTGTGCCTGGAAAGAAATGTCCAGTGTTATCATTATGGAGATGACATGGTGACTATCAAAATAGATTTTGATTTCTAGATTAGCTTTAAAAACCCTGCACAACAATTCAGGTAATAGCAGATGTCGAGTAGGTACAAAAACTTACCTGAGTTCTGCATTCAAGTGTCTTTCACCAAATCCACAACTGTAAGATTATTTCTTGCCATTTCAATGTGACATTTATATTTCACCCTCACAAACAGGAGTAACTTAACACAGACAGCCAGTTTGGAAATAATTTGTCCTGAAAACAAAACTAAAGTGAATAAACAGATGCTGATGAGCCTGGCGTTAAAAACAAAAGATGACTCTTGGGCTTTCGATCCAAGGAAAGAAATGTATGTCAGATGCCATTAAAATGAAATCAAAACTGGATCTGGTTCTTGTTTAATACACCTTCACCAAGGACAGTAATTTCCATCTGATAGATTGTTGGCATACAATCCCCCTGGGCCCCCAACACACAGACCCAGTAGTGTCCAAAGATGTGAAGACTGAGTTAAAACCTTCCGAGAAATTAAGATACATAAATCCACCCAGAAATGAGGCAGAAATACAAGTTAAGTTTTAAATAAGTAGAGGATTTTTAGGTGTCGTAAATGGAATAAATGTAGTGGGTTAATTCGTGTTTTTTAGGATAATAACATAATAAAAATCATGGTTTGGTAAAATGTAAAATAAATTGTAACCTAAATTCCAGCCAGCCATGGAATTAGAATTCCTAGGCTGGCACCACCCAGTAACTACTATTCGGGGGACACAATAAGGTGCCAGGAACTGGAGATGAGGAGATTGGCATCTGAAAGAAGGACACATTAAGGTAAGAAATCAGTTCTCCTCCCGTGGGCAGCAGAGCCATCAGAGCACCATCATCGCCTGGATCTCTGGAGAAGAACGCCTTTCCATTCACAAACCTCAGCTTCCATTCACCCACGGGAAGCCCGAAATTGGCACCTCACACTACCAGAGGAAAATCTTTTCAACAGACCACTATGAATTCGAATAACCAGTCCCGAGAACAAAGAGACTGTGGGGAAATCTTGTGCCGGGGCAAAATAAAGTGTATAAAACCTGAGCCCCAAACGAGGCAAATTTGTGAACTTGGGAGGGCTGGCAGTGTGCCAGATACTGCGTCCCAGTTCACCCGGGTCATTGTCAACGTAACTCCACTGGGGGGTTTTACTAAAATTCTGTAATTTGATCTTTTAATAAACCAAATTATATTTTTAATTGGACTTTTGGATTGGTATTTGTAACAGTAAACAAAAAAGAGCCTGTATGAGTTAGTAATAGAAGCCTTAAAGCCTAGTTTGAAGTTTGAAGCCTTTTGCAAAGATAGTTAAGTCCTAGACATAACAAAAACAAACACTGTAACCTTGCTAAGCATTCCTAGATGGAACAGATAGAGCTATATGCGTAAAATTTGTGTAAGAATTTACAAATGCTGTTGCATATCAGTTTTAGCTTAGAATAGGTCCAGCACTATTGTAGAAAATTCATGTTTAAGCCTGATTGCCTAAAAATAGAATAAAAATGCACTGCTTTGAGAGTGCTAGGATGCTCATGCCTAGGGGACACAGTATATGGGTTGACACTGCTGCTGCCTCTACTGCTGCTGATAAAATGCTACTGCTTCTGCTTGGGACATGGGGACTTCACTGGTACAAACTGTAACAACCTCCGCCTTCACAAGGCTGATTTAGCCATGCAGAGAAGGACTTTGCTTTTACAACTACCCAGCTTCTAGTACTCAGAGAAGATGCCCAAACCTCAATAGACATCGTGTTTTTGTTTGGTTTGTTAAAAACCCTCTTTAATTCATTTGAGTGTCTATCAAGATTATTTGATTTCAGCCTGTGGAAAACAACTACCCAAACCTGGCTGAATTAAATCATGACCAGAAATGAAAAAAAAAAATCAGTAGCGATAAACTTCCTGAAACAGCATAATGACTTTTCCAACAGGAAATGTACAATCTGTAGGCAAAGGAACATTACCTTAGGCAGTGGTTTCTTCTTAGCACAGTGGATCCCCCCAACAAAGACCATGTTGGGCATCACTGGCCTGACGTACTCAAACACAAAGTCAAACCTCAGGATCCAAACGGCAGCGGAGCTCACAAGGTCCGTGAGGGACACATCCCTCTGAAGAACTTCTGAGGAAAGCTTCAGTGCTTCTCCATAGTAATTGTTGCAGTACTGGAGCTCCAGGAGGGAAATCAGGACATTTTCCACCCGCTGGAAAAAGGTCATGTTGTCCGAGTTGAAGCTGAAGAGTCTCGAGATGTAGGATGGAGGGCTCGGGCTCTGTGGGGCTGCAAAGTGCAGGTCGCAACCAAATCCCCTCATGAAGAACACAGAAGGGAGGGAGAGATGGTGAGCAAGGATGGTCCCACACATGAAAATTGGATCCGTCAGGATGGCATCAAAACCACTTTGGTTGAGGAACCTCAGGGTCTCCTGGCTGCGGAACAGGTCCTTGCACTGCCCAAAGAAGATGTTGAAAGCCTGTACATAGGCCTTGTACATTGCCAGGACATTGAGAGGGAAGGGCTTCTCTGTCAGGTGCGCAGCAAAGTATTCCTTGAAGGAGTTATCCAGCTCTTCCAGGGTCTGACTCACTGGGTATGTGACCACCTTGTAGGCCTGTGTTGTCTCCATGTGCCAGCTCACCTCGGGAACCAGCACCACCACCTTGTGTCCTCTCTCGCTCAGCTTCTCCACCACTTCCTGCATGCTCAGCCAGTGGCTTCCCATCATGGGCACCACCAGGAGCTTCCCTCCATCCGAGAGGACGGGTAGGAGGAGGAGGATGGAAATCCAGGCACAGCAAAGCCTCAAAGCCATGTTGCTGTGGCCAGAGTAGAGGCTGTATAAGAGATTTCTCCTGCAGGTTGTGGCCTGAAGATGCTTTGGAAAGCAACTGATGAGTGGATAGGTTGCACTCTGCTCTGTTATAATACTGTTGTAGTTAATGAATCACTGCTTTGGACTGTGGTTGGTTTATTTTGCCTTTTCCCTCCTTACTTGGAAAGCCAAGATTTGGTGACCCTTTCAATGCTGAGTCACTGCAGTTCCTCGGTGTTCAGTGAGCTCCTCAAGCTGCTACTCAGATCCCTCAGGACTCCTCATCTTTGTTGTATCTTGTGTTACACCTTGGCCAGGACCCAGGGAGGCAGCCTTGGTGTAAACAACTCCCAAGCACACAGTAACAAATGAAAACAGCCTCTCCATGTTGGAGACAGAGATCTTCAGGTGATTCCTCTAGAGATGGATCAGGAGACACTCAGGATAAGGCTCAAGGCTCTTCTGAGTTGGCAGGAATCTCCTCAGGGCCAGGGACACCACAAAGAGGTGCTGAGAGAGGTGCTGACCTCTCTCTGTCTAGCCCAAGTTCTCACTTTACAGAGTTGTTTCCCAGCCTGGAAGCTGGCCCTCAGGCAGCTGAATACTCCTGCCCACCAGGAATAAGACCAGCACTAAATGTGTTTCAGCAGCCACTGCAGCCTCAGGTTTTACACCTGACTCAACCAAGGAGCACGTTCAGCACAGATGTGATTTCCCCAGCCTCACAGCACTGCCATTGATGCCAAAACTAAAAAAACAGCACCCCAGGATATTCAGAGCCATGCAGCCTCCATCCCTCAGGCACACAACTTCTCTCATATCCCTTCATACCACAGTCAATGCATCAAAGTGAACTGCATGTTGGTTCCTCAGATGAGTCAGATATATTTTTCTTGTTTTTCCTTACCAATGTCTTTAATTATTTCTGCTGGGAGGGTGGCAGAGAGTAGTTTTATGTCAGGATGTCTTCTCAGAAAACAAAATTTTTGAGCGTCAGAGTAGGAGAGAGAAGCTCTAAGGTAAAAGAGACTGAAACACTCTCTGAAGCTTCTGTTATAAAGTGTGAAGAAAAAACATCACAGTAACACCTACTCAAGATGTTCAGATTTTCATAAAGCACTCTTGAAACTGGGCAGTGGGAAGCTGACCAGTTTAGCAAACAGCATTTTCTCACAAAAACCCCATTAATTTGTGTATTTTGGGACAGCACCCCAGCTGTTTTCAGAAATGGGATAAGGAGAGGGCTGGCAGGGAAATGTCCTGCCCTCCTCTCCTGACTGCTGCAGGATGAATTTTCCATCCAAACCTTCAGCGTGAGGAGTGGGTGCAAAGGCAATCCCGGGATGGGTGAAGTTAATCAGTACCTCAGTCAGTGTTTGTGAACTTGCCAAAGGCTGCCTTGGTTGGCGTGGTTATCCCAGGTTATCCCAGCCAGGAATTCTGGAATTTGCTGGGTTTTCAGCAGGGCCAGGTTCAAAGTCGCTCTTTGTTCACACATGAACAAAGGGTCAGTGGCAAGGCTGGACTTGGAGAAAAGTCACAAATTTGGGGGCAGCCATGTGCATCGCTGGGGAAGGGGTGAAAAAATCTCCTGAGCTGAGGGAACTGGGGGTGTTTATGGGGAAAAGGAGGCTCAGGCGGGACCTTGTCGCTCTCTACAACGCCCTTACTGGAGATAGGGTGGGATGGGGGTGTCTTGCTGTGTCCCTAGGGAAAGGAGGAGAGGAAATGGCCTCAAGCTGCACCAGGGGAGAGTCAGACTGTGTATCAGAAGAAAAAATAAATTCACTGGAAGAATGGTTAAGCTTTGGAATAATTTGCCCAGGGAGGTGGTGGAATTGCCATCTCTGGCAGTGTCGAAGAGCCTGGATGTGGCACTTGGGGATTGGTTTAGGGGTGATGATGGCAGTGGTGGCATGAAGCTGGGACTGGGTGATCCTATAGGTCTTTTCCAAGTCTGATGATTCTGTCATTGCAGGCTGGTCTATTCCAGGCTCATTAGGGAATTATTAGGATAACTCCAACACTCTGGCCAAGGCTAGTATAAATCCATGACTGGAGATCTGTCTTGGATTGAAAAATGTAACCAAAAATGTGCATTCTCTTTTCATCTGTTGAAACCGGTTGGAAGATATTGTTGTTTATCTCTTGTAACTCTTGGGGGGAAGTGCGTGGATGCCTTCTGTGAATGGGACACCTGATAACACCAGATAAGGCAGGGCCTTCTTATCTCTTCCTCCACCCATCCTCCTCCGAGGGACATCCCCTGTGAATGGGCCATTGAAGGCCTCTCACATCACTGATAACATCACCTCATCCCATTGGGAGATGCTCCACCCAGTGGGAGGAGCCAAAGCCTTTCCACCGGGATAAAACCTGCAATTCCAAACACCAAGGGAGCCTGTTCCCACTGGAGTCTCACAGGATGAACGGACCCTTTCTTGAGGATCATCTCTACTTCAGCAGAGCCACAACTCTCACTGCAGGAGGACTTATTTTGGACTGTTTCCAACACCCTGACCAACAGGGTGTCAGGTTGGCATTCTGACTCTGTCAGTGGTCCTTTGTACTGTTGCATTTATTTTATGTTATTTTTACCTTTTTTCGGTGTTTGTTTCTTCTCTCTCTATTAAATTGTATTTCTGACTTGGAGTCTCACTGGTTTTGCTTTCAAACCAGTACAAGATCCCAAAATACCTCTTATAAATCCGTGAGAAGATTCCCAAGTCCCTCCATGCCAGATGCCAAACCTCTTTAATAAATCCAGACAGATTCCAAAATCACTCTAATATATCTATCTATGACAGGCGATCTCAAATCCCTCTAATAACTTCATGACAACAGATCTCCAAGCCCCTCTAATAAGTCCACGCCAGGAGATCCCCAAATCCTTTAATAAACCCATGGCTGGAGATCCCACAATTCTTTAATAAACCCATGGCTCCCCAATTTATTCATGAATAGAGACCCCCAAATCCTTCTAATAAATCCAGAAAGAGATCCCCAAACCTCTCTAATAAATCAATGGCTGGAGATCCCAAAATCTTTTAATAAACTCATGGCAGGAGATCCCAAATCCCTGTAGTAAATCCTCAACACAAAATAACTGTTTATTTGGAAGACGGAGCTGGTCTTTGTGGAATGCCAGGATGGTTTGGATTGGAAGGGACCTTAAAGCTCACCTTAAAGCCTGGCGTTCCACCCCGCGCCTTGGACAGCGACACTTTCCACTATCCCAAGCCCTCATCGAGTGTGTCCTGGAACGCTTCCAGGGCTGGCGGTCCCAAACAGTCCCATGACACTTCCGCTCCCTCACGCCGGGAAAACTACAACTCCCAGCATGCCCCGCGCGGCCCCCGCCCTTTCCCGCGGGCCGCCGGTCCCGGCGTGCTTTGCGCAGCGCCACACAACAAATATGGCGGCGGCCGCGGCGTCGTGGCCGTAGGACCGGGGCGGGCACGGTGAGTGGGGGCCCCTGAGGGGCCGGGGCATCGCCGGCCCGGGGGAGACTGCCGGGCTTGGGGGGGCTCCTGGAATGGGTTTGTTTAAGAGGTTCGCGTTCTCCTGCCGGGGGTTTATTAGGGGGATTTGGTATCTCTTGTCATTTATTAGGGGGTTTTGGGATCTCTTGCCGTGGGTTTTTTAGAGGAATTTGGGATCTCTTGTCACAGATTTATTACAGGGGTTTGGGATCTCCTGCCATGGGTTTATTAGAGGGTTTTGGGATCTCCTACCAGGGGTTTATTAGAGAGTTTTGGGAACCTCTGTCATAGGTTTATTAGAGGACTTTGGGAATCTTAGTGCTTTATTAGAGGGTTTTGGGATCTCTTGCTGGGGTTACAGGGTTTTGTTAGAGGGGTTTGGGATCTCCCGCTCCCTTACAGGGGTTTAGGATCATTTGTCGTTGATATGTTAAAGGTTTTGGGGGGATTTCCTGTCACAGATTTTTTAGAGGATTTTGTTATCTCCTCCTATGGTTTTATTGGAGGGGTTTGGGAATCTGATGGGTCTATTAGAGGGATTTGTGGATCTCCTGTTATGGAAATATTAGAGAATTTTGGGATCTTCTGTCATGGATTTATTAGAAAGATTTTGGGATCTCTTGCCATGGATTTATTCTGGGATTTTGGTTTCTCCTGCCATGGCTTTGTTGTCTATACTGTGCTCTGAGCTGTCTCTGCTTTGTGAAAGCACTGGGCCATCCAGAATCCCTTCCAGTTGCTATTCCTGTGTGGTTTTTCAGGGAAGGAGGATCCAGAAATAAGGAGCGAGGGAGGATTTGGCACTCAAGTGTCTCTCCGGAGTGGTGGGTGGGTGGTGTCTCCTGGATATGGCCCTTTTTTTGGGACGGAGGATCCACTCAGGAGCTGCTGGGCAGCCTTGAAGGAGAAGAATCTAAATGCTAAAGTGCAACAGGCCTGACTGGAAAGAGGAATGAGGGCTGGGAGACAGCTTGGAATGAGTGCCCAGCCCAGGAATTCCATCCAGCAGCTTGGGAGGAGGGGCCTTTGCAGAGATTTTAAGGCAGTCAAGAGCTGCATTCAGAGGAGGAAAAGCTGATGCAAAGTGATTTATTTCCTATTTATGTTCATTGGGAAAGTGAAACTTAAAAACCTTTCTGCTTTAATGTCTCAGATGAAGAAGTCCCTGGGATCTGGTGGAGGTGGATAAAGATAATCCAAGGTAGGGGACAGTTCTCTTGTAGAAATAAATAACAGCTTTGTGCAAAATGGAATTGTGGTGGGTTTGATTCTGGTGAAAAGTCTGCTCAGACCTGTGGTAACAGAAATGCTTTTAATTCACCCTTTTTTATTACATTAATTTACACTTTTACATGGATTAATTTTTAGAATGACCAGAATAAGGTGGAAAAAATATAAACAAATTCTTCCATTAGGGCTTCCAGGTTTATCTTGGAGGATTTGAGGTGGGTGGGTTCAATTGCATTTCTTATAGTAAATGCTTGTTTTATCTTTTTAAAGGACTCTTCTGCCTTCACAATGTTTGGGGACTTATTTGAAGAGGATTTTTCCTTTATTGCCAACAATCATTGTGGGAAAGGGAAGAAATCAAAGCCCAGAGAGTCTGAGCCTCCAGCTCCCAGGGATTTCACCAACCTCAGTGGAATCAAAAATCAGGGTGGGACCTGCTACCTCAATTCCCTTCTGCAGACTCTGCTTTTCACACCTGAATTTAGAGGTGAGGTGCTCAAAACCTTCTTAAAATGATGTTGGGATTGATAATTTAGTGAAACTTGCACTTCTGGTTATTTATTTAAGAAACATAGTGAACTCAGGTAATTTTGGGGCACAGTTCACTTTAAATAAATTATTGTAGAATACAGTCATAGTTTGACATTAAAACACAGTAAATATTTAAAGAGGGGATGTTGTCTTTTAAAATAATAATTTTTTTACCAATTGCAGAGGCTTTGTTCTCCCTGGGGCCTGAAGAACTTGGAACTCTGGATGACAGCAGGAAACCAGATGCAAAGGTGTTGGGAATTTTCTTGTTCGTCACTGTCCGACGTTGATGTGGAGAACTGTAGTTACAGTTCATGAGAAACTTAGGAAAATGAATAAAAACCTAAATTTGTCACTGAGAGGCAGTTTGCTCTGGCTGATACTGGATCTTTCACACAATTCTAAGCTTTCATTGACATAAAGTTTTGCTTCAGAAATCAGATGTGGAGTCTGCTGAGATGTTCTCCCTCCCACCTCATTTCACCCCCCCACCAAGCCCTTCAGGAGAGCTGGGGAGGGACTGGGGACAAGGGATGGAGGGACAGGACACAGGGAATGGCTTCCCACTGCCAGAGGGCAGGGATGGATGGGATATTGGGAAGGAATTGTTCCCTGGGAGGGTGGGGAGGCCCTGGCACAGGGTGCCCAGAGAAGCTGTGGCTGCCCCTGGATCCCTGGCAGTGTCCAATGCCAGGTTGAACACTGGGTCTTGGAGCAGCCTGGGACAGTGGAAGGTGTCCCTGCCCATGGCATGGAGTGGAATGGGATGGGCTTTGAGGTCCCTCCCAACCCAAACCATTCTACTTGGCTGTGTAAGGCGAGGCACTGTAGATTTTTAGGAGCAAAGTCTGACTACTTGATGTGAATTGAGTAATGTGTGTTATGAAATAGGCAGAGGTAGTTTATCACCAGCTTTGTAGTAAGTTGCTTCTGTTTTTGTTGAAAGGACTGGTTTGAAGGCTGTGTCTGTTGTGCTGCCCGTGTTCCCTTGCTGTTGTTCCCAGGTTCGGATAATCCCGCTGCAGCTGCAGCGCTTGTTTGCTCAGCTCCTGCTCCTGGACCAGCAGGCTGCATCCACCACAGACCTCACCGAGAGCTTCGGCTGGAGCAGCCATGAGGTGCCAATCTCCATCCCCACGCGCTTCTCCCTGCATAGAGATGGGTTCTGGAGGTCTAACATGTAGGAAATACCTTAAAATCCTTCAAGCTGCAGAGATGACATTGAATGGGGTCAGCTGTTGGTGTATCCTGTTGGATATCCACATGGCAGTTGTTTACAGGGAGGAACAGAAGATGATCTCTTAGATACAATTCCAGTTGCTTTTCCTTTGTTTTTACAGGAGTGTTTTTCCAACAGGCTTCTTGTCCTCTGATAGTTAGATTCTTGCCCAAGTTGAACTGTGTCAGTCAGAGATTAATGTAAATCTACGAATGGCTTCAAATTGACATAGGTTTAAATGGAATATTGGGAAGGAATTGTTCCCTGTGATGATGAGGAGGCCCTGGCACAGGGTGCTGAGAGAAGCTGTGGCTGCCCCTGGATCCCTGAATTGTCCAAGACCAGATTGGATGGGGCTTGGAGCCCCCTGGGACAGTGGAAGGTGTCCCTGCCCATGGCAGGAAGTGGAACAAAATGATCTTTAAGGTCCTTCCAACCCAAACCACTCTCGAATTCTATTATTCTACCCAAGTGAAAGTGTCTTTGGTGAGTCGTAGCATAACTAAATTACCATTAACAATAATAAAGGTAGTACATCACTACTCAAGGAGTAAATGTTTCAGTAGTCGTTGAGGCTCTGGGACACTTCATATGTCATTTTTAAGCCGTTAGCCAAGCACAGCAGTGTTTCATTCCTTCCTGTTTGGTTTTCCTCCTGCAGGAGATGAGGCAGCATGATGTGCAGGAATTGAACAGGATCCTGTTCAGTGCTCTGGAGACTTCCCTCGTGGGGACATCGGGCCACGACCTCATCAACCGCCTGTACCATGGTATTGTTGTCAACCAGATTGTTTGTAAGGAGTGCAAGAACGTCAGTGAGAGACAGGTAAAGCCAGGGATCTTCCACTGTGGGGTTCTCTTCAGGCTGTTGACTTTAAATGTTCTTGCTTTTACAGTCCAAAAATGATGTCATCCTTGTTGAGTCTGTGTTGAATCCAGGTAGTGAGTGCTGGACTGTAGGTCTTTGGTTGCACTTTCTAAATGAGAGGTAAAAAACCCAAATGCTTTGCATCTTCTGAGTTCACAAGCCCTGCTTTTGGTAGATGTAGTTAGCACAGAGTGCAGTGATGTAACAGCAGAACATATCTTGACAGTCTTTTATGGGCTTTGTAATTTAAAAAAAATAGTTTTTAGCAATTAATTTCTGTGATTGTGTGAGGATTTTTTGCCCAGCAGTGTGATGAATAGGATGGGTATCTTTCTAATCACTACCAGCTTACACCCCTCAGAACCTCCTTTCTTGTTCTTTCTGCACAGGAAGATTTCTTAGACCTCACAGTGGCCGTGAAAGGTGTGGCTGGCTTGGAGGAGGCCCTGTGGAACATGTATGTGGAAGAAGAATACTTTGAGAATGACAACTTGTATCGATGTGGAGCCTGTGATAAACTGGTTGAAGCTTCAAAGGTAACACTTTGGGGTTCAAAGATAATACCTTGGGATGATGTAGAGTTAGATGCTAGATGCAATATTAGGAAAAAAAAAATCTTCCCTGTGAGGGTGGGCAGGCCCTGGCACAGGGTGTCCAGAGAAGCTGTGGCTGCTCCATCCCTGGAAGTGTCCAAGGCCAGACTTGGAGCACCCTGAGATAGTGAAAGGTGTCTCTTGCCCACTTGGGGGTGGCACAGGATGGGCTTTAAGGTCCCTTACAACCCAGACTGTTCTGGGATTCTATGAAACTTCAGCAGGGATGTCAAGAAAAGCTCCTGTGGCTCATTTCCCAAATGTTGTTGCAGTTTTTTGTCCCTAACACTGAGTGTGGTGTAATTTGGAGAGTATTGATTCATTCAACACCTCTGCTGCAGCTTGCTCTGGGCATTTTGGAGGGTTGGCTAAAAGACAAATCAGAGCATAAAACAAAAACATGCAATGAGAGAAATCATGGAAACTTACTTCTGGAGAAGAACAGCTGTTGCTCTGTGCAGGGGATGGGATCTGTTGCTCTGTCTTTGTGGAGGGAAGCAGACTCGGGCTGTTGGTCTCGTCACAGCAGCAGAGCTCCTTGGCATCCTGCAGCATGGGTGAAGTCCAAACCCTACAGCCCTCTGGATGTGGAGGGAGTAGTTAAAAGGGAAGCTGGGGTCAGGCCAGGTTAATCAGTGACTTGGGAGTTCAGGAACACTCAGCAGTGCCTCAGATGTCTTGTAAG
Source organism: Prinia subflava (assembly GCF_021018805.1). NCBI lineage: Eukaryota > Metazoa > Chordata > Aves > Passeriformes > Cisticolidae > Prinia > Prinia subflava. Next base: position 6,103,501 of record NC_086252.1, on the reverse strand, counting down.
GGCTGGCTGGAGTTTAACAACTGGGCTGCATGCAAGGCAATACAGGGTAAGTTATCTGCCTCTCTCTGGAAATGCTAATCCATGCAGGAGGAGAGTGGGAACTCTGAATTTTGGTAGGAAATCACAGTGCTGGGGGTTGCCAGGCTGTGGATGCAAATGGAATTCCTAATTCAGGGGATTTCTTAAACCCTGTGTGTGTTCCTGTTACGGCTCTGTTAGTGGAGAGGAGGATGGTGACATTGGAGAGGCTCAGAAATGTGGCCATGGAAGCCACACCTGCTGTTACAGGTGGTACAGGATGGTTGGTTTTACTTCTCACGAGGGTTCTTGATGTGTTCACCCATCAAGTGGTTTGGTTTGGATTAATTTGGAATCATTAAAATGGATAATCCTGCCTTTTCTGCCTGGAGCGTGCTCCCCTCTAGAAATGAAGGAGACTTTAGCTCCTGGTTGTTCTGTGCCTGTATAGAGCCCATGGGCCATGGAAATGTCATTACTGACTGGAATTTCACTCATGTCCTTTATTTGCTGTGGAAGGATTGTGTATGAGGCTGGTGATCACCAAGGAAGTGGGGTTCAACAGGGGGAGAAGACCTGGGTCGCTCTTAGGTCTTGCATTTGAAAGGGAAATTGAGAATTAGTGAAGACATTTCAAAAATGCGGGCACTGATCTTATCTCTCTGGTGTAACAATGCTTTGGTGGAAAAGGATTTGACCACAGCAAAGTGGAAGCACAATTTTGTTCTAAGTCTGTGCTTAAAGTGTTTTTTAAATCCCTTCCCAGTCTGCTAAACTACGCAAGCTGCCGCCCTTCCTCACCATTTCCCTCCTGAGGTTCAACTTTGACTTTGAGAAGTGCGAGAGGTACAAGGAAACAAGCTGCTACACGTTCCCCATTCAGATCAACCTGAGGCCTTTCTGTGAGCAGGTGGGCACTATTAACATTTGTTGAAAGTTTCTGTATGCTCAGCAGAGAACCCACAGCTCAAGATTATCTTATTTTGCATTTTGTCAGGCATTTGCGTAACTTTGTGTGTCCTCCTCCACTTTTGAACTGAGCTCCCTTATAGCTACAAGGGGGAAGGGTAAAGTTACCCAAAAGTTACTGAACCTTTCCTTGACAGGTAGATTATTATCTGGAAATGGAAATGAAATTTTTGTGTGGTTATTCTCTGATAGCATCATGTATAAATTGAGCTGTATGTGCTTTAGGTGCCTATAGTTATTCCATTTTTCTCAGGAATCTCTATTTGCATTCATAAATATGTTTTTGGTTATAAACTGAGCTATGCCGTTGCTTGATGACAAATTTTGATCCGTAACACAACAGAGGCACTGTTATGGAACAGACATTTTTCTTCTTGAAGTGTTGCAATGCAAGCTTGGAAATTTCTCAGTGTTTGCATTTGAGGAAGGCTTTTCCTCCCCTGCCCCAGTTTTAGTGGTTTTAAGTATTGCTTCTTTTCTCTCTCCTCTTTTAAACAAAATAAGCTTGGTTGCAAACAAACATTGAAATTGAAAATATTTTGAATTTCCAGTATGGCTCAGAATGCTGCTTGTTTAATAACAGATTGCCCAGGGAAGCTGTGGCTGCCTCATCCCTGGAAGCATCCAAGGCCAGCTTGGACAGGACTTGGAGCCACCTGGGCTGGTGGAAGTTGTCTCTTCCCCTGGCAGGAACCCAGATGAATTTTAAGGTCCCTCCAACCCAAACCATTCTGGGATTTTGTGATCTATCAGCCTGTGCCTTGCTTCGTGGCTTGTGCAATCCTTCCTTGTGTCCCCAGCCCTCAAAAGCCATCTCAGTCTCTGGATGTGCAAACGCACACTGAGAAATGTCTGAAGTGATGCTGAAGGTGTAAAGCTGTCCTTGTGTGCCCGACTGATCTCAGTTGTTGTTACAATTGTTGTTTTTCTTTTTAAAGACTGAAATGGATGATTCAGAGTACATGTATGAGCTCTTCTCTGTTATTATACACAAAGGTGGCTGCTATGGAGGACACTATCATGTTTATATCAGAGATGTGGATGAATTAGGAAACTGGCAACTCCAAGTAAGTCTTAAAGGCTTTTCTTCCTTGCTTTTGAGTTTGTACTTTTTAGAAAAGTATTAAGAGCTAGTGGACGAATGTGCATCCAAACTTAATCAATATTTTAAGGAGACTCTGTGTGTCTTGCCTCATTGAGAAGGACAGTTTATCAGAATGTCCTTCATACTCCAAAAACTGTGCATGATGATATCAGCATAGAATAATCCAATCCTATAATTGTGTGTGAAACCACAATCTTTGTGAGTGTCTTTCTTATCCAGGAAGAAGAGGATGGGCTGATTGAAGAGAAGGCTTTAAGAGATACTGAGAATGCCAAAGAAACAGAAAATCCACTGGCAGTCTTGAAAGGGATTTTATCAGAGGTATGGTATGTAAGGAGTTCATTGCTTTGGTTTTGGAGCTAGGGAACCTGGAAGGTGTTGGTGTTTGTGAGAGTGGACAGGCTTAAAGAGTGAAGGCTTAAGTGTCCAGGCTGAACTTGGTATGAGGCATTTAAAGCTTGGCTTTAATATTAACAGTGGCTCTTCATACAGACAAAGGTCCTTTTTGAATATTTCTGAAGCTGCTCACCAAAGCTGTTACAAAAGGAATCAGACTATCCAGAGCTGGAAGGGACCCACAAGGAGCACTGATCCAGCTCCCAGCCCTGCTCAGACACCGCAGCATTCCCACTCTGTGCATTCCTGAGAGCATTGTCCTGGAGCTCCTGGAGCTCTGGCAGCCTTGGGAATGTGCCCATTCCCTGGGGAGCCTGGGCAGTGCCCCAGCACCCTCTGCGGGAAGAACCTTTGTCTAATATCCAGCCTAAACCCCCTCTGACACAGCTCCACATGATGCTTATTAAAAACTAGGAATGATTAAAACACTTCAAAATTGGATTCTTTGTGCTGACCCCTTGACTTTTGTAGCCTTTGTTACCTTAGTTTTTTATTTCTCTGCAGGAAGAAGCTAAACAAATTCCTGTGGATCAATTAGGACAGAAATTACTGGAGAAGAAAGGGATGTCCTGGAATAAGAAATACAGAAAACAATATGGAGCATTACGAAAGGTAATCACAGTTTTGCTAGTTTTGGTTTTAGATTACTTTCTAAATCATTTATATTCTTACTGAATAGTTGGAAGGATGATAATTGAGAATATAGACCCTTGGATTAGCATGTGCAAGGAGAGGTTTGTAATGTGAATTAGCAGGCTGGGGAACATAAGATTCCCAAGGAATTGTCTGCCTGAGACTTTGTGTACTTTTTTTCCAGTAAAACAATTTTCCAATTGGTTGCTATATTTTTATGATGTCTTAAGGAAAATACTTCAGCATTTGTGTTGTAGATAGGTGGAAAACTGATGTTTGCTGGTTTTTTGAAGGGAGCTACCTGTAGTTTCCACAAGAAATATTTGAATGTAGGTGTGTAGAGGTGAGGCTTTGACAGAGGTAAACTGAGAGAATACATGAGGAAGCACTACGAAATGAGGTTTGAATTAATGGATTTGTGTTTCACTTTGAGGAGAATCAGATGCAGCAGCTTAATGCAGGCTGCTGCATTTAAAACCTGGCATCTTCTTCATCCTGTCCTTGCTTCCCTTTCAGTATTTGCAGAATCATCCTCAGATATTCCAGCTGAGTCCTGATGGAAATAAGGTCGGCCTGAAGGAAACACACAAGCTCCTGTTCAAGCTGGATTCTCATGGACAAAATCTCCAGAGCCCTTCCCAGAAAAATGATGTCCAGTGGAACTGCGAGAAAACCCCCCCAAGGCCAAGGGCCACCTCTGCTGGGTGCCACTGGTTTGATCTGAATGATTCCAAAGTCCAGCCCATCAAAGAGAAAGATATTGAGAAGCAATTCCAGGGTAAAGAGAGTGCCTACATGCTGTTCTACAGAAAAGCTCAGCTGAAAAGGCCCCCTGAAGGTACACAAAGCTCATCTGGATATTCTGGGAGCACTTCCTGCTTTGACATTGTTTTCTGGAGTGCTTTTTTTGTCCTTTCCAAGCTTTATTTTTCCCAGTTTTCTTTATACTGATCATTTGAAAAAAGAGTTAAATGAAGATACCAGGTGGTGGTGACCTGTTAATTTGCTGTAGCTGACTGACTTTTTTTACTATTATTTGCTCCACAAATAATGGCAGAGCATCAGCTGAAACAAATACAAGTTGTTGTTGATGGCATTGATGTGTTAATTTCCCTTAAGGAAAGGTTGATTGAAAGGAGTAAAAGCATTTGTTTGTTCTTTATATTATCTTGCAGTTGAGTTTTCAGTGATTATTTACTGTAATGTCTCCTCTTGATCACTTTTCTTGTTTGCCAAACCACATTTTAAGCCTATATTTTTTTTTTTTTGTTTCAGCACGAGGAAATCCAAGGTACCAAATTCCTGAGCACCTGCTGAATGAAATGAATGCTGCTAATACAGAGCTGCAAAAAAAGAGGTATCTTAGTGTCACTGTACTCAAATAGCTCCCATCTGTAGGACTCTCAAGGGATTCAAAAGGAAGGAAATTCCTTGAGCAGAATTAGAACTGAAATGGCTCCATGTTATAGAGGTTAATTGAAGAATATAATTTGTGTATCCATCTTCAGCTGGTTCCCTGCCTTCCCTGTTAGCACACAGCCTAAAGAATTTCAAGGGAAACATACTCACAGTTTCAAACTGTACCATTTTCTGGTGCAAAGCACTGCAATTCTGGAAAGAGGGTGGAATGCATTATCTTTTTTGTGTTTGGAGAGGGAGTTCTCTGCGAGAAGGGAGAAGGACTTGGTATACAGTGAATATACAGATAAATTATATTCTCTGCCAGAAAAGTGAAGAGCTTGTGGTATTCAAAGTTGGATAAAATTTTCCCTTGTGTTAGGGGACACAAGTGCTGATAAATCTGAATCACGATTAAGACATCAAAATACAGACACAAGAGTGACAGTCTGTGGGATATTGCAAACAAGACTGTGGTTGCCCCATCCCTGGAAGTGTCCAAGGCCAGGTTGGACAGGACTTGGAGCAGCCTGGGGTAGGGAAGGTGTCCCTGCCTGTGGCAGAGGGAGAGCTGGATGAGCTTTAAGGCCCTCCCCACTCAAACCATCCTGGGATTCTATTCCTGAGTGGATTTCATTTCTTTATTTTTTTAAGTGTTTGCCAATACAACTAGGGACAGGTATAAAGGAGGGGAGGAGATGTGACAGGGAATTTAGCCCTGGGAGACCAGGTCCAGGACAGCTACACAGAAGTATCTGTTTGGTGGTAAGTTCACCGGTTTGTTGTGTTGTTCTCCCTAAGAGCTGAATGTGACTCAGCAAACAATGGCATTGATTTACATCTCCACCTGAGCTCCTGCTATAAATTCCACAACGGGGCTTTGCATCCTTCACTTTCTTGGAAAGAGAGCGTGGTGGATTTGACTATTGACAGAAGGAAAACATTGGGAGACCTTCGGCAGGCAGTGTTCCAGGTACCTGCTCTATCAAATAAACTCAAACTTTATTTTTACTTCAGCCACTGCAACCTTTGCAAATATATTTATGCTATAATCTTTGTGTCAGGAAGAAATTTTCAGCAGCAAATGGAGTTCAGGAGGCTAAAAACTTAGTATGAGTTTACATAGGGGGAAAGAGATTGTGAGGTCTGTTCTTGAAGCCATGAACTTGCTGGAATTTAAACTATGGAGACGTCAACATTCACATGAGCTAATTAATTCTATTTGGGCAGCATGTGCATGGCCATGGATTGACACTGCAGAACTCCAGGCTTATTCTTAATATTTCATTTTGTGACAGAGTTGTCTTTGTCTTTCCAAGGAGTCACCAAGTGAGCTTGGGAGCCAGGCTGTGGCAGCTTTCAGCAGAATGTAATTGTTGTGAGTGCTGTGAGTTACTGCTCGCTGTTATTTTACATCATTCTTCTGGTTATTTTTCCCAACTAGATGTTGGAGTCTTGGGAAGGGGACATGGTTCTCAGCATGGCCAAGCCTTTACCAGCAGGATTACACCTGTACCAGGTGCTTGATGGTAAGAGCACTGCATGCCAGGCTTCCATGCTATTGCTGTATTTTAATTCCTGCAGACATCAAAGATTACATCTGTAAACCATCCTGGAGATGTGTATTACTGAACACTCTTCCGGCTCAAATTCGTGTAAAGTTATTTAAATTATTTGTTTCACTCCTAGTAGTGAAATGAATAATTTTTAGACTTTGCTGTGAAATCTGTGTTGTAAAATACTGTAAGAGTGCAGATCTTAAGCAGATTAAGCACATTTGCTGACAAGAATGTATCAGTCTGTGTCTTGCCCTTGATTTGCTTGTGGATGTTTGCTTTCATAGGATTGGCCTAATAGGTGGAGGAGAGGATAGAAGAGAGGAGCCAGGGTGACATCAAAGGAAAATGTAGGTTAGACTTCAGCTGAAGTAGGAATTTTGTAAAGGGGAATGCTCACATAAAGAGTTCATTAATTTATTAAGGGTACATCAGTTTTTCAAATTGTCGTTTTTGTCTCCAGCTTTGATTTTTTAGGCAATTCTAAATGTCAGTCTTTAAAAACTTAGTAACTTTTGAATTTTACGTTCTCTGTGGTCACCTTCAAAAAATAAGTTTTGAACCAGAACATAACACAACTCTACATAATGTTGACATCAAAATAGACATTCAGAGCTGCTCTAAATATTGTACAGTTCTTTAAGTGCAGTGACTTCTAAAAACTTGCTGATCCTGTTTGTGTGTTTTGTGGGGAGCAAGAACTTGATGATTTGCTCCTATTTTTTAGGAGATGAGCTGACCCTGGATGGCATTGGGCTTGCTGATGGAGCAGACATCTTTGTCTGGAATGGGAAAGAGGTAAAGGAACCAAGCACTTCCTTCCTTGTCAGCTCTGAAGAGATAAGACTGTGCAAGGTCTCCTGGAAATCCTGTGCTGCTTTTGTATTTTTCCATCTTCCTTTTCATATTAAGGCTTCTGCCTAACCTGGAAGTGGTTGTGAAGCACCACATTTTATTCTGTCTCTCTGGTGGAATAAAATGCTACTTTAAAATAATTTTTATTGTAAAAGTACCCATTTTATATTGACTTTCTCAAAAAAAAAAAAAAGACACCAAACCAAACAAAACTACCCAAACATGTAGTAACAGAGTTGGGTTTTGTCTTGGTTTTATTCTTGGTATTGTTTTATCTATTGCAGTGTTTGTGCCATTAAATTTTCTTCAGCAAGGAACTTAGGTTGAATGTCAGAAAGATAAAGCTTTTTAAAATGGAAGGTCACAATGTTCAGTCACATTTGGGTAATTCTTTAATGTCCCGAGGGGCTAAATTCCTGTGTTCTAGATTTTGCCAAGTGTCCACTGGTTTCTCTGTTACCATGGAATGATTTGGGAAGGGACTTAAGGATCTCATTCCACCCCCTGGCATGGACAGGGACACCTTCCACTATCCCAGGTTGCTTCTTTTCCAGCCTGGCTTTGGATACTTCCAGGGATCCAAGGGCAAGCCACAGATGCTCTGGACAACTTTGTGCTTTCTCCTCCCACCACCCATGGGTTACTCTGGTTGTTTGTTCAGCAAGAATTTGGTCTGGGGTGTTTTGTTTGTGAGAGCGTCCATTTCTGGCCTCAATTTTCTCGCTGCCCAGTCTGTGCTGTATTTTCTGGATCAGCCCCACACAAAGCTGCCATTCCTCCCTCCTTTCCCTCAGGTTGGAGGCACAAAGGTGCTGACGGGCCCCGAGCACGAGCCCGTGGTGCTCAACGTGCTCCGCTTGGCCGAGCACAACGAGGGCGGCAAGGGGCAGCACTTCAGCGAGGCCCAGCACGTCTTCTCCTGCAGCACCAGCCTGGGGCAGCTGCACTCAGCCTTGGCTCCAGCCGGGGGCATCATCCTCAAAAATGGCTCAGGAGCAGACAGAGAAGCCAAGAACTGGGAAGTTTTCCATGAGGAAGACATGAAGGAAACAGTCCGAAGTGTTGGGCTCAGGGATGGGTGCTCTGTGCTGATCTTAGACAGCCATGACCAGAGGTAACATTTTGGATTATGATTGTAATTAAACAAAAAAGCAGTTTTGTCAAAACCTTTTCGTTCAAATTATACTAACAGCCTATATTCTTGTAACTAATTATCATTTTGAGCTTACAAATAATAAGTATTTTCATCTTAAGTTTTGGAGACAAGTTATATATCAGCTGTTAGATTTTTTTCTTGCCCTCAAAATGCAGCACCAGTCACAACCTTTGATTTACACTTGTAAAAGGGGAAAAACCTGGTGGGAACAACTCGTGCTCAGTGAATCCAATGCTGTCAGGAGCAAATTTGTGGTCTCATGACTCTGTGCTCCCTGAGGCCTCTGCTCTGTGAGATGCCATCACTATGAACAACTTTGGCATCATCTGTTTATTTGGGAGCTGTGCTGGTGATTGATGTAGCCCTGCCAATGTTTAGTTTTCCTGTCTCTGACTGTCTTTGCACTGCTGATTCCCACAGCTTTGTCAATGTGGCAAGTGGGAATTTGACTGCCTTCACCTATGACATCAGCTGGCTCCAAGTGAAAAACTTCTGTGGGGTGGAAGAGGAGGAGAAACACATTAAAATCACTGCCACTATTGAAACAGTAAGGACTCTGCTTTCCTAAACAGCTTGGCCACTGCACTTGGCCCAGCTCATTCAATTTAGCCCCAGTGCTGAAGTTTTTCCCTGCTGAAATCAGTGTTGAGATCAGAGTTACAGTCCCTGGGATATTTGCAGGTAGCTTAAACCAGTGCAGTGTTTTAGTGTCAAACAGTTTTCTCTTTGGACCATCCTGTAAATGGAAGTTTGAGATGGTGTCAGTAACCAAAGGTAAAAGAGGAGGGAAGGATTATCTTTGTGCACTGGCACTTGGACAAGCAGGGGTGTTGGTGGCATTCCAGGCTAGAGGTGTTCATACCCCTTTCAATGTCCCTGTCTTTTAGGTGATGGCAGATATCAAAATGAAAGCGATCCGTGAGCTTCAGCTGGAGGAGGAGCTGGGTAAGTGTCCAGCTGATTTATCAATCTGCTAATGTTACAATTTACTGGCTTTTGAGAGGCTTTAGTGGTAGAATTTTCCTTTCAGTTAAAGAATAAAAACGGAGACTGTTGATGGAGTCTCGAGGAGTCTCTCTCCAGTCCTATTTTTGATGTCACAGAGGGAGGCCTCTAAGATAAACCTGTTGTAATTAATCTTAAAGGTGTCACTTGTCTGAAATTCTGAGCCAAATTCCTATTTTTATTCTTATTTGAATTACTTAACGCTCCTCTCTTTCCTGCCCTTTTTTGCTGCAGCCAGTGAGAGCTGTCTTAGACCTGTTAGTGGCAATGGGAAACTTCTGTCTCCAGGTAAATTGATTTATTGTATCACTGTTCTGTAAGAAATTTGCCGGGGAGGTTTGGAGCTTCTGTTTGTCCTTTCCTGGGAGAAGTACCCACACATAACTCCACCGATTCCCAGGCTTAACTGAACCAGTTGTGAGTTGTTTTTTGTTTGTTTGTTTGTTTGTTTTCCCCAGTTTTAAAGTTAATTAACAGTACCAATACAAAGATGGGGTTGAGCTGAAATGTTCAGCTTGGTTTTATTGCTTACATCCCTAATCCACCTGGGCTGCTGATGGAGTCTGGGAGATCTCCATGCCTTTGTTCTCTCCATTGGATACTCAGAGATCTGCTGTCAGGGCTGAGCAAGTTAAGCTGCCCAGAGAGCACTGAAGGGTTTTAGCTTGCTCTGAGGATGATAAAATTGATGTTTTTATTTGTCCTTCCTGAAGTGCCTGAGGATTACACAGTCAAGGAAGCAGAACTGAAGATGGGGAGCTTGCTTGGGCTGTGTCGTGGGAAAGCTCCAACTTCCACACAGGTACAGCAGTGTGGGATGGGAGGAGCCTAGTGCAGGGACTTTCCTAAAGAGAGTAAAGGAAAAAAAGGGGGAATATTGCTCCTGGAATGTGCAAGTTGTAAATATCCCAGAATGGTTTGAGTTGGAAGGGACCTTAAAACTCATCCAGTTCCACCCTCTGCCATGGGCAGGGACGCCTTCCTCTCTATTCCAGGGTGCTCCAAGCCCCATCCAACCTGGCCTCAGTGTGCAGGGGAAGGAGTAGTTATGCATTTCTAGAGACCAGGGGTGGCTAATGAGGATGTGCTGATGGCCGTCTCTCAATTATCTTTGCTTTTTGTGCTATTTTAGTGCTGTTTGATGACGTTCTCACCACAAGAATCGTTCTTACCCTTCCACATTTATGCTGATAATTTGCATTTGAATTTTCAGCTCTTCCTATATTTCATGGTTGGGAGTGACCAAAACTGCGGCCCTGAGATGGAGATAGTTGTGGAGGAGACTGCCTCTGTCAGAGAGGTAAGGCTGGCTGCTCCCACAGCTCTGCTCCCAAGCTCCTGGACAGCATTCCTTGCACAGAACTGGAGGCAGGGGAGTTGGGAAGAGCCATGCACAGAATGAAGGAAGCTCTGGTGCTACCAGTCCAGTGTTGAATTTGCAGCATTGATTTTTCTTTAAAAGGCACATCTGCAAACTCTGGGGCAGAATTTGTTCAAGTAAAGGAACAAACACAGCACAGATTTCATTTTCTACCAGCTGGGAAAGCTGATGTGGTGAATTTCTTGCCTGCAAACCACCTCACCCATGAAGGGTTTAATATATAGCCCAAATACATCTTCTCTATTTAGTTATATTGTTTTAAGACTTGACCAGCACTTGCTATGTCAAAAAATTCTAACATAGACTTACTGCAAGATTTATTTCCCATCTTCAGCATTGACACAACTCTCCTCTGTGTTTATTTTTTCAGTGTCTCAATTTAATGCTGGAGAAATCTGGATTATCAGGTTAGTTGTGTTGTTATTTACATATTTTTAAAGGAATTTTTAATATTTTTAAGGCAGGTCTTCCTACCCTAAACCTTGTAAGTTTTTTCAATGATCTGTGTGTCATTCAAATGTGAGGAGGGGAAAGAATTCTACATGTGAAGTCTTTATAATATAGTTTGCTATTTTAAAGAGCTTGTCATATATTCAAATGATAAACTGACATACAAGAATTCCTTCTCTTTCCTCTGAAACCATGGAAGATAATTAGATAGGTGAGGAAGAGAGATCTGTGTAAATAAAAGATCATTTTCTTACAGCAAAAGGTCTGGGGAAGATGAAAGTGATAATTCGTTTAGTCAGAGTTGTGTTTAAAATGCAAATAAAAATGAAGAACAAAAAGAAAAAGGACCCTTGACACTTCCTAAGAGTTTTGTAAGATGTTTTCCCACACTGGCATTATTGACTAATTAGTCTTCTGTGTGTATCTTTTTGGGTTTTGGTAGGTGACAACTGGCATTTGAGAAGGCTTGACTGGTGCTACGAAGCAGGGGAAGCATTAAGTCAGGAAGTAAGTGGAGCCTGTTTTAATCCATTTGTTCTTTGCTCCCTGGGGAGAAAGGCAGGTGTGGGCTGACAAGGATCCTGTGCTTTCTCTTCCTGCAGAATGCCACCCTGAAGGAACTCAATGTTTGTAGAGGAGACACTTTGGTTATAACTGAAGGAAAGCTTCCAGGAAAGGTAAAAGGAGAGCGTGGGCAGTGTGGAGACTTGCAATCCCAGAGTGGTTCGGGTTGGGAGGGACCTTGAAGCTCATCCAGTGCCACCCTGCCGTGGGCAGGGACACCTTCCACCATCCCAGGTTGCTCCAAGCTCTGTCCAACCTGGCCCTGAACAGGTTGTCCTTTGCAAAATTGTAGCATCACTATTTTTGCAGCACCTCTTTAGTGTTCCCCACTAAATCACATCCCCAGCTGCTATATCCACACATGTTTTGGACACTTCCCGGAGTGGTGACTCCACCACTTCCCTGGGCAGCCTGTTCCAAAAGCTGTTTTAAACAACCCTTTCCTCTCTTCCTGTGATAAAGATGAAATTTCTCCTTGTCTGCACACAATCCTTGAGCCACCTGGTCTTTTCTGTTCCAGGGTTTCCTGGAAATCCCCATCTGGTGGCTGAAGCCTTCAAGCCATAAGAAACATGGAGAGAATGCACAAGACCAGGTGAATGGGATCACCTGGAAGATGGAGGCTTTGCAGGTGTCTGCTGCAGCAGGTGAGCTTGGCCAGGCTTTGAAAGGAATCATCTGTGGTTGCTCTTCGAGTCAAACCCAAATTTTAATCCAAAGCCTTAAAACCCTTCTGAAACCTAGGAGGGCTGCATGACTTCTTACATCAAGGTTATGGTGAAAGGACCACTCAGGAGATGCAGTTTTGGACATAAATGCTGGATAATCCTGCTGTAGGGATGTTCCTCAGCTGGATTTGCTCAAAATCCCACTAAATTTTTTTGTAGCGTCTCTTTATTTGTCAGTCTCTGTACTGACAGCAGTGGAAGCATTGTAAAGCGTCTCCTTCATGAGGTGATTAGCTTCAAATGCCAGAGTCCTGAAGGCACATTTAATTCCCATCAGGCTGTGTTGCTTTTTGGGAAGCTGTAAAAGTAGGGATGGGTAAAGCTTGCATAGTATCAAAGACCTTAAATGCAGTGTTTTAACTCTGTGCTCCTAAAGGTCACATCCAAAATCAGCCAGGGCAAAACCAAGTGAGAGTTGAGAAGCGAAAAGAAAATGAAGTGGAAATAAGAGAATTGGAAAATGGGGAACAAATTGATTTTTAATTTTGTATTAAAAGTAATATTCCTGTGGTGCCAAGTTGTGCTGCAGGGCAGGACCCCTTCTCCTTGTAGAAGTTTTCCTTGCATTTTTCTCCTTCTGCCTCAAGCCTTTTCCTCGTTTCACTTTCTACCCTGCTGATTTCAGTAGTGGAGCTAAGAGCAATTTAGCTTTACTTGCAGTAGGTTTAACCAGTAACTAACACTGTTTATCAGTGGGAATAACTGCTCCTAGTTCTGAAATTTGCAGTATAGGAACTGCTTGGAAATTGTTGGGATGTATTTTGTGTGCTAGATATGGCTATGGCAGGGGGTTGGAATGAGGTGACCTTTAAAGTCCCTTCTAACTTAAACCAGTCTGGGATTCCGGGATATTCTAAGTGGACTCCAGACTCCTTCTCTAAATGAAATGTGACCATGAAGTGGCTGTTATCTCTCAGGACTATACGAATCATGTTGACTCCTCTGTTATTTGTTTCTTCCTCCTCCCTTTCCCCTGCTTCAAAGCTCCACCAGAACCCACCCGCCTGGGCCTGGATCTGTGTTATGCTGGCAGGATAGAGATAGCAGGAGAGGCCTCTCTGGAAGATCTGAAGATGCAGGTTAGATGTTCTCCTGTGTTGGACTGTGCAGCAGCGCTGTGATGACTTGAGCTCTATTAACAGCTCTTTTTTATTTCCTTTTCCCCTGTCTCCAGTCTGTTGTGCCATGGCATTTATGCCATGGTCACTGGTAAGTACCAAGAGGCAGCTGGAGCACGTAGCTCAGATACTTCCTTAGTGTCCCTGCTGTCCCCATCACGTGTCCTAGCCTGCGGGAGCCTCGTTGCACTTTAGCTGAAGCTCTGCCTTGCAGCTTTTGTCTTCATTTCCGTGTAAAATCTCTCCATGGGAAGCACACACATAACAAGCACCTCCTAAAAAGCCACTTTGCCATTTCCACATTGTTCCTGTATTAGTTTTCTGCATTTTTTTTTAATTTCTGTTTGTGGAATCTGATGAATGAAGAATTGCTTTGGGGTGCACAGGTTTGATTGCCAGGAAGGTCTGGCTCATTTTGTTTGGCCAGAAACTAAAATATCTTTGTATGGTTTTAATACACTAAAAAGCAAACCAAGCAAAACACCCCCAAAGAAAAATCTAAACCCAAACCCCACCCCAAACCCACAAAAATGTATACTCCAATCCTACCAAAAGGCTCTGTGTGGTTTAAACAGTTGATTGTTCTACTTGAACTGCATGGGAAAGGATGTCTCACCTGATTCTGTTCCATCCTAACACCTATTTTTTGGGTATGACTTCAGTTTTGGGCTCTGCCAGGCTACTGCTATGGAGAACTGTTTGCAGCTTAACCAAGGAGAACTGGCTGAGCATGGGAAGTGCTGTGTCCTTGGGAGGGGCTTAGAGGAGCTCAGCACTTGGCCAGAGACTGGGGCAACAACTGCAACAGCCTCATTTCCTCCCAGTTGTTCAAATTTTGGTTAAAAAACAAAAATTGGGTACTTTGGAAATGGAAGTTGAGTTGAGATTTGTTGAGAGGGAGGGAAATCCGACTCCCTTTGAGGCTGAAAAGTGAGTATTTTGCTCATAGCCACAAGCAACAGCTGGTGTGGAATAAATTTCAATATCTTCCCCTGTTTTTTGAGAGTTAATCCAATGGTTTTCTATTTTTCCAGGGAGACTGGCTGCTAAAATTATTGATGAAATATTTTTGTTTTTCAGGCTCTGACCTTACCCTGCTGCCAGGAGCAGGTTGTGCCCGTGCCCTCGTTCCTCAGAGCTTGGACAGTGGACAGCAAACGCCCTGGGAAGCTCCTCCGGGACAACAAGCGGAGACTCAGGTGGGTTTCCTGGGAAATGAGCAACAGGCTGGATGTGGGATGGATTGTGGGGAGATTCAGCAGCTCAGTCTGGGTTGGAAAGGATCTTAAAGGTGAGCAGTCCCACCCCTGCCATGGGCATGGACACCTTCCACTATCCCAGGTGGCTCCAAGCCCTGTCCAGCCTGGCCTTGTACACTGCCAGGGATCCAGGGGCAGCCACAGCTTCTCTGGGTACCCTGTGCCAGGACCTCACTGCCCTCACAGGGGTGAATTCCTTCCCAATATCCCGTTCATCCCTGCCCTCCAGCAGTGGGAAGTCATTCCCTCTGTCCTGTCCCTCCAGCCCTTGTCCCAAGCCCTCCTTTAGCTTTTCTGGAGCCCCTTCAGGCTCTGGAAGGGGCTCTGAGGTTTCCCTTGGAGCCTTCTCCTGCAGGTGAGCATCCCCAGCTCTCCCAGCCTGGCTCCAGAGCCATGTAGACAATCTCTGTTCTGTTTTCAGTGACTACAGGCTGGGTGCCAGAGTGGAAATCTGCATAGAACCCTTGCAAGAAGAAGAGAATTTGGGGTAAGACCTCAAGATCTTTATTTATCTTGTTTCTTACCGCTCCACATTTGAGGGAAGCCTTAACTGAGCAGCTTTTGCCTTCAGGGCTCTCAGGATGTGGGAGAACTTTGGAAGCTGTTTAATGTTTTCTACAAACAAATTGAGGGAGGGCAGGAGAGGACTGAAAGCTGAGAATTCTGAAAGCATGGCTCATAAGAATTTCTATTCTCTCATCCTGCTGCCAGCCCCCACGAGCTGCTGCTGCGAGTCCAGATGGGAATACCAGGAGAGAGGGACTACTCTGACTCCCGGGATTTGGTGTGGGATATCTCCAAGGAATGCACGACCTGGGCTCTGAGGCAAAGAGTGGCTTCTCACTATTGTCTCCCTGTAGATAAAATTGAAATAGCCAAATACTTCCCTGAGAGATTTGAGTGGCTGCCAATATCTAGCTGGGTAAGATCTGGAATGACAGAATCCAACAGTTGTTGGAGAGGAGCACGTGTTGGTTTGGGCTGCAGTTGCTTAGGGATTGAATTTAAGGAGAATTCCAAACCCTTCTGCTTTGATTTTGTTCAGACACAGCAAGTCTCCAAGAGGAAAAGGAGAAAAAAGCAGGAGAGTTTGCAGTCAGCACCTTACCACCTGAAGGATGGAGACATCATTGGGGTGAAGGTAAATTTCCCTGGATTTAATTGTTGCACGAGGATCTGCTTCAGGCCATGTCCCCTTGGCAGTATCTTCATTTCTTCCTGGTTTTCTCTCATCCTGCTGCATTTGTGAGAGTACTGGGATGTGGGTTTGGACACTTCATTGTGTTGATAGTAAATTTCTTGCCGCTGCTGCTTTTCCTTTTTCTCCTGGATTGTTTTTCTTCCCCTCATTTTTTAATTTTTTTTTCAAATTCTGTGTAAAATCCAAGGAAGTGCCCTTTAAAAATCACATCATAGATACAAACCTGTTACATGTCATGGATTACTGAACTATGACAGTTCTATTTTATGGTATGAAAAGGAATTGCCCAGCATTGAGCTCTGAGCTAGCAGTGAGGCATGGTTAGAAGGAAAGAACATTCTGGCTGGGTTTTAGAGCAGTAGGAGAAAAATGTGATGTCCTGTCCTGCTGTTTTAGCCTATTGGGGGAAATCCATATCCATCCCTGGAAGTGTTCCTGGCCAGGTTGGACAGGGCTTGGAGCAACCTGGGATAGCGGAAGGTGTCCCTACCCATGGCAGTGGTGGGACTGTTCATCTTTAGGATCTCGTCCAACTCAAACCATTGCAATTCTGATTAACTTGAAATCAATCAGTGCAAAACTAGTCAAAAGAAACAATCTGGAAATTTATTGTGTCAAAGATCAGCTCGGAAATAGTTTGACCTTCTGACTTGGATCTCTCCAATCCTTTTTCATAACAGAACCTTCTCCTTGATGACACCAAGGACTTTAGCACCGTCAGGGACGACATTGGGAAAGAGAAGCAAAAGCAGCTGGCTCTGGAAAAGAGGAAAAGGTAGTGAGCATTTAATTTCATTTTTCTTTAGAAATATGCAGTGTTTGCTGCTTTTCAGGGAAGCTGTGGCTGCCCCTGGATCTCTGGAAGTGTCCAAGGCCAGGTTGGATGGGGTTTGGGATGGCAACTGGGATAGTGGAAGGTGTCCCTGCCCATGGCAGGAGGTGGCACTGGGTGGTCCCTTGAAATCCAAACCATTCCATGATTCAGCCTAATTGGGTAATTTTTGAGGCCAGAGGTGTCTGGGTGCTATCAGAGCACCCAATTCCAGTAATCCTGCAGGGAGCACTCGGATAATTCAAACTCCTGGCTCTCAGTGTTCCTCCACTGAGCCTGGTGGTTTTTCCTCCTGTGGAGATGAAAATAAACCCTCGGCTGGCCTGGCCTTGCACAGGCTGCTTTCACAGCTCACTGGAACTCAAGGGTTCAGCCAGGCTTACCCTGCTAAGGCCCAGCACTAAACATTAACCATATTATTTCTGTTTTCCAGCCGCCAGGAGCGTGTCCAGGATCCCTTTTTCTCCGAGGAGAAACTCCCCATGAAGGTCCGCAAACCAGAAGTGGCTCTTTCCATCAACGTGGGGGTTTTCAGATAGCACCAGGAGCTGCTCTGCTCACACCACCCTGTACTAACCTGGCCTGCAGGGCCTCAGCTCCAGTAGCAAGAGGGACTTTCCCAAAGTGTCTTCAAGGATCCCTGAGGCACAAACTGGCTGAGGATTCAGGATAACTCTAATTTTCTTCTGCTCTCTCTCGGGGAAGTGCTTTAAGGTCCCTTTCTCAGTGTGGTACATACTCTCAGGCTGAGTAAATGCACTTTATGGAGGAGGAAAAGGATTAATGTATTGTATAACCCCTTAGTGACTCTTTTGTAACCATTCAAAATGCTTTGTTGGGTCAGATCTGACCTCTTGCACCATCACTACTGACATTTGATGCAGTCATAATCATCTCTTTTTAGATTTTTTTTCCCATTTCTGATCACTGAAGTTGCTGCTGCTACCAGAATTTGCTTTTCTCTCTTTATCTCTAAACCTAACTCTGTAGGAGCTGGAGTCAGCCCTAAGAATTAAGGAAATGTGGAAATCTCTGAGCAAAGTGTAGGAAATTGGCTCAAAAAGAGCCAGTCTGGGATCTGTCAAGATGTAAAACCTGGAGACCTTTTGTGATACGGAACAACAGGCATGTAATCTTAGATTTGAGGTTTCTGGGACTTGTTTTGTTGCCTGTAAAACTTCATTTTGCAATTTCTAGGGCATTTTTGTTGTCCCTAAACTTCATTAACAGACAAAACGGTTGGAAAAAAAAGGACAGATCCAATGTTTGATCTTCAGTGGGTTTTACTGTACTCAGGAAAAAAGCTTGTATTGATTTTCACTGCTCCTCTTCAGAGGAATTTCCCTCATTTCTCATCTTTCCAGCTGTTCTGATACTCTGTTACATTGGAGACCCTGTTTCTCTTGGTGTCCTGAGTTGACTTTGAGCAGCTCACTGAGCTGGGCTCCAGGTCAAAGGCTCTGAAGTATTAACTCCAAAGTGCACCTGATTATCCTTAATTAAATCTGTGATAATGACAGGACAAAACACAAGTTTGCTTTTGGGGGCTGCAGTAAATATTTGACCTATTTGCTGTATGTGTAGATTTTGTAGTAGGAACTGCCACTTGAGCAGATTCCTCAAATTTAGGCTAATGTGAAATTTTTCATGTACCTTTTATAGGTTAACACTATTCTGGTATTTCTGACAGCATAAAGATGAAAACTGACACTCTGCCGTGAGCAAAAAAAAGAAATGAAAAGCACCGTGAAATACACAATTATTATTTATTTCTCTGCATATCTTTAGAATTCAGCAGGTGCTCCTGGGCTTTTTGGGGCTGATGCTCTGCAGAAGGGGCTGTTTAATGTCCTCACTCACTTGAATCCTGAAATCCCAGTTCCATAGATACATTTTCTGCCCAAGGGGTGGGCAGCGGATGTTTTCCCATCTTAATTTGTGTCGCCTTCTTTCCATATCAGGTGTTCTTGGGAGCCTGGATTTACAGCAGGGATCAGAGGTGCTGATTCCAAAGGTTTGTGTTCCCACATGGTTCCAGCCCATTGAATTTATTTGCTGTCACTTTAGTTCCTCTGGTTCCTGCTGGAGATCTGGACTGAGCTCAGCCTTCCCCTCTTGAATAACTCTGGTCTCTCCCTGAGAACACCATGTTTGGAGAAATTGAAATGCAAATTCCAAGTGGGAATTTTGTGCCTTTGTTCAAGTGTAATGTAGCAGCGCCTGCACTGAACCAATCTTGGATTATTTCTAATGTTGGCTCAAAATGCTTTTTTTTTTCCTTAAAACTCTTGCGGGCTATTCCACAATGAGAGAATTCATGGAAAATGGGGCTGGGGAGAGGAAACACCTTTTGGAAACTGAGTCTTTGTGACTCTGTGGATTCTGATGGTTATTTGCAAAGCCTGGAAGAGCTTTCATCTTTATTTTTCAAGTGTTCTTCACAAAATAAAATGTCATTTTTATCTGCCCAGTTGGGTTGTCTGTGGAATGTCTCACTGGTTGGGAGCGGCACAAACTGGTTTCTGACATGAGTATGAATTAGTTTTAATTTTCCAGTGTTCCTGAACCAACATTCCCATTTCTGGGATGGGAATTCCAGCCCATTCCTTGTGACTGTTGTGTTTCCCTGAGGGTCCTGGCTCAGGGCTCTGAGTGCAGGAGCAGCTTTGCTTTGTCCCATGTTTCCAATCCCTGTGGAGAAAGCACTGAGGATGGTAGGGAAGGTTCCTCTATCAGGATACAAATTAAAGCCACTCTGGTGCCCTAGACTTAGAAAACACCTTGGAAAATGGATCCAAATTTTAATAAGTTGTTTGAACTAGTTAATTTGAGCAAGAGGTTTTGACTGAAATTAGCAATTAGCTTCTAGAGACTATTAAGCCACTTTCTGGGAAATTAACTATTTTTAGGGTTGTTGGGTTTTTGTTTTGTTTTTTGTTTTTGGTCATCTGGCTCATCCCAGCTTGCTCAGACCTTTCTGGGATCCCGGACCTGGAGATTGGGAGTTTTCAGGTACATGGAGCTCTCCCAATTGAGCTGAAAGATTCCTACACTCTTCTCAGCATCCTTCCTGACAAGCATGGTGCAGAGTTCATGGCATTTCCAAGAGCTTTAGCAGGGTTAAATAGGATATTGGGAAGAAATCCTTCCCTGTCAGGGTGGTGAAGCCCTGGCATTAGCTTTTGGTTTTTCAGTTAAATGGAGCTGTGCTTCCTCGGGGTGTCTCTGCAGGAAAAGGAGCAAATGAGGCCAAATTTAAACTTCTCCTCCCCTGAGATTCCTCCTCGGGCATCTCAGATGCTTCATGGAGAATCAGTGGAAAAACCCAGATAAACCACACAATCCCAAAATAAACATCCCTTTGCCCCAGAGCAGCTTCTTCCCAGTCTTTTTGCTTCCTCTGAGACTTCTTCCGATGCCCTGAGATGTGGGAGCTGTCAACACCTCCTGTTCTTCCCAGGATCACCAGATCCTGGAGTCAGAGCCTATCTGGGAACCTCAGCAGCAGTGGGCTGGGGGGAAGGTAAAATTTGTTTGCCTCAAGCACCTGCTGGCAGGAGTCCAGGTGAGATTACCTTCTTGGCATGGAAGTGTCAGCTTCCTTTCTGCTGGAAAAATTTCTTAGCCTGCACTAAGACCAGATTGATTTGCTTTGTAATGTAACTTTTTATTCCCAAACTGATTCTTCCTTTACAGAAGGAAGTGGGTTGGAAAGGAACAGGTCATCCAGTGCCACCCCTGCCATGGGCAGGGACACCTTTCACTGTCCCAGGCTGCTCCAAACCCCAATGTTCAGCCTGGCCTTGGACACTGCCAGGGATCCAGGGGCAGCCACAGCTACTCTGGAAATCCTGTACCAGGGTCTCCCCATCCTTACAGGAAGCAACTCCTTCCCAATATCCCATCCATCCCTGCCCTCTGACAGTGGGAAGCCATTCCCTGTGTCCTGTCCCTCCATCCCTTGTCCCCAGTCCCTCTCAGCTCTCCTGGAGCTCCTTTAGGCCCTTGAAGAGGCTCTGAGCTCTCCCTGGAGCCTTCTCCAGGTGAACACCCCCAGCTCTCCCAGCCTGGCTCCAGAGCTTTGGAGCATCTCCCTGCCCTCCTTTAGATGTGCTCCACACGGTCCCTGTTTTTCATGTCTTGGGTCCCACAGAGTCACCCTTTAGCGATAAAGGGAAAAAACCTCCACAACTTCCCAATACGATTCACCTGCCGACACACAGCAATTCTCCCTAACACATTTTATTTGCTGCCTGTTGCACTGGGGGGCTGTTTCCAGGGGGTTTTGTGGCTGTTTCCAGGGGGTTTTGTGGCTGTTTCCAGGGGGTTTTGTGGCTGTTTCCAGGGGGTTTTGTGGCTGTTTCCAGGGGGTTTTGTGGCTGTTTCCAGGGTTTGGGCGGCTATTTCTAGGGATTAGGGGCTGTTTCTGGGGTTTTGTGACTGTTTTTTGAGTTTTTGTGTCTGATTCCGGGGGGCTGGGAGCTGTTTCCAGGGCTTTTGTGGCTATTTCCAGGATTTCAGGGCTGTTTCAGGGGTTTGGAGTGGGCAGTTTTCGGGGGTTTTCAGGTTTTTTACAGGGTTTTGGGGCCGGGGGTTTTGAGGCTGTTGCCGGGGGGTTTGGGGGATGTTCTCGGGAGTTTGGGGGCTGTTTACATGGGGTTTGTGGCTGTTTCCAGAGGTTTGGGGCTGTTCCCGGGGGGTTGCAAGCTGTTTACAGGTTTTTGTGGCTGTTTCCGGAGGGTTGGGGTCTCTTTCCAGGGGTTTGGAGCTGTTTCCGGGAGTTTGCGAGCTGTTTACAGGTTTTTGTGGCTGTTCCCGGTGGTTTGGGGGGTCTCTTTGCAGGGGTTTGGAGCTGTTCCCGGGAGTTTGCGAGCTGTTTACAGGTTTTTGTGGCTGTTCCCGGTGGTTTGGGGGGTCTCTTTCCAGGGGTTTGCGAGCTGTTTACAGGTTTTTGTGTTTGTTTCCGGGGGGTTGGAGCTGTTTCCGGGAGTTTGGGAGCTGTTTACAGGTTTTTGTGGCTGTTCCCGGTGGTTTAGGGGGTCTCTTTGCAGGGGTTTGGAGCTGTTTCCAGGGTTTTTATCCCCTGAGGGAGGAGCGGGGCGGGGCGGGCCGGTCGCAAGGGCCGCGGTGCCGTTAGCAACGGCCGCGCGCAGGCGCCGCGCGGGGCACGCCGGGAGCGCCGGGCTGAGGGCGGGCGGGTCCCGCCGAGACCCCGGTTCGAGGCGCGGCCCCGGCCCCGGCTGCGCCGCGATGAACGAGGCGGTGTCGCGGCAAACGCGGGAGACCCTGGGGCGGGTGATCCGCAAGCCGCCGCTCACTGACGCGCTGCTGAGCAAGCCGCCCTTCCGCTACCTGCACGACATCATCTCCGAGGTGGGTGGGTGTGAGAGCGGGGTCTCCCCGGACTGGGCGGCACTGCGGGGAATGCCCGGAGTGTTGTGTAAATCACGGGCTTTTTGGGGCGCTGCGTGCCTTTGGGGGGCTTGGAATAGGAAAGTGGTAGGAAAAGGGGGTCATGCTGGCAGAGGCAGGGTTAGGTGGGGTTTTGGGAAGGAATCGCTCCCTGTGAGGGTGGGCAGGCCCTGGCACAGGGTGCCCGGAGAAGCTGTGGCTGCCCCTGGATCCCTGGAAGTGTCCAAGGCCAGGCTGGACATTGGGGCCTGGAGCAGCCTGGGACAGTGAAACATCACAGACTCACACAATTGTTGAGACTGGAAAAGTCCCCCGAGATCACTGAGTCCAGCCTGTACCCACTGCCCACTTTGTCACTATCCCTGTGCACTGAGTGCCACGTCCAGGCGTTCCTTGGGCACCTCCAGGGATGGAGGAGACTCCACTCCAATGCCTTTCCATGAAAAATACATTTCCACACAAGATTTATTGAACAGAGGCTTTAAATGTTCTTAACTTACCCCATTTCTTCTGGTTTTTAGGTGATCAGAGTGACAGGTTTTCTGAAAGGACTTTACACCGATTTTGAATTGAAGTCAGATAACGTCAAGGTGGGCATGGGAGTTCCTTACTTATTTAGCTCTCAGTGTTCTTTGCAAATTGCCACAAGGTTCTTCTGGTCTTTTCTGTGTTCAGCATCAAGGGCCTGTTGTTACTTCTGTGAAGAAGTTGTAAAAGTTCCTGCCTGTGAGTCTATTATGCATTCCATGGGGTGAACACCTATAGTTTTGTGCACAGCTAGGTTTTAAAGAGTCTTGTGGTCTCAGCAGAATCCATGGCCCTAAATATATAGCTTTATATATTTGTGTATATAGTATTGTCTTGGTTTGGAAAGACAGGTATCTGTCAGGGAAAACTGGAGTTTCCCTTGGAATGGAGAATGTAAAAACCCCCTACCTCCAAATTATTACAATTTTGCAATTAGAAGCTTTCAGGCAAAAATATGGGAATAGGAATAACAGTTCTTTACTAGGCATATTAAAAATACAAATGCAATAGTACAAAAAAACAAACAAGCAAACACACAGAAGTCCTAGAAAAGCCTGACAGAGTCAGAGATATGACCTGACACCCCGTTGTCAGGGTGTTGGAAATCCAGATAAGTCTTCCTGGAGTAACAGATGTTGTTCTGTGAAGTAGAGATGATCCTGTAGAAAAAAGGGTCCAGTGCTGGCGAGATGGGTCCAGTCTTCCTCCAAGAATTCAGTGGAAAACCGGCAGACCTGGGGTCCCTGTGTCCCCATTTTATCTGGGTAGGGAATGGTTGGCTCCTCCCCACTGGGTAGTGTACCTCCCAATGGGATGAGGTGATGTTATCAGTCATGTGAGAGGCCTTGAATGGCCCATTCACAGGTGATGTCCCTCGGAGGAGGATGAGTGCAGGAAGAGATAGGAAGGCACTGCCTTATCTCATATTATCAGGTGTCCCATTAACAGAAGGCATCAGCCCTCTTCCCCCCCTAGAGTTACAAGAGATAAAGAACAATATCTCCCAAACACTTTCAACAGATGAAAATAGAATACACATTTTTGGTTATCCTTTTCAACCCAAGACAGGTATATAAATATATACATTAAATATCCGTGTTTAATATCCCGGGAGTCACCTGTCTAGGATTTGCATTCCACAGTAGCTTTATTGCAGTATAAAACTGGCCGATTACTGAAAGAGGAGGCTAATACTATTACTGAAAACTCATTTTCTTAAGTCCAAGGGTGACTTTACTCTCCATTTCCTGCTTTCTGCTGATTTTTGGCTGAGCTGATGCCGAGTTCTCCAACTCCCAGCCTGATTTGGGAGCTTTGGTTGCTGATTGTTGGCAAACAGAGCAGTGTTTGTGTGTTGCCATTTAGGCAGCTGATCCCGTGGTGTTTGTTTAACGTAGCAACTGAAGTGTGAGCTCTGTGAGCCTGACTTCTCATCCCTCCAGCCAGTTCCTGCACGTTTTAGTCACTGATTAATGTGTGTGTTTATTTCTGTGACTGCTCCTACTGCTGTCAGGATAACTAAAATCAAGTCATTTATAACTGAATTGTTGGGTTTTTTGATAGTGTTCTTGTTGACCCAAAAAGCAGATGTCCCAGCAGCTCCTGAGCAGGTCTTTGTTGCATCCATGTGCTGGTATCTCTCTGGGAGTTTCTTTCACAAATTTCTTTCTCGGCCCATGAGCCCATGGGGTTTTCCAGAGCTCAGGCAGAGGAGATCAAAATCCTGGAATGTGGGGGAAAACGTTTCAACTTTTGAGTTCCTCTTTCCAAAACTGGTCAGGAGGAAGACTTGGCTGGTTCCTCACTGTGATCTCTCTTGGAGTTGTAGAAGATCAGGAGAATAATTTTTATCTTAGTGATCAATAAGAGAGAGCTGTAAAGAGGACTGAAATAATAAAGATTCCTTAATTGTGAGGACTTCTGTGAAATTTCACTTGGCTTTACTTGGCTTTACTTGATTTATTTGGTTTTCTAGTTTTTACTTCTGATTTTACATAATCATTGGAAGACATCATCTCTGTGGAAGGGCAGATGGGGCAGGTTGTTTGTGAAGTATAATTAGGGAACTAAAACAAATATGGTAATGGTGGAGATAAAAGTTTGTCTTAATTGCTCTTTTACCAGGATAAGGATTCCAAAATCAACTTCCTTCAGAAGGCCATCAATGCTGTTGTGATGGTGACAGGAGAGCCACTGTCAGTGAAACCAGCACGAGTTGTGGCTGGACAAGAGCCCGAGAAAACCAATGAATTCCTTCAGGCAGTTGGAAAGTGTTGCTTAAATAAGGTAGGACAGAATTATACAGATTTTGTGCACACAGGGAACAGGGAGAGGCAGAATGGGAATGGCCTCAAGCTGTGCCAGGGGAAGTTCAGGCTGGACATCGGCAGGAATTTCTCCATGGAAAGGGTGGACAGGCCTCGGAAGGGGCTGCCCAGGAAGGTTGGGAGTCCCCATGCCTGGAGATGTCCACAGAACACCTGGATGTGGCACCCAGTGCTCTGCCTGGTGACGAGGTGGGGATCAGTCACAGGCTGGACTCGACCTTGGAAGTCTTGTCCAACCCAAATGATTCTGTGCCTTAATTACCCCTCTGCTGTCATTAATTGCACAGTGGAAACACTTTGTCACCCCTTAATAACAGCAGATAGAGAGTTCATGATCTTTAGGAAGAGTTTGAGCCAGTTTCCCACACAAATGCATTCTGAATATTAAGGATTTAAATGTTCAGTGTTGTTCACTTTATTTGTTTGTCTTTTAGTAACTTTTATTAAACTTGAAGCACAAAATGGAGCTTCAGAACTTATAAAATTTTGGGGTACAGACAAAGTAGTTATTCAACCAGTTGCTCACCTTTGACTTTATCTCCTTTCAGTCAAATCTCTTAAGTGTGGAATGAAAATAATTTTTCCACTGTGCTTTTTTTGATTATGGAAATACAATAATGGAGAAATTTGATAACTGGTTGAAAACAACTGCAGGGGCTGTTCTTACACAGAATTATTGCATTCTTTCATGGAATTACTATGTTTTTACACTGAATTGTTACATCCTTAAATACTAATTACTACATTAATTATTTAATTAAGGAATTTACTCAATCCAATGGTTTTTCTTTCCTTGCAGCTGTCCAGTGATGCTGCTGTAAAAAGGGTCTTGGCAGGGGAAAAAGCTGATGCTAAAGGGAAACCTCCACTCTCTAAACCTCGAGATAAAGAAAGCAGAGAGCCCAAAGCAGAAGAACAAAAAAGCCATAGGGATAAAGAGGTAGCATTTCCTTTTTTGGGGGGGGGTACTGGAGTACCATGATTTACTTGCTTGGGGTTTTTTTTAGCATTTTTTGTGTTTGTAAGGTCACTGTGTGTTGGAATTAATTTTTAATGTTTGCTTTCTTTTTAGAGGAGAGGAGACATTGAAATTAAAGATAGAAGCCCCAGTAGAGAAAGAAAACCCAAAGGAGATTTGAAAGAGAGCAGAGAAAGAGAAAAGGAGAGGCATAAACAGAAGAATAATGAAGAGAGGCACAAAGAACTTCAAAGAGACACCTCGAAGGAAGGAGAAAAACAAGAGAGGGAAAGAAGCAAAAGCAAAATGACCAAACAAGGAAGAGAAACAGAAAAAACCAAAGGAAAAGGAGACCCAGAGAGAGGAGATGACCTCGGGCATGATAAAGGACAGGAAAGAGAGAAAAGACATGAAGGAGGAAGAGCTCTTTCCCAAGAGAGGGAAAGAAGCAAAAGCAAAATGACCAAACAAGGAAGAGAAACAGAAAAAACCAAAGGAAAAGGAGATCCAGAGCGAGGAGATGACCTCGGGCATGATAAAGGACAGGAAAGAGAGAAAAGACATGAAGGAGGAAAAGAAAAGGATAGACTGAAAGGAAGAGATAAAGATAAGGCCAGGGACAGAGAAGGAGAGAAAGACAGAGAGAGAGGAAGGGATCGGGGCAGAGAAAAGGATGGGGAGCATTTCAGGGAACATGGAAAGGAGAAAGCAGAGAAAAAGGTAATGAAAATGTTATTTTGGGGAAGAGCTTTCCCCACGCTGTGGTTGGGACTGTGTTTGTGCCAGGGGCCTTCCGTGTTTGTATTCCTGCTCATTCAGCAGGAAGGGACCTTGTTCCAAACCCCTGCTGTGGGCAGGGACACCTTCCACTGTCCCAGGCTGCTCCAAGCCCGGTCCAACCTGGACCTGGAGGTGTCCAAGGATCCAGGGGCAGCCCCAGCTTCTCTGGGTACCCTGTGCCGGGGCCTGCCCACCCTCCCAGGGAACAATTCCTGTCCAATATCCCATCCATCCCTGCCCTCTGGCAGTGGGAAGCCATTCCCTGTGTCCGGTCATTCCAGGCCCTTACCCAAGTCCCTCTCCATCTTTCTTGTTGGCTCTCTTCAGGTGTTGGAGGGCCTTTCTCAGAGATGGAACTGAATGGTCTTTAAGGTCCCTTCCAAACCAAACCAGTCTGGGATTCCTGGCTATTCTAAGGATTTCAAGTCCTAAACTGCCTTGAGAGCCACCTCTTCATTGCCTTTCATTTTGTTATTCTTCTATTTCCTCCTCCTCTAAATATTTCCTATTCTGCCATTCTAGTCTGTTAGTAGAAATTCAGGATTGATGGGCACCAAAATGCTTCTCTTGAATCTAAACTAGTTCATTTCTTTCCAGCCCCCAGATCCTGAAGAATCCACGCTTAGAAAACCACAGAGGCCAACTAAAGACAGCAAGTGCCAGCCAGACACTGAGGTTAGTAGTGGAGGAGGCCAGAATATTCAGAGTGTTGCATTTTGATTTGGGAATCTGCTCGAACACAATGTAGGGTTGAAAGGTAGGTAAATGGCAAGTTCTAGGGCTGGGAAATATATGAAATAGATGCTTCCCTGGGGGTTTTTTTGGGTGTTTTTAAAAATTTTTCTGACCTTCGAGGAAAAAAAAAGGTATACTCAATTTATTTCATTTTGCAGATTTTATTTCTGTGTATTAGTATTTTGGACATTTCTTAGGATCACAGACTGGTTTGGGTTGGGTAGGAACTTTAGAGCTCATCTCTTCCAAACCCCTGCCATGAGTTGTCTTTATTCCTCAGAATCTTTCCTGGAAAGCTGATAGGGTTTTTGTATTTATTTTTGAATTTTAGCAGAAGTTACTGTTTTGGAAAAAAAAAAGGGTCCAGTGTTGTTTCAGGGTCCATGTTTTGCAGCTGGAAGAGCAGCTCAGTGCCCCTGCACAGAAGCTGCTGCTGGTGACATGCCATTGTGCCTCCATCTGCTACTTCCTGATGACCTGAGGCAGTTTGGGAATTATGGGGCCACGTGGCCAAATATTGAAAGGGGGAGTCTTCAGTAAATGAACGTAAAGCAGCACAGGCTGAGGAAAAACCAGGCAGGATCTCAAGTGTAGCAGGAGTCTCTGGGTCCACTGACATTATCGTGTCTTCTCTATGAGATGACAAATTTATGGCTCTTCCTTGTCTCCGATCCACCCAAACTCTTTAAGTTATTGGCACTGGGAGGGAGAGCTTATAAAAGAGGGAGGGAGGGGTTTCTTTGTAGCCTCCAGCCAATATTCATGGCCAAGTCAAACTTCCTGCAGATTGGGTCTCTAATGGAAATTCTGAGCCTCATCCCAAACTGTCGTCGTGCTCTTGGGCACCACAATAATGCAGCAGGGCAGTAAAGTTTTCATTTCCCCTCCTAAGTGCTTTCGGGAGGGATTCCAAGGCTTTGGAATTATTACCTGAAATCCAAATGACATTCCAGCCTCTGCCTGCTTGCGTAACGGCAGAGGCTGCTCGCTTCTGAGGTGATAAAAACAAACTTCGGGGCAGAGCATGGCAAATGGCATCATTTTAAAGCTGTGGAAGGGAGAGATGACATGAAAACGTGCCCAGTGAATTCTGGGAGATGAGATAGTTGCACAAAGTGATTTAGAGGGAATTCCAGCAGGAAGTCATTGGAAACTGCATCTCCGGGATTGGGGTTGATCTTCTAGTCCTCCCAGGAGTTTCCCAGCCTTTATTTCCAGGGATTTACCCCAATTTAAGCAGTGGCTCCACTTGAGTCACTGGCAGGCAAAAAAATGTATTCAAAAGAAGGCAAAAAACTTTCTTTGCACATGAAGGAATCGTATTTTGTGGTCTCTGCTGCAGAATTAATAAATATTCAGCATCTCTCTTTAGCTTTTTGTATGTATTTTTTCTATAGATGGTTACAGAATATATATTCACTATAATAGAAGTGAAACAGTTTGAGGCAGTACCCAACAAGTCAGCCACTGTGTTTTTCCCCTCAGGATTAACCTCTTTAACTTTTTACTGCATTTACTTTAGAGAGCAGATGAAATTAGTTGAACGTTCTATACGTACAGCAAAGCTGTCACCTAAAGTTTAATCTCTGGCTTTGCTTAATGAGATTTTCTCTATTCATGCAAATCTCAGTTTTTCTTGCTGCTAATAATTGATGCCAGCTTTCAAATCTACTAGAGGCTGACTCCTTTTTGTTATTTAAATGTATTTTTCTGTTGCTAAAGAAACTCTTTGTGTTACCCAGTGTGCAGTAGTCATCACATGGGTATCCATAATTTTCTGGAGCTAGAAGAAAGCAGGGATAAGTAGGAATTAAGAGACATTTGGCTACCACATGGCAATCAGAAGGTGCCTCAAGGCTGGCTCTTGCATCCTGCAGTTTGGGATCAGGGTTGAGTTGTGTTCTGTTCACTTTCAGTCCATCTCAGGGAAAAATCACATTTAAAATGGCCTTTTGGACCTTCTAAATAATGAAGATCATTGTTATTTTGACTTGACAAAAGGTGGAGGAGGTCACAGAGCATCTGGTGCTGGAAGTGGCTGCAGAACAGGTAAATCACTTCCCCCCGAGGCCAAACACCTTGGAAAAGTCTCTTCCATGTTTCCCATGGCAGCTGGAACTCTTGGCTAAAGCTTTCTGTAATATCCTGTCACTTCTGGCCACTTGCAGAATGGGTTTGATTTTTGCCCTGCAAGCTCTATTGCTCTGGAAGTGGTCACTGGAAGCAGCCTCTAAGTCCTACCTAATGAACTTCTGTTCCTCTTGGAACTTACTTAGGTTATGTAATGAAACTGTGGAATTAAAAAAAGGAGAGCAGAGAGAATCATTCCATGGAAATCTGCAGGATGTGGCTCAAATATTTCTGTTCTGGAGCTGGGAATGTCCCTCTCTCTTTGGTGTCACTACATCAGAAATTAAGCATTTAAACTGCTTTAAAAACACAGATTTTTCTCATCTCTTTGTGTTTGAGAAGTTTTAATTTGCAGAATCTAACACCAAGAGAACATCATCTTGCGAGACTTTAGGTGAGGAAAAGATAATTGATGGATATTTTCCTAATAAATCTTACCAGCACAGCACTCAAATTTGCTTTAGCAAGTGGAGATCTTCCCTTGTATCTGGTTTGATTTATATAAAATTATACCTGTACATTTTATATTGTAGAGATGGAAAGATACCTCCTGGCACTGTGGATTTAATTAGAAGAAAAGTACTGTGGAGGGTTGATGGAATGAAATTGCTGTTCACAGACTTAATTCTTATTTATTATTACAGAACTATCAGCAGAGCTGATGAATTAGAGGGGGAAGTCACAGTGGCTTATTTTATAATGAGGTTTGAAACACCAGCAAACATTTTCTTCTGTCTTGAAGTGAAATTTGTCCTCTTTAAAGGTTAATAATGAGGACAAAGCAGCAGCCTGGATGGTTTGCAGAAGGCTCTGGATCCTTTCCATGTGGAAACATAATTACTCAGGATTGGGAAGCGTGCATGCATCCATCAAGGATTCCACTGTAATGTGTTTTTTCCAGGATGGTGTGAGATGAAGTGCAAGATTTCCCTTTAATGGCTCTGGTGGCTGTTTTTCAAAGTCTTGAAGGGGAATAATCTCTTTTATCTCCCTTTGGAAAACCCCCCAATCATAAATACTGGGGGCTTTCTGTTTTTGTGTGCTGCCATAGTGAGTAAACGTCAGCTTTCACCCTGCACCTGCTGCCAGGTTGCACATGTGGCTCCACAAAAATTCTGTTTGTAGCATAAATAAATGACCCAATCCCCTGGTGCAGCAGCCTCAGCACCTATTCCCAGCTCCCTCCCCACCTGTGCTAATAATGACCTCACCCAGATAGCTGCTGGGGCTGCAGTGTGCCAGATGTGCTCCTGATGGGGTGAGAGCTTTCTTTTCCCTCCTTCCACAGTGCTGGGCTTGTGGAGGTAATGATGAAGAATTAAAATTAGGGTGAACCTTGAAGATTGGAATTCTGTCTGTTTTTCCTTAGAACATGCCAGAATTTCCTAAAGAGGAAAAATACTTCCTTCTGGTGGAAGGTGTCCCTGCCCAGGGCAGTGGGTGGAAGGGGATGGATGAGCTTTAAGCTTTAATGTCCCTTCTACTCAAACCATTCTTTGATGGCATAAAAATGGCAGATTTTGTGGTTCTCAGGTTATCAGTATGGACACTGGAGGTCTTTTCAAACCTTAATGATGACCAGTAGGGCTGACACAAAATCTTGAATGAAAACTGCAAAACAAAAAAGCACATAAGGAAGGAGATCCAGGGAGGTGCTAAACATATTTCAGGATTTTGGATAATAGGCAGGATTTTTATCCAGGGAAGTTGCCATTTAAGTAATGGACTGTGAAAGCCTGGTAGGACAATTTTTTAAATCCTTGCTTCTGTTTGGGAATGAAATCTAAAAGATTTTGCAGCAAGTTGAGGAGGAGCTGTGTATTTGATGCAGCTGTAACACAGAGGTGATTGTAGCAATCTTCGTCCTTTTTATTTCATGAGGTTGGATAATCTTAGTTACCATTTGGAAATTGTTTTTTCATCAAATAGGTTCTTGTGAAAGAAAACAGCTGGCACTTACCCAGGAAAAAATATCCACAGGCTTTGAGGGAAATAAATTCAGCATAAATATGTGGATCAATTCTTAGGTCAATATTTGCTCTGTATAATACTTAGAAAAGCAGCACAAGGAAATAAATTTTAGATATAATGATATAATTTTTAAATGTACTGTTATATAAATTTTTTGGCCTTTTTTTTGTTTTATTTTGTTTTTCCAGAATGAAACTCCTGCAAGGATATCAAAGCAGCCTTCAGCAAAAGGATCAAGGCATCACTCCAAGCCTGGAGGAGAAGGTAACCACAGGGAGGATATTGGTATTTCTATCAAATATGCTGCAGGGTTATTGAGTAGGAATAGCAGAAATACTTAAATATCCCTGTTTATTATTGTCAAGGTTTGGTTTTGTACTCCCAGCCTGCATTTGTGAATGCAAGAGGCAATTTTCCTGCCTGGATTTGGGCTACAGGAAGTGAGATTCTCTTCAGTTTGCTCTCGTTCCCCATGCACAGTTGCAGGTACAAATTCAGCCTGCTTTTGGTAATTTCTGTGTAATTACTCTCTAAATGAGCATTTGGACTTGTATGCAACTATTCCTGACATTTAACATTTGCTAAGTGTTTACAGCTGAGTAAAGTGAAGGTTTGAGCCTTGAAATGATTTTTATTTGGTTTAATATGCAGCTGGCCCAGGCTTTCCAAATAAATTATTTCTCTGTGGAGGTGCTTCCTTGCATTATGTCACCAACTCTTGTAGTTCAACCTTTAAATATTATATTTACACACTGACTGGAATGTGGATTATCTTCAGAATACCCCAAATATTGCGCATCAGGAAGAAAGGAATCTTAGCTTAGCACTGCCATCCCTTTATGTAGGAAACCAAGAGGAAGAGCCTGGAGAAACTCCTGGATAAGGAATAAAAGTGCTTGGTACCCAGAGCTCAGACAACAGCAGTGGAACTGCAATTTCTGTCTGTATTTCAGTACCTGTCCCCCTCCTCTTATTTCAGTGATTGACCCTAATTCCCTTTCAGTGCTTTGTGACCCTGGTATCTTAGTCCCAAAGAAGAAGTCACTGTACATAAATCACTTTAATGTCTCTGTTCAGAAAATTCAGTGACACCTGTGAATTGATGCCTGTTAAAAACAGCCAGTTCTGGTTAAAAATTGGTGCTGTTTAGACTAATGAAATCTTCATATACTTCATTTGCCAACCTCATTATTATTAATTTATATAATGAGATCATGCATTGCTGAGTGTCTTCCCAAGCACCCTTTTTTTTTTTTTGGGATTTCTGTTTTAGGTTTCCATGTGTCTGAGGCAAAATACTGGAGTTACATCAGTCCTGCTTTCAGGATAATGAATAGCCCTGTTTGGGCACCGTAAATATCTTGGAAAAACCCTGGCACTTGGGATCTGAATGTGTGTTAATTTAGGAGCCTCATTCAAGTTGGTGCTAGAAAATTGGAATTTTTATGTCACATCTCCCGTGCTGTGAAGTTTGAATAATTTGGCAGCTGAAAAAAAACCCTGTCTGGATTTCATTAAAACTGCAGCCTTATTTTACTACTCAGTGATCCTTAGCTGATCCTATAACTTCTTTTTTTTCCCAAGATTTCAGTATTTGTTTTATATGGCACTAAACTGCAAGGACCAGACACACCCCATTTATGGAATTGTCCCTTTAAAACCAGAATCCAGTTTTCCTTATAAGTTTAATACAGGGAATGACTTTAGGGTGAATATTTTAAAATACTCTTCTTTCCCTGATGCAGCACTTGAATTTTAGTTTACCAGAGCCAGGAATATTTGGGGACATTACCCCTCTTTATTTTCTGACTCAGTGGGACTGCCATAAGTGAATAATGCAGAGGGTAGGAGAACTTTCTGGAGCTGTGCTTGATGCATGTTGCACACCAGTGATGATGATCAGAGCTTTCTGTTTTATCTTCTATTAATTAGAAATAAATCAATGTACAACAGGAGGGAATGTCTCTTCTCCGTGAAATGATAGTTTATACTGAATGTTTCAGCTTTCAGGAGTTCAGTCAGCACTCATTTAAAAAGTCTTTGTGCACCTTGAATGTGATTTATTGACACTGAAGAGGGTTTATTAAACTGGGTAGCTCTTAAAGAAATCCTAGCAGGTATTTAGCATGGCTTTTTATTTTGAATTTTTATTGGCTCTTGGGTTTCATTTGACCATAAACTGGTTTGTTACGGGGGCTGTGGACACGAGGAGTGTGGCAGATGGATTTCAGAGGATGGTGCTGCTGAGCTGCAGGAGAAAAATGAACCAGGCTTTGCAGAAAAATAGAAAGATAAGGAAAGTTAAAGTGTGGCTGCCATGGAAAGCCCAGCTGGAGTGTTTGGGTGAAATCCATGCAGCTAAATGATGTAAGGAGGGTGATTTACACTTGATTGAACTGCTGCCTTGTGTTTTAATCACATCTGAGTCATACTTTGCCTTGAAAAATGTCCATCCCCTGATAAAGCAATTACTTAGATTTTGTTTTTCCTGTTCTTCCGTTTTCCAAGAGGCAGATGCTGCACCTGAATCCCTTGGTGACTTGTTCTCTGTAAGAAGTGAATCTTTGCATGTTGCCTTGATGTGCAGCTATTTGGGAGTCTCAATTGTTTGCATTTTACAGAATTCCAGAGGAAAATTTCCATCCCTGCATTCTTACTTCTCCATTTCCCCCCCAAGCTGGATATAGCTCCCAAGACATGGATTTGTATCCAGCTACAATACACATGGAGCCATGGAAGCAAAATGCAGGAGTAGGAGCTGAAATTGCAGTAAAAACTGCATTTTTGTTCCCTCCAGATCCACGTGCTTCAGCTGGTTGGGAGGATGGATCCCATGGATGTGGGAGGAGTTCCCAGCCCACCTTTGGCCTTCAGGGCCTCGTGGCTGTGGCAGCCTAATGAAATATGGATAAGTGGCCAAGACATTTGTGTGACCTTCCACAGCTGGGAGAACTTCCATGCAAATTCCCTTTCATCTCTTGGAGCTGTCTTGTCCTTTGGAATGCATCTGGGATGGAAAATAAATTGATGTTATAATTGGGATGGATGTAAGAGGCGTACCCCCAGGTTCATTATTGATTTGGACTGGATCCCCTGGTGGTGTAAGAACCAAATATTCTGAATCAGAAAAATAATGAAGGTTGGAACAGATCTCCAAAATCATCAAGTCCAACCTATATCATCGAGCTCAACCTTTATTTTATTGACTGATCTTGATTTTCAGCTTTATTCACCAAGGCACCGTAAACCCATCATTATTTAGGTTCAAGACCTTTAAGATCCCAAATCCAAGCCATTCTATGAGTCCAGGATTATAAAACATTGTTTATTAGCTGAAATAAACTGATTTTCCTGGATCTTTTAGAGCATTGTTTCTGTCTGCTTCAGTTATATTGTTGCAGAGCAATGAGGCTCTGTATCCCAATTTTCCTGGCCCTGGGAGTAGTTCCCAGGTTCTGGATGTAATTCCTGTTGTTTGCTTCATGCCTAATTAACTTGATCAGATTGCAGAATAAGTAGAAATTTTCTGAAATACCAGTGTATTTGTCATTTACAGATTAATTTAACAGAGACTCAGTAACATTCCAGTGACAGAAGAGCAACATCAAACAAAATTGAAAACTTTTAATGCAAGAAAGTGCTTTTTAATAAATCAAGCCCTTCTCTAATGCTTTTTGCCCTTTTTGTGATGCACTATAGAATTTTTAAACATAATTGGGTAGAGTTTAGATGCTTTGAGTAGACTCTAGTCAAGGAATAGTCACCTCAACCAAGAATTCAGTAGGAGAAGATAAGAGTTTAGGGAAAGAAAAGCATCGAGTGAGCTGATGTCATTTTCACAGAGGGGGGAATTTCACAATATTGAGAAACTTTAAAAAATAAAGAAATGTAACTGTTTTTTTCAATGCAGTGCTAAGATTCTAAATACTGTCATTAAAAAATGATGTTTTCCTAACCCAGTTAAGCCCCAGTTTTATGTTGTTTTATTTAATAGAAGGAGAAGCGGAGAACGTGGATCCTGAAAAACCTGAAAATGGGGAAGCACCTCCTGATGTCCCACCTCAGCCTGCCCAAAGGTGTATTTCTATCCTTTATTCCGTTCTTCATCTATAAACTGCTTCCATGGAATGTTAGTAAAATTTTTGAGGAGAACACTGCATTTCCTCTGTGCATTCCATAAGGATGGTGTTATGGATTAGGTGAACTTGCTTTTTAATTTGAATGTTTGAATTTTTTATTTTTTTTTCGCTCAGCAAAGGCTGTTGTTGCTGTGTCACTTGTGAAAATGATTTTTCCCCATTCCCACTGTTATTCCAGGCAGGTTCCCCGTCCTGGCAGTGTGAGGCCGGCACCTCCGCGAGTGAAACATCGGGAGAGCACCGAGCTCTTAATCCCAGAAAGGTGAGGGATGAGGGAGATGCAGAGGGGATGTTCCTGGGAGCACATCCTTCCCAGCTCCTCTGGCATCACTGGTTTGGGGTGGTCACCTCATGGTGGGGACATGTGGAGTTCCCATCTCTGGAGTGTCCAAGGAAGGCCTGGGCGTGGCACTCCACGTGCCGTGGGTGGGGATTGCTCACAGGTTGGATTTGGAGAGCTTTTCCAGCCTCAGTGATTCTGGGATTCTGTGATCTTTTGATGGTTTTTAGTTGAGTTTTGTTTATTCTAGATAGATCTCAGTATTTCCATTCATTCCCCTTTTCCTTGTGTCCCTGACATGAGTGGCAGCACTAAAGCAGCCCTGAAGGTGATCAGGGAGCAGCAGGTTTCTGATGAGGAGGACGAGCAGTTCGTGGTGGAGGCAGCAGTGCCCCTGCCAGAGATGCCAAAGGTCTGTTCCTGTTGCAACTTATGGAACCTTTTTCCATATTTTGTTTGGAATGTCCAGCCTGGAGAAGAGAAGGCTCCAAGGAGACCTCAGAGCCCCTGCCACGGCCTAAAGGGGCTCCAGGAGAGCTGGAGAGGGACTGGGGACAAGGGATGGAGGTACAGGACACAGGGAATGGCTTCCACTGCCAGAGGGCAGGGGTGGATGGGATATTGGGAAGAAATTCCTGGCTGGGCTGGAATTCCCAGAGCAGCTGTGGCTGCCCCTGGATCCCTGGCAGTGTCCAAGGCCAGGTTGGACTTTGGGGCTTGGAGGAACCTGGGCTAGTGGAAGGTGTCCCTGCCCATGGCAGGGGGTGGAATGGGATGAGCTTTAAGGTCCTTTCCCACCCAAACCATTGCATGATTCCCTGACTTGTTGAAATACCCTCCAGCTGAATATTTTTGAATAGTTCCATATGACAGCAATGCCAGCTTTTTGCAACTAAAGTTCTCTTCCTGCATGTGTAGGAGCCAGAAGTGGAGCTGGTTGAAGATCAAAAGCATGGTACGTTTGCTTTTATCTATATTTATACAGATCCAGAATCAACCCTTGGGTTTTAACCAAGTGCTGAACACTTGAAATGCTGAAGAGAGCAATAAAATCCCTCCTGAAGGAAGGGGTTTGCAACGTTTGCAGGAAAACCAACTTATTTACCCAGGCTTGTTTTCCTGTGCAGCTGGATTTACAACTGTGTTAAGGACACATTTTCTATGCATCCTCAATGTCAGCAGGATATTATGCAGAAAATTCTGCATAAAGCTCATAAATTAACGTTTCTTCAAGTGTCAGGTACAGCTTGTCAGCTCCGAGATATGAGGCTGGATTTAAAGACAAGTTCTAGAAAAGCTTGGGAGAAAAAAGGTCAAATAACAAATACCTTGTGTGTCAGTGTTTAAAACACAAAATAAAATGCTGTTGCTCTAAAAATTGTCTGCATTAAAAAGCAAAACAGTTGGGTTTTATTTTATTGTCTGAATGTTTAAAACTGTTTAGTGTCCATCAATGCTTAGAAAATTCCTCGGTTTTTTATAGGTGGGCTGGTGAAAAGAATCCTAGAAACAAAGAAGGATTATGAGGCATCACAGAAATCACAGACCACAGACAAGGTGAGGTGGCAATGGCCTTCAGAGAATGGGAGCTTAAATGTTGCAATTGTGACCTTTTTCTTTGCTTCAAATGTTTTATTCCATGTATGATCAATGTCATGTCTTGTCTTGCTTACGTGATTTTTTCCACAGCTGAGAAAGGGACGATAGGTTTTTGTTTTGCTGGGTTTTGTAGGGCTTTTTTTCCCCATTTTGATCACTTAGAAAGTGTGTGGGAAGGATATAGAAGTGATCACAAACCAGAAGCAAAAACTTGAACCTCGAAATTTGAGTGTCTCCCTGTTACAACAGAGAGCTCTGGTTTTGTCTGCCTTGCAGAGCTCCTGGTATGAGAGGCAGCAAAGGCAGGACACTGAAATGGACTCTTCTAATCCCTTGGCTCCATGGAAAATTTCTAAATCCATTTTGATGTGTTGGGGAGAGGCACTGAGACACTGAAGTGATAAAAGTCTCATAAAATTAGACAAGTACGTGATGTTTTTGGGAGGTGAATGCATTTAATGAGCTCTTATATCTTCCAATCACGTTTATTTTAATCTTAATTCAGTATTGTAGGGGTTTCCTACTTGTATTCTTTTCAGGGATGGTCCATTGCATTTGAGACCAGCTGTTCACAGAGCTCTGTGAAATCAATGGTGACTCTTGAAGACTCTTGAGGCAGACTCCTGTCTGCCTCTTTTGGCAGTGATGGAAGGGATTTTGGCAGTGAAATTAGGTGATTCTTTTCCAGCACACTGAGAAAGTTGAGATGGCAGATCTGACTCTTGGGGGAATATCCTCCTTTCTGAAGTTTGGGATTGGCTGAGATCCAGGCCTGGGAGAAAATTCCTGTCATGTATTGCAGGGGCTGTGGTTGATGAGCCCAGGTAGGGTTAGGTGGGATATTGGGAAGGAATTGTTCCCTGGGAGGGTGGGCAGGCCCTGGCACAGGGTGCCCAGAGCAGCTGTGGCTGCCCCTGGATCCCTGGCAGTGTCCAAGGCCAGGCTGGATGGAGCTTGGAGCCACCTGGGATAATGGAAGGTGTCCCTGGCTATGGCATGGGGTGGCACTGGATGGGCTTTAAGGTCCCTTCCAGCCCAAATTCCTCTGGATTCATTCTGTAACTGAAGAAAGCGAATCCTTCTAAAAAGAGGAGAACATCTTTAGATTGCTGCCCATAATCTGTTAGGAGTGGTTTTACCTTTACCCAACTTGCTGAATTGCATCCATTTATTAGAAATGTGCTTCCTGTGGTCTCTGTGGTCACTGAAACACCACTGCCTGCTTGGCATGAGTTTATTCCATGGAAAAATTTGCCTGCTTGGCAAAATTCTGCCTTTAGAGAATTGTTTGGAGACAAAGAAGGGTTCCAGGTTGATTCTGCTGTTTCTGCAGCAGCTCCAAAGCTCACTCCTGAGCTGGCACTTGAGCCCAGGCCATGCAGCTGTCCTTGTTCCTGGGTTTGTAACTAGATGGTGCTGTTGGATCATCTGTTCCCAGGCTCAGTTTGGGAAGAGCATTAGGAATTCATTAATGCTGTCTCTCAACACTCCCTCACCATGGGCTGCCCTGTTTGGTGGTGTGTCCTGTCCAGCACTGGGCATGGAACAGGATAATGGGTGAGGATTCACACAGTCACATGGATTTCAAGCTCAGGAAGCTTCCTCTTGTGGCTGTGCTAAATTTTCTGGCTGGCTTTTTACCCTGACTGAGAGAAACAAGCTAAAACAGTCCCTTTTTAACCCCTTAAATATTTTTAAAAGGCCAATTGTGACCCTCTACAATCACCATTGAGTCCCATCACTGGTTTTCAGCCCCTGAAACATTCATTCAGTGCTTGTTTGGCTTTTATTGCACTTTTGAAGCCCTGCTCTGCATTAGCAGTGCCGAGAATAGACAGCTAATTCTGGAAAAAACCTGCTGACTTCCTAGTCCATCACATGGAAACCTGCCCAAGCTCCTGGAACACCATGGGATCGTCTGTCCAAGCAGCTGGCTGCTACTGCAGGAGGTTCCTTTGCTGCTACTGCTTTTCAGATTATGGTGTGGAAGATCCAGAGAGGAGTCTAGTTCTCCTGAAATTGTGATCCAGACAGGAGTGTGGTTCTCCTGAAATTGTGATCCAGACAGGAGTGTAGTTTTCCTGAAATTGTCATCCAGAGAGGAATGGGGTTCTCCTGAAACTTATACAGAGGGAAGTGTGGTTTTCCTGAAATCGTGATCCAGAGAGGATTCTAGTTCTCCTGAAATTGTGATCTGAGGGAAGTGTGGTTTTCCTGACAGCAGAGTTGAATGGAAAAGATGATTAAAAATGTTTGTGGTGTGTGACAGGCACTTGACAGTTCAGAGAACAAGAGCTGGAGACAAGATTGAATCCTGGGGAATGATTTTAGAGAATGAAGTTGCTGTGACAGTAAAAGTAAAAAAACCCAAATTTCCAATGTGGCCTTGCCTCTGGGAATGTTTCTGTCTATTTAATTTGTTTTCCATCAAATTCTCCAGGAGAAATATCTTCTGCATCAGGATGCAACTGTATTCCAAACAGTGTTGTGCTTCACAGAGTAAAATTAAAGGTACTGCCATATTTTTGGAGTAAGGTGTCAAAAAATCCAGGGAATACTTGACAGAAAACTTGCTTTGGGAAGTTCCATTTTCCCTCTGTCAGTCACTGGAATGTTCATCTTCCCTCATTTGATTAAATGGTTCAATACATCCAAAAGAAATGAAATATTTTCCCACTTCTATTCATTAGTCTTTAAAGCCTTGATCTTCTGCCAGTTGGGAAAATGAAGAGGGAAAAAATAGCAGGCTGAGTGCTGGAACTTTTGGTTAATACATTATTAACTCCAGTATTCAGCAAAAAAAAAAAAAAATCAATGGATCTACCTGATTATTGGGGATTAATCAACCAGAAATGAGGTGAAGTTGGTGGATTAATACTTAATCCAAATGTAGCACTGGTGCCCTCTCAGGGATGTTTCACACCTTCCAGCTGCTGATGGCTGGGGAACATTTATTTATGTTAAAAACATTCCTCCAGAACCCTTTCTGTGCTGTGTTTCCCAAACATGCATTTGCTTTTTAAGGCGTTTTAATAAAGGAAAAGAAGGGAGAAGGAAAGAAAACTGGGACTTTCATCATCTAGGTTTTGCATGTGCAGAAACTTAAAATAATATACACAATTTTGAGGTCAAACAAAGAGGTCATTCTGGAAATACACAAGATTTTTACTGCCTTGATTAGCTGTGTTCAGCCTAACAAATTCCTAAAAAAAACTTCCTAAATGTATTTGTTTAGAATCTAAGCCTCTAATGTTAACCAGAGAAAGAAACAGATGTTCCATTTTGTATTCCACTTCATTTATTTGACGTGTGGAAAAACGTAGGCAGGTTATTAAATAGCTGAAGCAAGTGGGATAACAGAATCCCCATCTTTGCACTACCAAAAGGGCTTCAGAAAAGCAGCAGCTTGGAGGCTTCTGGGAGGAACAAGTGGTATTGAATGGCTCAGCACCTGGGCAATATTAACTTGAATTACCAGTGTGGTACATTATGCACATTAGCTCAGGACAGATCCGAACAGAACAAACAGATTCTGTTTGTTTGAAGAGCTGCAGGTCATTGATTTTTACATTAAAAAACGACATTTTTACATTACAGCTCTGGGTGTGCCCTCCAGTCCATGCAATTATTGTGCTGTGTTAAGCAGCTGGAGTCAGAAATGCCATCAATGAGGTGCTGGAGGAGGCTCATCATTCCCACCACAGCATCCTGCCAGCTTGGTGTGTCCTCAGGAGTGCTGGCAGGGAAATGGAGGAGTTACCTATGGAAGGGTTTTCACCTCTGTGACATCTCTGTTGATGGTGAGGTGACGCTAATTCCGTGGGAGATCTCTGGTGCAAGCACACCGTTCCTCAAGACCAGGATTTTTAACCCAGCAGCTGAGCAGCATGGGAGCTCAGATGGAGAGAGTGTGTGCTCCAGGGTCCTTCCACTGCTCCCAGCTCTCAGGGAAGAAAAATGTGGCCCCAAGCAGTCATGCTACAAGCTGTGAACACAGGAACAGGGCTCTGGCCACTCTTGGGATAGTCCTGGTGTCAGGGCTCGTTCATGCCCCAAACCACAGAATTAATTTCCTGTGGGTGCACTGTATATCCCAGTGAGACAGCAGATGGATCTGTGGACATAAAGGCTGTGGAAAAGTGGTGAGGAAGCTGCATGGGAGAGGGTGCAGTGTATAAAGGACACAGCACAGGGCCTGCCACATCCTTCAAGGTGCTGGGTCACAGCCTAGGGGGGAGGAAGGTTGTTTAACACAAGGAGTAGGTTGATTCCAAGTCCTTTTTCACTAGGAAAGGCTGCACTTTCGGGAGGAAGAGGTTCTGGACACGGGGAGTGTGAGGAGAAAGGGAGCGCTGGGCAGAACTTGGCAGCAGGGTGGCATTGTGGGTGAATGAATGTGCTCTGCTGTCACTGATTACAGCTGGAATTGTTTCCTGGCTTGTCTGCTCTGGCTCAGGATTCACAGGGCTGGAACCCCTCTGCTCTGGAGCCAGGCTGGGAGAGCTGGGGGTGCTCATCTGGAGAAGGCTCCAGGGAGACCTCAGAGCCCCTGCCACAGCCTAAAGGGGCTCCAGGAGAGCTGGAGAGGGACTGGGGACAAGGGGTGGAGGGACAGGACACAGGGAATGGCTTCCCACTGCCAGAGGGCAGGGGTGGATGGGATATTGGGCAGGAATTGTTCCCTGTGAAGGTGGTGAGGCCCTGGCACAGGGTGCCCAGAGCAGCTGTGGCTGCCCCTGGATCCCTGGAAGGGTCTCCAAGGCCATGTTGGCCACTGGGCATTGGAGCAGCCTGGGACA
Source organism: Prinia subflava (assembly GCF_021018805.1). Taxonomy (NCBI): domain Eukaryota; kingdom Metazoa; phylum Chordata; class Aves; order Passeriformes; family Cisticolidae; genus Prinia; species Prinia subflava. The sequence goes on along the minus strand of NC_086252.1, from coordinate 6,061,219 downwards.
GTGGAAGGTGTCCCTGCCCATGGCAAGGGTGGAATGGGATGGGCTTTGAGGTCCCTTCTAGGTCAGACCATTCCATGATTTTGCTTTGTGTGCTGAATATTGCCCAAAATACAGGAGATTTGGGAAACTGACTTCTTGCCAGGAAAGCAGGGTGGGTGTGTGGGCTGGGGTGGGTGAAAAGTCCAGCACTTTTTGGAAGGATCGAATGTGAACTGAAGGGAAAACCACCTTCCTCCAAAAAAAAGAGAAAGAAGATTGAAAAAAGCTTTCTTGAAAGAGCCGTTCTTTTTATTTTCTTGTGGTGCCTTCCAGCTCAGGAGTAGGTCAGACTGACTCTGGAAAATGCAGTGATAAAGAACATTGTGTCTCCAACTTCTTGGCCTGTGCCTGAACCCCATACCTGGCATCAGCAGAAAAAGCATCCTGTTCATTTGAAATGCTTTAACATTTACTGTTTCCCTCGTTTCTGTGAAAGAGTTTCTTATGGGGATCCCTGGTGGATAGTTACAATCTACTTAAAACACAGACTCTGTAAAAACCAGGAAAAGAAAACACCCTTTATGATCAAAAAATATATTTTATACAATAAAAAAGCACCCCACCTTGTTGGTTTTGCACTGGATATATCCCAGTTACTTGTCCAAAATGAAGTTTCTGCCCTGTCCTGTAGAAATAGGTAGGGGGAAATGGTGGAGCTCAATAAAACTGTGATTACTTGGGTCTGTTTTCCTAGTGGGACATAATAATAGAGTTAAAAGGGGCTGTAGAAACTATTAAAATGCTTGATGGATGCTTGTACTAATTTGATTCATATTTAAAAAACTGTTAATGAAAAAAAAAAGAAACAAAGGGGAAGGTATATAAAAGTAAGCAAATGCTGTTTCTTGAAATGCTGGTGGTTTCTGTAGTCTTGTTGATAATTTCCTCCTTCTTGATTAAAAAAGAAAATTCCTACTTTCAGATTCCTCAGGTCCCTGCACCCAAGTCCACATTGTGTTCTGCTCACATTGAGGTAATGGGAAAAGCAGTGTTTTTTCCAGGAGTCCAAAGTAAACATTTATCTTGGTGCCTTATGAAAAATATGAAGGAAAGGAAACGTGTTGGGCCTACAGAAGTGATCCAGCCTTTTATACGGGGATAATTTATTGATTCTGGGGCTGTTATGAAAGGGGAGTTCGCTGAGATGTAGGGCCTAATGAAAAAGCCTGGAACAATTTGGATTCTGGCGTTTTTCTCCCAGCTGAAACTCTCCTGTTACGCGTTTGTGCCGAGTGAGCAAAGGTGGCACTCAGGGCTCGTACCGCCCACATCGCTGGGTGTAGGGAACCATCTGCCACCATTCCTGAGATTTTAACCCACAGCTGGAACTGTGGAGCTGGGAACTGGCACTAACGGGTTTCTCTCCTCTGAATTATTTAAAATCAGCGCGAATTGGCAAAGCTTGAGAGTGTCACAGTGATAATTCTGAGCCTTGAGCTGCAGGATACGGAATCGTGGCTGTTCCATCCCTGGAATGTCCAAGGGCAGCTTGGATGGGCTTGGAGCAACCTGGGATCATGGAATGTGTCCCTGCCCATGGCATGGCTTGGGACTGGATGGGCTTTGAGGTTCTTTCCACCCAAACCACTCTAGGATTCTGGGATCTTGGTAGCACAAGTTTTAATGAGACAAAGAAAGAATGGATGGTGATTTTTCTAACTTGTGGGATGAGGGACACATTGTGCCCCTTGAGCTCCTGTGCCTTCAGGTTGGGAGATCTTTCAGGGGAGGAAATTCTTCTTGGATTTTTCTTGAAACCTGGGAGTTCTTAACACCACTTCAGTATCATGTAAGTGTTTCAAAGACACTTACAAATTCCACTTTTTTTTGTTTTTAAATAAACCTGTTGATGAGGTGTCTGAATAGTATTTACTAGATTTTTATTTCAAGTAGTATTTAATAGATTTTAGTGGTGTTTTGTTTCAGTTCTTGCAGTGCCAGTTGGCCTTGATGATCCTAAAGCTGTTCTCGAACCATGACAATCCTGTAATTCCATGACTGACTTTGGATGGGATAATATTTTCTCCTTTCAGTCTAACTTTTGAAGTATTCAACTGCACAAAGAACTGGAATTACAGGGACACTAGAATTAATTTTCAGTGTTTACTAATACACTTTAAGGAACTGATTCATCAAAAATATTCCAAGGTTTTTTTTTGTTTTGACTTGAGCTTTTCAAGCAGCTGTGTATTTTAGCCTGGAATATTTCAAATTGTGAGCTGGACCTGTGTTTACACAGCTATGTATTTATAGATCTGTATATAGATATATTCTGTATCTAAAGCATACAATTCTGGTTTGCTTCTTTACTGAATTGTGGGATTTTAATTTCTGTTTTATTTTTTATTTTGATCCTGTAATTCTCTGTGGAGGGAAGTGTGGCCACTTGGTCTGTCTAGGTATTGTAGAGGTCATGCCAGCATTACAAGGATGAGAAATAGAATCACAGAATAATTTTGGATGGAAAAGATCTCCAAGCCCTGGGGAACCCCACTGGTGACCAATCCCAGCTGGATGTGGCCCCATTCCCCACCCCTCTCTGGGCCAGACCATCAGCCAATTTTTATCCCATGAAGAGTGCACTTATCCAAACCAGGGACTGCCAGCTTTTCCAGTAGAATGCCTTGGGTTGGGAAACATTCCAAAACTTGGCATTTAGTAAATAGAAATGAAGCAGATTTTCACACACCAACCCTCAGATAATGGCCTGGCTAAGTCTTCTCCCTTCTGAGAGTGCTGTATGTGAAATAAATTCCTTATTTCTTGGCTGAGCCTTTGGATAATGGATGGCAGGAAGGAGAGTGGTGAGGGTTTGAAGCACTTAGCAGAGGAAAAACAAGAGAATATGATTTTTCCCTGGGAAGCTGTTGGATCTGATACAACTCTGCTGATGGACTGGAGGTGCTTGTCTTGCATGGTTCACTTCCCAGTCCTGTGTGGAAAATCCAGTGCTGTGGATTGAGCCATCCCTCTGGCTTTGGTGGAGCACAGAGCAGGAAAAGAGTCAGGATAGAGAGAGAAGGGTTTGAAAAGCTGTGAGATCGCAGCTCTTCCATCCTAAAGGACAGCAATGCATGGGTGGCTCCTGGCAAGTTCTGCCTCCTGTGGTTTGTGTGGTGTGGTGTAATGAAACACCTGCTGCTGCGAGGGAGGCACGGCCTGAACAGGAGGGAATTGGGGGCCGTGTTGTTTTTAACAGCTCAGCCAGTGCTCCTGAAGTGACTTTGGCAGTGAAGGGCATGGGTTCAGCAATGTTTGTCACTTTAGTCCAGTTCTTGATTAAACCTAATTAAACCACTCAAACATGAACTCCCAGTAAAGTCAGGAATCCGGCGTTTTCCTGCGCCGTGTGTGTGGCAGAGCACGGGCAGCAGCCCCGAGCGAGGCTCAGCCCTTGGATCTTCGGCAAAGGGTTTTCCTCAAATACATCTCTCTGTGTCCCCGAGTCCTGCAGCCAGCCCAGGGCTGCTGAAATGTGCTTGGCAGGAGGCCCTGCAGCCTCCAAAAAGCCAGCTGAGCAAACAGCCCCCAGCTCGCACAGGAAGCCAGGCAGTTGGGAGGGGGACAGGAGGGGACAGCGGGACAGATTTCCTGTCCCAGCACTGCCACTTCTGTGTTTAGCAGGAATTGTGCCTAGGAATTGGCTCACCCTCTGGTTGGGGTGGCAGGGAAAGGCCTTTGTTGTTGTCTGGCATAAAATAAATGACCAAAATGGTTTTAAATAAACTCCACTTCAAGCTCTGTGTGTCTGGGTTTGGGAATTCGACCTGCAGGAGTGTTGGAAAGAAAAAGGAGGTTGTTTTTCTTCACAGGGGAGAAAATTCCAGTGGGCTTTTCCTTAATGGCTTTGCTGGAATAAGATTATTCCAGTGTATTAGCAGTGTGGCATCACTTTGCTCTTTTTACAGCATCCTTTTGCTCCTGCTGGCTTTACTTCTGGAGCAAACTCTGAGTTTGACTTGCAGTGAGTTGAGAGGCCTCAGGAGCTTCACCACAGAGACTCTGCTGGCTGCACATGAGGGAAGTAGCACAAGCCCAAATTCCTTTGGAGTAGTGGAGTTTATGGAGGCCACACCTGCAGCCTGTATGGCTTTACAGGCGTGAATAGGAGTGCAAGGCAGGGAATAAGCATGGGCTGTTTTAGCTCTGAAGTGCTCTTGTTAGGAGCAGCATTAGGAGGTGGAAATCAAGACATGGACAGTGGAGGGAGAGAAGCATCTTGAAGGGGCTGATGCAGAGAACTCAGAGGAGGCTGTGCCCTGGAACTCCCACACAGCAGCAGAACTTGCTGCTGTTTCCAGAGCTTGCCCAGAAAGCTGTGGCTGCCCCTGGATCCCTGCAAGTGTCCCAGGCCAGGTTGGACACTGGGGCTTGGAGCAACCTGGGATAGTGGGAGGTGTCCCTGTCCATGGCATGGGTGGGATGGGATGAACTCTAAGATCTCTCCCAACCCAAACCATTCTGTGATTCCAGGATTCTTCTCTTCCATTTCAGACTGTCATAAACACTTCTCCGGCTACTTCCCAGTTTGCAGTCTCCAAACATCCTTCATTCAGCCTGCAGCAACAATTTTCCCTAATTCTGATGCTTTCCCTATTTGTCCCTCTTGTTAGGAGAAGCCAGTTGTCTCGGAAACATCCAGGAAGAGGGAGAGAGACTTGGTAGCCAAAGAAATGGAGGAGCTGCGGGTTTTCATTCAGAGCGTGTGCCAGCATGCCGTGAGTCTGGTCAGGATCATGGAGTACCTCCCGGAGGACATTCGTGCCATGAAGAACGAGCTGGACATGTGGCGCCGGGAGAACAGGGAGCTCACGGAGGCTTTGCAGAGGGAGCAGAGGTGAGTGTGGCCAGGGACAGCTGGCCTTGTCTCTTGAGACAGATCTTAGGGGCCCTTAAAACTTACAAACAAGGTAAATATTGAACCCAGAGCAAGAGTGGATTCCTAAATCCCAGCCTGCTCTTTGTGCCATGGGTTCATCGTGTTCTGGTGTGAATGACACCAGTTGTTGAAATAGCTTCTTTGGCCTTACGGGTCTCGCCTCTGTGTCTTTACACCCCTTGAAAACAGAATGTCCCTTCCAGCTGTGTGTTCTGTGATCTCAAACATGAGGTAGAGATCGATATTTTTGGAGCCATATTCAGCCCAGAGAGCTTTGCTGCTCCCTGAATCTATGTGCAGAAGCAGCATGGGGGGATTCTGAGCTGAGTTCTCTCCTGGTACAGTGTATCACAGGTGAGCCCCGAATCACCACAGTGAGGCACTTCCAGTCCTTCAGGACAGGATTACAGAGCAGCAGCCATGGAAAAGACAATGTGTCCCACATGTCGTGGGATTGGGAAGCTCATCCCCCTTTGCTTTGCTTCTGGGACAGACACTTGCAGGATCTCAGTGAGGGAATACCTGTGCGATTCCAAGTGATGCCTTTAGTGATTTATGTGGTGGAAAGGAGGGGAAAACCAAAAGATTTGGAGATCTGAACTTTAGGTGGTGAGCCCTCGAGTGACTGGGTAATTCAGAATGACAGCAGGCTCCTGCAGACTGGCATTTCCTGGCTGTGCAGTGTTCCTGAAGTTAAGCAAAATTATGAAAAATTATCATTAAGATGCAACTTGTGTTCATTAGTGTAGGATTTATGAAATTTCCTGCTAGTGTGGCATTGCATGTCCTTGTCAGCAGTTCCTGATGGCTCCTTTTCTACATCATGGAATCATGGCATAGTTTGGATTGGAAAGGACCTTAAAGCTCATCCACTGCCACCCCCTGCCATGCCTAGGGACACCTTCTGCTATCCCGGGGTGCTCCAAGCCCTGTCCAGTCTGGTCCTGAACACTTCCAGGGATCCAGGGACAGCCACAGCTTCTCTGTCCCTTGTTTCAGAGTTTAGCAGAAAAACCAGATGAGCCAAGAAGTGATTTTTACTGTTGAATTATGGGTGGTCTCCTCTGAACAATATTCCCCTCTGTCCATGTTATTAGCTTTGTCTTTGTGCTTTTCATTCCAAACTTTCCTTCAGGAAGGGTGGGAACAACTTAAAGGCCAGGCTGGAGGGGGCTTGGAGCAGCCTGGGAGAGTGGAGGGTGTCCCTGCCCAGGGCAGCGGGTGGGACTGGATGGGCTTTAAGGTCCCTTCCAGCCCAAACAATCCTGGGATTCTGTGATTCCATTAAATACTTTGCAGCCTTTCAGGTATTGAAATGTCCTTTCTTGGAGGGTTAAAGAACCTGAAGCAGCTTGAAAGTTTCCAACAACATCAGCTCCTTGTGTCTCTTCCAGTATCACAGACGGCGTTCTGGCACCACTAAAAGCTGAACTGGCTGAACTGGACCAGCAGATTGAAGACCAGCAAGACAAGATCCGTGCTGTAAAAGCAAGGATTTTAAGAAATGATGAAAAAATCCAGGAGATGATTCTTAGCATAACCTCGCCTTCAAGAAAGTGAAGAAGAGGGAAAAGAAATGGCAAGAGCCTTGTCACTGACTGATTGCTACCAAAAAACCAAAACCCAAATAGCAGATATGCCTTGTTGAGATATAAAATGTTTAGGGACCAGAACCCTAAAAGTTATATAAAAAAACCCATTATTGACTTCTAGATGTTGATATTATGCAGGTTAAAATTATATTCACTTGAATGTTCAAGTTCAGAGTTGTTCAGAATGTTCTCAGTTGCAGAATTATTAAAAGAACTTGTTTGTTTAACTGTGAGCTGCTGTTTCTCACTTCCCTTTTCCTCCCTGGCTACATCTCCCTTCATCTCCTTCTCCTTATCTCCCCTGAAAATCCCTCTGAACACAGTCCTGGTAAATGGGTATTAAAGAACTCTTCTCCCCCCTTAAATGTTCCAAACTCCTGCAGGTCAGAAGGTTCCTGAATCCTGTTCAGAACTATCAGGAATCTGATTAGGACCAAGGGAAAATGCAATTCAAGCATCACCACGTAAGGGAGCTGAAGTGTTTTATCTGCACAGGTGTTAATTCCATTTTTATTGCATATGTTCATTTGGAAAGGATTAATTTAAGTACCTGTTTCCTCCCCAAAGCATGTACTCATAGCTTTTTCTACAGGAATAATTCCACTGATTTTTCTTTAGTGAACTGCAGATGTCTGGAGCGTTTTCCCAATGACCCCTAGAGTGTTCTGCCCACGAGAGTCCAGCGTTAGTGATTCCTAAATCTGCAAAGAGTGTTAGTGCAGACACAACTGTGTGACTGTGCTGGGTGCAGAGGCTTTAGTCCCCTGCAAGGCTGTTGCCAAGGATTTTATGATGGTGTTTGGGTTGTGGATGAAGTGTTACTGGCCTTGGTTTTCCTTCTTTGATCGGTGCATCTATGTTTTTCCGGATTTTTTGTTGGATTTTCTTCATGGTTCCTTTATCTGGTGTCTGGATCTAAAAATCTACCAAATGATCATCAGCATTATGTGAGCATTTAGGGTGTTAAGTACATACATTTGGAAGGGTGGGAGGCTTTGCTGTGTGGGGTTTTGGAGGGGCTGGAGAAGCATTTGAGGGCTTGGGAAGGAAGAGAAATTTTTTGATCACTTGTAACAATAGCCTGTGACACTGAGCTCTTTGTGTTTGCACGGCCCTTTTCCAATAACTGAATTCCGTCCTGGGTCTCAGCACATGAAGGAAAAGGGGTTCAGAATGTCCAGCAGCACCCCCAGAGCCCAGAACTGTTGGTGAAAGCCTTTTCCCATTAAATACTTGGATTGTACAATACAGGTTTTGGTGGGATTGCTCAGACCCCTGCTTAGGCAGTGTTTGCCCCCATGAGCTTTCCACTGCCCTAAAGGGCACAGAGAGATTTGTCACCTGTCCCCCAGCCTTTGTCACCCCTTGGTCCCCTCCCACACCTCTCTGCATGCCCAAAATCCAGCGTGGTGCTGCTGGAGTTTGGGATTGGCAGGAAAGCAGAGTGGGAGCACCAGCAGACGTTCCCCAGAGACATGGAGGGATTTCTGGGTTAAACAGGATTTCAACCATGAGTTTTCATTTCCCTCAGCTGCTCCGTGACGTTCCCTTCAGCCTCCCCTCATCCTGTCCCTGCTGGTGGGCTCTGAGTGGTCTTTGCCCGGTGACATGACACTTGTGTCCCTCTGTCCTTGGTGTTAGAAGTGCCTGTCCCTTCTCGGGGTGAGGAGCTTGGGCTTGGAGCCCTGGGAGAACTCAGGGATGCCTTTGTGCTTCTTTATGTGCCCATTCTCTTGTGCTTGCTGACCAAAAATCACTACCAAACAAGAGCTGGTTGATATTAAGATTTAATAGCATTTGAACATCACGCAGCCTTCGCTCTCTGGATTTGTTCTGTTTTCCAGGGGTGGAACAAAGCCTGGGAGCTGAGGGCAGGTTGAGGATGCAGCACCAAAAAAGCAAAGGGAGCAGCTGTGCCTGGAGGAGGGGATAGGGGATGTGTGTGCACACCCAGGGCCAGGGAGTTGTGTTTCAGCCTGTGGGTGGTTCATTAGCAAAGGAAACTTCGCCGAGCGGTGGTTTGGGATTGAAAGCCCTTCTCATTGTCAGCCCCTGCGGCGCTAATGGAGCCTGACAGCTCTGGGAAGCAGGATTTGTGTTTCACGACGTGCCTGACATTCCTCTGCCGTAGCAGGTCGGGAGGGGGCTGCCAGCCCCTCTGCCTTCAGCCAGGAATGTTCCTCTGCTGGAAAGGTGCAGCTGGTGGCTGGGCAGGGAGGGACACGGGGGTGACAGGATCTCCCCAAGCCAGGAGGACTCAGGGACAGAGGAGGCTGGAAGGAAGGGGACAGTGGGGTGAGCCCAGAGGTCTCCACTGGATGTTGGACATCCATGAGTGCTCTGGGTGTAGGAGGCTCCCGAGGGTGGCAATGGCAGAGTTTTGATTTTGTGTTCAGGAGTGCAAGGGAAGGGAAGGCTGTAGGGTTGAGGTGTGTGGCATAGGATTTGGATGGAATTTAGGTACAAGAGGGTCCAGCTGGGGTTGGGAGAGACTCTGCTTGCCTGGGACCTCACCAGAGACACCAGTTCCCGGTGTCTCCAGTCCAGCTGTGTTGGTCACCTGAGCTGCTTCCAAATCCAGCTGATTTCTTGAGCACTGGGACCTGAGGGAATGGCTGGAGCTGTGTCAGGGCAGGCTCAGGCTGGAGATTAGAAAAGGTTCTTCCCCCAGAGAGTGCTGGGTGCTGCCCAGGCTCCCCAGGGAATGGGCACAGCCCCGAGGCTGCCAGAGCTCCAGGAGCCTTTGGACAATGCTCTCAGGGATGCACAGGGTGGGATTGTCGGGGGATCTGTGCAGGGCCAGGGGATGGATCAATGATCCTTGTGGGTCCTTTGAATTCTGGATACCCTCACCGCCAAGTTCCCACTCCCCTGGTGCCCTGCAGTGTCCCCAGTGGGGACAGAGCTCGCTCTTGATCCCGCTGGGAGATGTGTGGCTGTGGAACGAACATGTGCAGAGTGGTGTGGAAGTGTTGTGGAAGTCTTGGCCTCAGAGGTGAATGCCAAGACCTTTGTGTCTTCCCAGGCGGTGGCTCCAGGCTCTCTGCTCACCTGGGAAAAGAGTTCTACCTCTGCTTCCATCTCGTTATCCTCATCAGCATTGCTATTTCTACCTTGAAGTCAGGAATTTCTGATGCGTGGAGCCATCAGAACCACCTCCAACTCTGCTGTGATGTCCCTGAGTCCAGTCTGGGTTTCTCACTCCCTTGAGCTGGTGCCTGCTCATGTTGGTCTTGCTCCAACAGTTCTTGCTTGAAATATGAAATATTCCAGTGATTTTTTAAAATCCTTTTTTCCCCAAAGCATCTTGGATCCAGCCACTGAGGAAGCAACTTTCAGACCGATGCTGTAGGACAGAAAGGCAGAACTGTGGCTGTGTAGAAGTGTTTCAAGCATTTTTGGGAGTGTGTCCTTTCTCCAGCAGGAGACTCCAAAGGGATGGGTTGGCACTAAGACTTTACTTACCTAAAAAGGCTGGACTCTGCCTCACATGAATTTGTGCTCTTCCCTTCTCCCAGATTTACCCTTGTGGAGGTGAGCCAGTCTAGCACAAGGCATGGATTTGGGATCTGCCAGCCATGGAGGCCCCTTCAGCTCTTGGAGAGCCCCAGGCACTCCCTACAGCTCTTTAGAAATCTCCCTGCAACACCAAGGCCTGTCTCTTCCCTGCCCTGTTTTGTGAAAAAACATGGCAAAATAACATTTCCATTTTCCAGGGAGAAATTTAATTAAAAAGAATTAAGAGGTATGGTTTATAGTTTAATTTAACATGATGAAAAAAGGATTAGCTCCCACCCCCTCCCACCCAAATCCACGAGCCGATGGCAGCTGAGAGCAAGCCGCAGGAGGGAAATGCTTCCCAGGAGAAAAGGGAGAGGAATTCTTCCCCCAGGATTTATGACTTGTGAGGCCGGGGTTGCTCGGGTCGGCCTTGTTTTATGCCCTGCTGGCTCCCACAGGCTTGGCTTTGTTGTGTGCCCAGGAATGGGCAGGGAATGGATGGGTTTGGCTGCTTTTTCCAGGCCACTCGTGTGCTCAGGTGCTGGCTGGGTCACTGAGGCTCCTGCCTGGGTGTGTTCAGCTCTGTGGTGAACGTGCAAGGTGAGCTTTGCCCTCCCTGCTGCTTTCCCCTTTTTGGGCATTTTTTGGCTACTGAGGAGCATCAAGCAGAAGGCAATGGCCTCACTCTGCCCTGTGCAGGATCAGGCAGAGAAGAAAAAGGAGAAACTAAAATACCTGAAATAACACATCCAGCCCAAATACAGACACAAACAGGAAGAATTTCCTTTCCCTGGAAAGGGCAGCAGATCCTGCATGCCCAGGGCATAACAGGACCTGTCCCCTCTCTGAAGAAGGGTGGCTCCCTTTTCTTACATTGAACTGAAAAGATTTTCTTGCATCCAGGACAAAACGACAACATCCCACCTCTATCCCACTCTCCTAAACAAACCTCAAAGTTCAACAGAGAGCTTTGATAACAAACAGGGGACTGAGTGAATCTAGAAGGGAAGGGATGGGACGTGGGACGGGAGCTGTCCAGTGTCTCCTCATTCCTGGGCTGGCAGCCCAGCCACAGGGATTGCTTCCTGGCCAGCAGCTTTTCCTAGGTTTAGCTTGGTGGCAAGAGCTGCTTCATTTCTCCTGTGCTTTCAGATTTTCTCTGCTTTTTGTAACAGCATTTGCTGCTGCTGGAGCCAAGTGTCGGCTGAGCTTGGGAGGAGCTGGGAGTCCACGTCTGGGAAGGAGAAGGTGGTTGGATAAGCAGCAGTTGCTCCGAACTGCAGGTTCCAAGCTGCTCTGGCTTTAACCTGGGGAAGGAGAGAGGAAGTTTTCCTGTCCAGTTCAAATAATCTCGGCAGGACTTCCAGTGCACGTTACAGGGCTGGAAACTGGAGTGAGCCTGAGGTGCGGCGTGGGTGTGCATCGGGGGCTGGAGCACAGGAGGGGACAGTAGCAAGTGACACTGATGGCCAGAACACAGAGACTTGGGCTTCCATGGAATCCCAGACGGATTTGGGCTGGAAAGGACCTTAAAGATTATCCCATTCCACCCCCTGCCACAGGCGGGGATTCCTTTCACTATCCCAGGTTGCTCCAAGCCCTGTCCAACCCAGCCTGGAACACTTCCAGGGGTCCAGGGACAGCCACAGCTTCCCTGGGTACCCTGTGCCAGCAGCTTGGTCTCCTCACATCCTGCTAAAGGCAGACAAACAGCCCTTAACTGTTTGCACAATGCTGTTTGATTTTATTTTACTTTATTTTATTTCACCTGGAGAGGTGGCAGTGGGAAGAGAAGGAGCCCAAGATGCTTCTCTCCACAACACCCAAGTTACCTCCCCGGACCATCTATGGTGGGCTAACCCTGGCTGCCCAGAATTCCAAGTACCTGCCAAAGCTGCTTGATCATTCCCTTCCTCAACCAGACAGGAAGGAAAAATGTAAGGAAAGGCTCAGGGGTTGAGATAAGAGCTGGGAGGCATCACTGACCAGTCACTGTCATGGGCAAAACAGACTCCACTTGGGGAAATTAGATTTATTTATTATCAGTCCCATCAGAGTAGGGCAGGAAATAAACCCAAAACTTAAAAACACCTTCGGCACACCCCTCTGTTCTTCCCAGCGTCAGCTTCACTCCTGGTTTATTCTCCTCCCCTCCAATGGTACAGGGGGACAGGGAGTGGGGGCTATGATCAACTTGTGGGCTGTGCTGCTGCCTCCTCTGCAGGGGAGGGCTCCTCACTCTCTTCCCTGCTCCAGTGTAGGTCCCTTTATCCATGGGCTCAGTCCTGCAGGAACTGCTCCAGTGTGGGTCCCTTTATCCATGGGCTCAGTGCCTCAGGAACTGCTCCAGTGTGGGTCCCTTTATCCATGGGTCAATCCTGCAGGAACTGCTCCAGTGTGGGTCCCTTTATCAATGGGCTCAGTCCTTCCTGCAGGAACTGCTCCAGTGTGGGTCCCTTTATCCATGGGCTCAGTCCCTCAGGAACTGCTCCAGTGTGGGTCCCTTTATCCATGGGCTCAGTCCCTCAGGAACTGCTCCAGTGTGGGTCCCTTTATCCATGGGCTCAGTCCCTCAGGAACTGCTCCAGTGTGGGTCCCTTTATCCATGGGCTCAGTCCTGCAGGAACTGCTCCAGTGTGGGTCCCTTTATCCATGGGCTCAGTCCTGCAGGAACTGTTCCAGTTTGGGCTCCTCTTTCCATGGGTTCACTTGTCCTGCCAGGACCCTGCTCCAGCATAAGCTTCCCATGGGGCCAGAGGTTCCTTTAGGCATCTCCCTGCTTGGCTGTGGAATTTTCTCCCATTACAGCTGCACGTGGAGGAGAGGCCTGCAAGGAGAGGCAGCGTTGTTTAGGTTGTACAAAGATGCAGAGGCCTTTGTGGGAGGTTCAGCTCGATGTACAGGAAGGTTTATTTGTTCTAGTCTCACTAAGAGCTTCATTCCTGCTGCTTGTTGCTCCTGGCAGGGTGACAGCTGAAAAAAAGTCCCAACAGTTCGGGTCCAAACACAAATGTTCTGACAGGAGAGCAAAGGGATATCAGTTCTGGAAGGTGCCCCAAGAGACCTGGACTTAAAGTGAGCACAGAATCCCAGAATGGTTTGTGTTGGGAAGGACCTTAAAGATAACCTTGTGCCATGGGCACGGACACCTTCCACTGGACCAGGTTGCTCCAAACCCCATCCAACCGTGACCCTGAGCAGCCTGGATGAGGAGAAGCTGCTGAGCAGAAGAACCAGCGGAGAGTTTCCAACAGTGATGGGTTTTCAGTGTGAAAACTGTGCCTGTCCCCACACATGGGACAAGGAGAGGAGAGCAAGAGATGGTGTCAGCATTCGTGCAGGGGACCAGCCCTGCAGCCAGGAGGAATTCCAGGCCACCCACCGTAGCTTTGTGCTGCTCACGTAACCTGGCAGGAAGGGAAGGTGTTCTCCTCCAGTTTCAGCGCTCCCGAGCTCCTGGCATTCCAGTGAAGTGTCAAGAAAGGGCTGGTTTTATGTTTAACCCTGCTGGGCTGTGAACTAGGAGCTCCCATTAATGGGATCCTTGTCTTTGGAGCAAGGTGGGAGCCCCAGGTCTCTCACACCCAAATACTGTTCCATTGTGCTGGCTCCAACCCTGCCGGTGGAGCCACCGGGGGCCGTATGGGAAGGCGCTGAGAAGGTGGGATTTTGTTCCAATGTCACTTTCTCAGGTGTCAGGAGCTGTGTTTGCTCTCCGTGTGTGAATGCCCAGAGCTCCAGGAGCACAGGACCACCCCAAGGCATCCAGCTGCTTCCAGAGGTGGGGAATGTGTGGGAGCTTCCACCGCTGCCCTCAGCATTGGGCTGGGCTTTGTGGGGAGCCACTGTGGGATGGCTCCCCAGGGGAGAAAAGTGTGCTTGGAGCCCCTTCAGAAGGCAGGAAGCCCTTCCCAAATTCCTGGAGTGATGGCTGTGCAGGCCTGCAGGAAAGGGGCTGGTGGGCAGGAGGTTCTCCTCCACTTTTGGGGAAGTGTTGGGTTATCGAGGGTGGATTTTGGTGTCCAACTAATCCTGAAATTCGGGTTTGTGTGAAATGTCTGATGCCCACTGGGTTTCACTTCCAGCTCATTCCCAGCACCTGGCCAGAAAATTTGTCCTTATTTTGTGCAAGTGCAAAGTGCCCTTTCTTAAATCAAATAGTAAAGTGTGGACCTGGCACAGTTTTACCTGCCCTGGGTGACCTCCACACCTTCACACACTCCCAGTGCTCCCAGCAGGCATTAATCAACGTGGACGTGTGTTTATATGTGGTCAGCTGCCACTCCTTTTGATTGGATATTGGGAAAAATATCCAATATCCAGCTGGGGCTGAACTGTCTCTTTGCACTCTGAGAGTCACAGAATTCCAGATTGGTTGGGGTTGGAAGGGACCTTAAAGCCCATCCAGTCCCACCCCTGCCATGGGCAGGGACACCTTCCATTATCCCAGGGTGCTCCTTTCTGCTGGAAAAATTTCTTAGCCTGCACTAAGACCAGATCAATTTGCTTTGTAATGCCACTTTTTATTCCCAAATCTGATTCTTCCTTTACAGAAGGATGTGGGTTGGAATGGAACAGGTCAACCAGTGCCACCCCTGCCAGGGGCAGGGGCACCTTCTGCTATCCCCGGGTGCTCCAAGCCCCGTCCAGCCTGGCCTTGGACACTTCCAAGTTATGGATTTCTAAGCTGGAGCTCAGAGTGAAGTCTTGTGCTACCAGGAATTAATCCATGGAGGTAATTAGTGGCACAACTCCCCAGGGCAGGAGGAGGAAAATGCTGTTGGGGGCATCCAGAGCCCTGTTTTGGGGTCAGGACTGTTCTCTTTGCCCTGTCTGGGGCTCTGGGGTGGCTTGGGACAGTGTGCTCAGGTGACAGGAATGAGGACAGGCTCGAATAGGACAAGTGATGTGTTTGTCAACACCGGGGAGAACACAAACGGCTCAGGGAAGGTGAGACATTATTTCTGGAGCAATGGAAAGCTTTTAAAAACCATTTCCTGGTTACTTTGACTGCTTGATCTCACAGCCTGCTGTTACTTCCTTGCATTCCATTTCCGAAGGTGCCCTGAGTGAAAAATCCAAGGAAAACCTGGGATATATTTTACAACCTGTGCCGGCTTCTCCTGCTAACCCTGGCAGCTTCTTGAACCCATCCATTGCACTGGGAAGCTGAGCCTGACCTCAGGGCACTCTGAGCCCACCCATAATTAATGATGGACTTGCCAGCATCAGAAAAAAAAAAAAAAAAAAAAAAAAAAAAAAAAAAAAAAAAAAAAAAAAAAAAAAAATCGTTTTTATGGAAAAGCTCCCACTGGCTCCAGGAGAGCCTGGGACAGAGCCTTGCCATGGGCTCTGGTGTCAGGGGAACCACAGGCTCTGTACCACCCACAGCCTGACAGCAAGGCAAGGAGAAGCACCTCATTTTCAAGTCTTTGGAGTGGACCAGGTTTTTCAGCCCATGGCTGGGCTCAAATCATTTTCCTACAGTGCTTCTGTAGTGGCAGCTCCCAAGCAGAATTTTTTTTTTCCTTTGAGATGCACAAGAGTGGTTACATTTTTTTTCTTTTTTTCTTGTTTCTTTTTGTTTTGAATAGGGAAAGTTTCTTGCCTGGGGCCAAGCACAGAAATGTGGAATGGATTTGGATCAAACTTACTTTTTCTTTTGGAATTTTATTTAAAGTTGAAAACAAACAAACAAACAAACAAAAAATCCCACAAAAAAACCAAAGAAAAAACCAAAGAACACCCACACCAAACAAAACCAACCAAACAACCAAACAACCTGACAAACTAGCACCTTGGCCAAGAGCTGAAGCATGGAAAATTTTATCCCAAAAGGTGGATGCTTTGTGAAAATTATGAGCATGTGAAAACAGGTGGTTAAACTGAAATGGTTTCACAAACTGAAGTACAGAGGGTGCTACCAAGAACCCGTTATAAATCCTGGAGTGAACCCTTCCTGAAAGGCAGAGGTAGGAGAACAGGCCATCAGTGAGTAACCTGAGCCACCACCGAACCCACAGGCGGCTGCAGAACTGCGGGAGAAGCCAAGCAAAACCAGGAGAGGTTTGTGCAGAGGTCACCGAGGGAGCCAAGCCCAGGCTCACAACTGAGGCTCCCAAACGACAGCCCCGTGATGGGATCTGGCTGGGAAGGATTTCACTTGAGGCACCTGATCCAAGAGCTGCTCGAGCTGGTGGGAAACTCCTCAGAGGGTTGGATCAGGGCCTGAAAAGTGCAGCCAGGAGGAAAAATGTGTAAGGACAGGGCTGCAGCACGTTGCAGGGTGGAGGAAGGGAATGATCCATGAGAGGGCAAGAGGAATGGCTTTAAACTGGAAAAGATGAGGTTTAAAAATCCTTCCCTGTGAGGTGGGCAGGCCCTGGCACAGGGTGCCCAGAGCAGCTGTGGCTGACCCTGGATCCCTGGAAGTGTCCAAGGCCAGGTTGGACATTGGGCCTTGCAGCAGCCTGGGACAGTGGCAGGTGTCCCTGCCCATGGCAGGGGGTGGAATGGGATGATCTTTATGATCCCTGCCAATCCAAAACACTCCAGGATTTCATGACCTGTGAGTGAAAGGCCAGTTTTGGTGGA
Source organism: Prinia subflava (assembly GCF_021018805.1). Lineage (NCBI taxonomy): Eukaryota > Metazoa > Chordata > Aves > Passeriformes > Cisticolidae > Prinia > Prinia subflava. The sequence continues at coordinate 6,044,614 of NC_086252.1, read as the reverse complement.
TGGACCTGCCCACATGTGCGTGTTTGTGCTCCAAAAGATTCATGACTCCATTTTCTGCACTTGCAGGCTTTTGTCTTCAACACGCAGATTGTTTTCCTGCTTCCCTTCACACACAGATCACTTTCCTGGGCATTCATGACATAAAAAGAATCTTCCTTCATTGGTTTTCCCCTTCTGTCTTACCCCTCCCCACAGAAATGCAGGACCCTCCACAAGGTGCTTCAGCTCATCCCAGTGGTTGCCACAGAGCCCTGCCAAGAAGACCTGCAGTGGGAAGCATCCAGCATGGAATGAGATGCTGCTCAGAATCCCCCTGGATCACCAGGAACGAGCTGATTCCTGTCGGGTTACTCACAGTGTAAGTGTGATTATGAAGTGTTACGGCACAGGGTCTGCAGAGGTTTACAGCTGAGTCCTAAAGGGATCAGAACAAGGGGGGAAAAAAGGAAAGGGAGGCTTAAACTAGAAGCAAGGCATGTGGCCAAATTAAGGAATGCAATGGCAGTGCTAATTAAAACCCTTGGAGAGAAGGAAGGAGGAAATGACTGAAATCCCAATGCTCTCAGGGGATCGCTCTTACCCAGGGATGAGCCTGGGAGATGGGACATGAAGCCTGAACACCTCCTCTGCCCCCTGCCACAGAGCAGCTGGGTGTCCTTGCCTTGCCAGGAGAGCCAGCAGGGAAGTGTCAGCCATGGAAAAAGTTGTTTGAACCCTTTGGTGCATGGAAGCATTCAAAGAAGGCCTCAGCCAAGGATGAGAGCTGCAGCCTGCTGTGTCTCCTAAGGATTCCCATGACTTCTTCTCACATTAGGCACTGAATCTTTTCACTTGTCTGTGGGGGGAGTTGGTTAAAAGCACAAACCTCAGGTGTCTCCTGGAATCAGGTGAATCTCCTGCAGAAGGATGGGATATTCCAGCCTTGGACTTCTCATCCATCTGGAGACCTCCAGGCCTTGGCCCCAAGGCTTTTTCCTTCAGACCAATCCAACTAGAAAGCATTTAGGAACTGCCAGCCTTGCTGTTCCATGTTCCCTCTGTTCAACACAGCACCTTCGACGCTCCTGGAGTTTTAGGAGTTATTCAGGTGAGTTGATCCTTCATGTAGCCATAACTTCCTCAAGGGGAATGGCTTCCAACTGAAAGGGAGTGGGTTTATTTCAGATATTGGGAAGGAATCCTTCCCTGTGAGGGTGCTGAGGCCCTGGCACAGGATGCCCAGAGCAGCTGTGGGTACCCCTGGATCCCTGGAAGTGTCCAAGGCCAGGCTGGACATTGGGGCTTGGAGCTACCTGGGACAGTGGAAGGTGTCCCTGCCTATTGTCCCAGTGGAACTGGATGAGCTTTAAGGTCCCCTCCAACCCAAACCATTCCATGATTCTGTGATCCTATGATTACAGACTCATTTGTGGTACCACTAATACACTGTCTGGAGTGAGAAGTGGAAACATTCCATTTCCGCAACGAGGAAGGAACCAGGAGAGGGTTTTGTAGCTGGCAAACCTGGCCCTCCACACTCTGCAGTGTTGCTGGATTTCATGGATTTTCTTTCAGTTTTTGACTTATGCCTGAAATGGGCTTTTATTCGTGCACTTAAAGGCTATGTAGATGTGGCACTTGGGGACATGATTAGTGGTGGGCTTGGCTGTGCTGGGAAATGGCTAAACTTGGTGGTCTTAGAGGGCTTTTCCAGCCTAAGCAATTCCATACTTCCATTCACAAACCCAGGCTGATTTTCCAGTCCTACAGTCTGGGGAGGCCAGCCTGGTTGCACATGTTCCCTCACAGCCAGGGCACACACTGGAATCTCTGGAGTGTCCAATTCCTTGTTACTATCTAGGGGAAAATCTGCTTTTGCCTCCCGTTGGAAGCCCTGCCCTTTTCCTCAGGTGATGGAAGCTGCTCCTGGTGCAGCTCCCAGGGGATCAGGGTGAAGTTGGAAGGTGGAACAACAGCAGAGCCCAGAAAGGAGGATTTTGAGGGTGACAGAGGGTCTGTGGGCTGGAGTTTCCAGCTTTGTCGCTTACTAAGGGAAAGAAATAAACACTGAAACCTGAGCAAAGCCCCTCCTGGAGGATACATTTCCTGGGAACTCTCACTTTGGCGGCTGGAAAATCCATAAGTTTTTCTCCTTGGAGCTGGGAGACTCCAACCAAGCCTTTGGTTAAACAAATAACAGTAAAAAAAACTTACAAACATCCCCACCTGGAGCAGCCTTGAAGGTGAGGTGCCCCTTTTGGGGGTTGTCTGTGACCCTCCCAACCCGTGAGGAAAATCCAATCAAAAGGGAGGAGGCCAGGTCCCATCACAACGTAGCTCCCAAATCCATCAGGAATTTCATTTCAGAAGGAGCTACCAGGAGTTTACTGTGGCTGTCAGCAGGTAAATTCTTCAGGTCACACTGCTGCAGAAAGAGAGTGTTAGAACCTGGGACTTAAACTAAACAGATTTCCTATAGGAAACACACACAAAATTACTTTGCTTCTAAAGTTACTTTTATAGACGTTTTCCCTGAGAAATATTTCTCCCTGGAAAAATAAATTCACAGGATGTAATTAAAACAGTTCTGTGCATGCACTGGGCTGGCCCCCTTTAAGTGCTTCACCAAATGCACCAGCGAGGAAAGGAATGAAAGGCAGCTTTGTTAGGATCTATTAATGACAATCTGCATTAATTAGAAAATGAGACATTGTTCTCTTGGTTTATGGCTATGAAAATGACTGCTAATAAGGCTGAGGCTGGAGTGCTCAGCTTTTGGCTTTTCTGTGCACTTATAAGGCCTTGAAAAATCTAAATAATCTGTGATTTCAGCAAATCCTGAGCTGATGAAGGCAATGGGAGTCAGATTCCCTTGATTCTGGCAATAACCAGGTGCTGGTGACTGGTGGGGGTTTTTTGTTTTGGTTTTTTTGGGTTTTTTTTCTTCTTTTTTTCCCCCCCATTTTCTTTAGGTTTAGCTTTTAATTAAACAAACGAAAATAAGAGTGAACTGCATTGTACTAGAGCTTAACTTTCACTCCTTGAGGAACAAAGCCTTGTTGGGTTTGTATGGATCCCTAAATAGGGACAATGATTATCTCTGCTCCTCTGCCCCAGCCCAGCCATGTGTAGCAAAACCCCTCACCTCCCTTTGCAAACCTTTCTGAGTGCAGAAACAGAGTATTCTGTGATTCTGAACACTAAAATCACACCTTTCTAGCAGCATTTAAAGTTTTTATCGCTATACTGCCATCCTGATCACAAGTAAAACCTTTTTATGTCCTTCAGGCACCGCTGGCTGTGTTTTCTGTGTCTCTCAAGCACAGCAGGGTGACATTCCTAATGTATCTCTGCTGCATGACCTCTTTTTGAGAGGAGAAACAGGAACTTGAGATCATTTGATAAAAGAGATGTTGCATCACCAGTGGGAGAGGTGCTGTAAAAAGGATCATTTGAGTTATTTTTTCACAGAATCATGGAATTTGGATTGGAAGGATCTTAAAGCTCATCCTATTCCATGGGCCTTCCACTATCCCAGGTTGCTCCAAGCCCTGTCTGAGCTGGCTTTGAACACTTCCAGGGATCCAGCAGCAGCCACAGCTTCTCCAAGCAACAAGACTGGAAGCTGAGTTTTGGTAACTGAAACATTTTAAGTAGCATCCCTGGAGCCATGTCCAATTAAAAAAAGAGACAACATAAGCAGAGAAAAACGACCTGGAATGCCTTGAAAGAGAAATCCCTTCCCTGGAAGATGTCGAGCTGAGGGTTAATTTCAATTTCTTAATTAGCGAGTGGCAGCCAGGCTGGGATGGGAGTGGGGCAAACAACTGGGGAAGTGTTTTGTGTTCACACCCCACCTCAGAGGTGGGCCAGCATCCAGGGCTGCTGGAAAACAGGCAGGAATGCCACTGCCTGGAATCCTGCTCGGAATTCCTGCGCCCCTCCTTCCCAAAGACACCTTTCTTTCCTTCCTCAGGGAATGGTTTGGAGCCCGCAGAGCACTCGCGGAAATCGTGGCTAAAAATGACTTTGAGGGGTCTTTTTTTAGTGCTGGGCTTTGAGTAGGGCAGAGGTGGTTCTTGCTTTGTTGGGTTTCATTAAATCCCCCCTCAGCAGAGCAGCCCAGGGGCTTCTTTCCCCCTTTTTTGTTTCTCCGAGGGCTCCATTCAATAAATACACATCCGCTGCAGCCCGGCTTAATGAAATTGTGCGAGGCACTTCCAAGAGAAGGATGTTTATTTTTCTCTGCTGGTTCACGGAGGCTGCTCCAGGTCCTGTGTGCCTGGAGAGCCGCTTCATAAAGAGACCCTTGTGCCTGGGGCAGCCCTAAGTGCCTGCACTCACTCAACGCTGGGATTCTCTAGCTGCGGAGCAGGCGGGTGGGCAGCTGTATTTTCAAGGAATTTCGGGGGGGGAAGAGTGTGCTGAGACCATGGTGTTAAGGTGGGAAAGTCAAGGACTTGCAAGGCCAGAGCTGCCTGGAGAGCCAGCTTAATTCATCTGTTTATGTCTCCTAGTTTTGCACAGTCCCTTGCTTGCCGTATTTTCTCCTTTTCGGCAGAATTTGTCACCTTTGTGCTTTCTCCATAGATGTCCAACGCCATGGAGCTCCTGATGCCTGTTCCTAGATGGATGCACCTCACAAACCACCTCCTCTGAGGGAGTGTGGAGGTTTAGATGCTGCTATGGGGTTCTTGATGAGCTTTTTGTCACTAATGCAGGTTTCTGACAGGGTTACTTGGTGCTGATCACAACAAATTTTGCAGCAGACCTCATTTAAAACCTCACTCCCAAGGCACTGGGAGCTGCATCCCTGGGCATGGATCTGGATTGCCTGGAATGCCTTTGTGGATTGGACTGGATGATCTTTAAAGGTCCTCTCCAGCCCAAATCATTCTATAATTTCTATGGAATATTCACTGTTTGATGGGTTGGACTGGATGATCTTTAAAAGTCCCTTCCAGCCCAAACCATTCAGTGATTTCTATGGAACATTCACTGTTGGACCTCTCTGTGTGTCAGAAACGCTGGTTTGGGGTGAAGTGGACAATGGCCACACTCAGGGCAAGAGGGAGGGATGTGAAATCACAGAATCACTGAGTTGGAAGGGACCCACAAGGATCATAAAGGTCCAGCTCCTGGGCATGTTGGAAATGAGGTTTTCTCCTCCCCAGCTCTTTACCAGCCCCCACTCTTGCTTTTCCTTGAGTTATTTCTTCTGACAATTCCACACGGGTGCTGAAAGAAGTTGTTCAAGTGGCAAAAAACATGGGGTGGGGGGATGTGTTTGTGAAAAAAAACCCTTTCCAGTGTTATTTTCCCAACAAAATCTGAATATTTTTTGAAGAGGGAAAAAAACCAAAACAACAAACCAGCTAAAAATATAAAAGATCCTTTTTGTCTGCAAATCCCCTGGTGGGAGCTGGGCTGAAATGTTCCTAAGTGACTCATTCCTGGACAGCCCTTTGCTGTGGATGGAAACTTGTCCTCAGAAGATTTTCTGGTATTTTCTAACCTGCCTGTAAGGAGGTGTTTCCCTTGTGGACTGAGGTAAAGGAGGTGCCTGCTTCTCTTGATATTCCCATATCTGCCATCAAAGGATGTCTGTTTCTCCTGGAAAATGGTGATAAAAACTCCATCAGTGTTTTCCTCCCCTGCCTCAAACTTGTTCACGATGATGGCTCTGGAGAAAAAATATCTGCAACTGTGCTTGATCCATGAGCTGGGAACCTGTGGCTGGATCCTGCTGGAGACTTGGAGACTCAGGGCTGGTGGATTTGAGCTCTTCACGCTCCTGAGGTCAAGTGGCAAAAAACTTCCTGCAGCACAGTACACAGGGTTTTCCAGAGCCTTTCATGCCCTTAACAGAAATAAATGATAGGAAAAGAATGAGAGAAAAGCAGGGAATCTCATAATTTAATTGGGAGAAATTAAAGGGGTGTGTAGGACAATTGCTGCCCTGTTTCCTTATCAACAGGCACCCTCTGGGCAAGGCTGAAAATCCTAACCAAAATTCCAAGGATCAGAGGTGGTGTGACCCATACCCCTCTGGGCACAATCAGTAGGGAATACTCCCTTTTTTTGCTCCATTTTTCCTTAATGGTGTTTATCCTGGCAGTTCTTCACTCAGTTTTAGCCCTTTCCCCTCACTGACAGGACGGACTGCCCCAGCTTCTTTGGGAGCAGCAGAGTGACTGTTCAGCTCTGTCTCATGATGATGATGATGGGTGGGATTTTCTAGTCCCTGCCTTTCTGTGGTGTTGCAGTACAATCTGCACTCCACACCCTCTGCTTTCTCCCAGTCAGGACTGAAGGAGCAAAGTGCTGGACACCTGATGGAAGGTTAAAATTCAGCTGGCTGATACATCAGTGCTGCCTGTTTTCCCTCAGGACAGAGGTATTTAGGCCCATTTGCAGCAGACTCCAAGCAACCTTTCTGTTGTCATCTTTGTGCTTCCAGCCCCGGTCCTAATGACATCCTGGATGCTGGAATTCAATTCTCCTCCCATCTCTCATTCCTGTTTTCTGTTGTTAATGCATGCCTTCATGTCCACTTCAGGAACTACACCAATTCCCCAGAAAAACATCAGGCTCTGCTAAAAACAGGGGGATGAGGAAAATCCCTCTTTCCCCACAGATGCATTTATCACTAAGGCAACTTCACTTGAGAGTTCACTACAAATCCAAGCCGATGGCTTAGATCCAAGCAGGGAGAAGTTTTATGGACTGAGCTAAGCGTGAATTACACTTTTGGTCACGGCTTTTTTTTTTCCCCTTCCTTTCCTTCTTTTTCTTTGCTGTGATCCTAGCATCGAAGCAGTTACATTTGCAAACTATTTCACAATGCAGCTTTTTTCCTGCTCCTTGGAAGGTCTGGGAAGAACCTAGGTGGATTTAAAAGGTGTGGTGCCCCTGGAAAAGGGCATTGGAGGTGGTGGCAGTGGCAAGACTAACCAGTGGTTTTAGCACCAGGTATAAATCATTGTCCTTTTCAGGCAGGGCTCCCAAGATGTCCATGTTTATCCAGGAATGAGAGGGAGGGAGGTGCATTTTCTTCTCAGTCTGGCACTAAATGCAACCACTGGCTTCATTCCAGAGAGTAAAAGCTGTGGATTAACAGAAGTTCACCCCTGCCTGCTCTTTCCCCCTTGGCCACGTTCAGGTGAGGCAGAGTTTCTTCAGAGTGGTGTGGGAGATGGATGGATGGATGGATGGATGGATGGAAAGGAAGGAAGGGAAGGAAGGAAAAGGAAGGAAAGGAAGGGAAGGAAAGGAAAGGAAGGGAAGGAAGGAAAGGAAGGGAAGGCAGGAAGGCAGGAAGAAAGGAAGGCAGGAAGGAAGAAAGGAAGGAAGAGGGTCCTGGAGAAAGGACTCTGGCAGGGCCCCAGTGGATGGGCTGGTTCCTTTCCTGCTCCTGTTTCCAGGAGCAGGATGGGTGAACACCTTGTTTTGTTTGGAGCATAAGGATGGGGGAGTGGGAGGATGTGTCTGCTCACGAGGGGCAGTAGGAAATCTTAGTGAATGTGGAATGTGGAGGGGGTGGTTTAGGGATCCTCTGGAGCAGCAGGAGGGGTTTTATTTGCTTTATTATATATTTATTTATTCAATGAATTAATTTTAGTTTTTGTGGGGGTTTTTATTTGTTTGTTTGTTTTTACATTGCTTCAGGGTTAGGAGCTGGAGAACAGGTCTTGCCTAGCGGGTGAACCAGCATGTGTTGGATAAGTGGCTATTTTGAGGCCCTGGAAGCCTCCTCCTGGAAGCTCCAGTTTCTGTGTGGATTCCAGCAGCCTGTGCCCTCAGCTTGCTAGATCTAGTAGGAGCAGTCAGGATATGCTGGACAAAATGATTTCTCCAGACTTGGAAAAAGCATTTCCTAGGTCTTCACCAAATGGTGAGTGGTTTGCAAATTTCCACTTCCACACTGCAGCCACTTAGAGTGATAGAAATTGGCAGAGTTTAGTGCATTTCCCCATGGGATTTCTCTGAAACACCTCTGGATTCCCAGAGCTGGAGGCTGAGTCTGCACAGTCACTCCCTCTCACCATCACTGCACAAGAACTCGTCAGGACAATTTGGGATGGGCTGCTTTTCACGTGCATTTAAGGAAAAGTGGGGGGAAAAACAAAAGGAGAGAATAAACGCCTGGTTCAGGAGATAAACTGCTTGAAAAACTACTGGGATATGGTATGTAAGAACTTTCTGTCTTCCTTGCAGCAAGAACTGAAAGAACCTTGAACCATGAGCAACTCCAGCTTTGTCTGTTCTGTTTATCCATTGCTTTGTTCCCCTCTAGGGCTCTGCTTTGCCCACATGGATATATTGTAAATAAACAGTGCTGCATCCTCTGCTTCCCTTTCTCACATGTCCACACTTTCCCTGCAGGAGAAGAGAAGAATCAGCTCCAAGTTAAAAACAAAAAAAGCCCAACATGGTTTTCCTCTGGATGAGCTCCCATTGCTCCATTGGAGCTGGAGGAGCTCATTAAATGTATCCCCATTAAATGTGTAAGGGATACAGCAGGGAACTGGGATATGTATGGCTGCTTCCCTGCCCGGGAGTGGACACAGAGTGGGGCACACAGAGCCTCTGGATGCAGCTGTAAATTGGGGTTAGAAACCAAGCAAGGAATTCCTGGCCCCGAGTGTGCCTCGTCCAGTGGCGTAAGGGCTGCAGGCAGGGGAAGGTGGCAGTGCCAGTGGATCTGAAATTCTCATCAATCCCATCCCCTTCTGATCTCCCAGCAGGCAAAGGGAGTGGGTTTGATTTGTAGATCGTGCCTCTCTCTTGTGTGCTCCTCAAGCCCAAATTACAACAGTTACAGGAAATCGGGTTTGCAGCAAGAGCCTGGCATGTGTGGAGGGATATCCTGCCACAGAGCAGCAGGAGTGGGGAGGGAGGGAGAGGTGCATGACCACCATTCCATACTGCCGCTGGAGACTCGAAAATGTTGCACTCCGAAGCTGAGGGTGTGTTTTAAATGCTTGCAGAGCAATAATAAGGATATAAAGCTATTGGAGAGTGTTCAAAGAAAGATCACAAAGATGGTGAAGGGAATAGAGGATGAAGATGATGAAGGGATGAGGACCAGCTGAGGCAACTTGGCTTGTTCAGCTGGAGAACAGGAGGAGAGAGATCTCAGCATGGCCTGCATCTTCCTCCCGAGGGACAGCTCCAATCTCTGCTCTCTGTGGCCAGGACAGCACCCAAGGGAGCAGCTGGAGCTGTGTCAGGGCAGGCTCAGGCTGGAGATCAGGAAAAGGTTCTTCCCCCAGAGGGTGCTGGGGCACTGAAGAGGCTTTCCCAGGGAATGGGCACGGCCCCAGGCTGACAGAGCCCAAGGGATGCACAGGGTGGGATTGGATTGTTGGGGTGTCTGTGCAGGGCTGCACTGGATGCTTGTGGATCCCTTCCAAGTGAAGATCCCGCAAGCTGTGCTGCGGGAAGCCCGAGATACGATCAGGAAAATTACCGGAACCGGGGAGAACAGGAGCCCGTAAAAGCTGCGGGGAACTGTGCGGTCCCTACCGCAGGTGCCCGCAGCGGGAGCAAGGAGCCGCAATTCCCCGAGGAAAACAAGCGGCCGGCGCGGCTCTGGAGCAGGAGAGGCCGCGGCGACCGCGGAGAGAATCCACCTTAACCGGAGCAGGAAGAGAACCGGGGCCAATCAGGCCGGGAAGGGAGGCCGAGAAGGAGGGACCGGGGCGGGACCGGGGGCGGGCCGGAGGGAGGGCGAGCGGGGCCGGCGGGGCGCGATGGCGGAGGGCGGGGGCCCGCCCGCCGCGGGCAGGTACCGTGGGCAGGGGGCTCGGAGGGGGCGGCGGTGCCGGGGCACAGCGGGGTGACCCCCTGCCCTTTGCCAGCCCCTTCCTCAACATCCCGCCGTGTGCCTCTCTCCAGCGCAGGTCGCAACCTGAAGGAATGGCTGCGGGAGCAGTTCTGCGACCACCCTCTGGAGCACTGCGAGGACACTCGGCTGCACGACGCGGCCTTCGTGGGGGACCTGCCCACCCTGCGCAGCCTGCTGCAGGACGAGAGCTTCCAGAGGTGGGCATGCAGCCCTGGGGACACGGCCCCGACACCTGCCTGCTCCCCCCGCAGCGCACGGGGTGCACCCGCATCCCACCCGCGTCCCACCTGCATCCTGCCCACCGCGCGGGCGGGGACCTTAAAGAGCATCCAGTCCCACCACTGCCACGGGCGGGGACCCTGCCACTGTCCCCGGGTGCTCCAAGCCCCGTCCAGCCTGGCCTGGGACACTTCCAGGGATGGGGGGTTTTGTGAGAAAGGTGTCAGGGAGGATGCTTCACTCACCGTCCTCACAGCTGTGTCTTTTGGGGGCTCCCACCTCAGCCCTTTTTTCTTGTGAGAGATGTCAGGGTGTTCTTCCCACTGTTCCCACAGCCTGCACCTTTTGGGGACTCCCATCCCACCAGCTGTTTTTGGGGAGAGGTGTTTCCTAGGGTGTTCTTGCTATCCCTACAGCCTGCTCTTTCTGGTGACCCCCATCTCATCCCATTTTTCCATAGCATGTTGTGGGTTGGAAGGGACTTTGAAGCTCATCCCACCCCCTGCCACAGACAGGGACACCTTCCACTATCCCAGGTTGCTCCAAACCCTGTCCAGCCTGGCCCTGGACAATTCCAGAGATGGGGATTTTTATGGGAGAGGTGTTAGGGTGGGAGGATGCTCTCCGTTCCTCCAGATCATTCCCCTGGTTTCCCAGGAGGTAGATCTCACAGCAGTTCATGAGGCTGTGGCAGCTGTGCATGAACTCTTTTCAGTTCGGGATAGGAATGTGATACCAGGAAAACAGGAGCCTACGGATAATGGGAAAAACATACAAAAGGGATTACAATCAACTATAAACCTGCAACACCCCATGTTACAAAATCTGTCCAGTGCTAACCCTGTGACTGTGGGGATAGTTAATTATTTTTCCTGCATCATGGAGAAATCTGCCTAGAGTGCTAAATGTTTCTCAGCCTCAAAAGGTGTTATTTCAGCAAAATATGAGAATGAGCCAGCCCTTCTTTCTGCCACCTGGGCAGCTGGAGCTCTTGGGACCCTTGGGCTGGGGGGGTTTTGTAGAGAAAAAAACCAGTTTGATAGGGAGAGGAGGGTGGGGCCCAGAGCTCCTTTCCACAGGTGAGAAGTGAGCAGAGAAGTGATGTTTTTGAATTTGGAGGTAGATACAGACTTCAAAGCTCATCCCATTCCACCCCTGCCATGGGCAGGGACACCTTCCACTGAACCAGGTAGCTCCAAGCCCTGTCCAGCCTGGACTTGGGCACTGCCAGGAATGGAGCAGGCACAGCTTCTCTGGGCTACCAGTTTGGGACATCTCCCTTTAAAGAAGGACAAAACGGGGAGGTTGTTGTGGGTTTTTTAATAGGTGGTTTTTGAGGCAGGCTTTGTGCAGGTGTACAGCCCCAGCACAATTAAAGCCCACCATCCAAGCACTGCTCTGCTTCATCTGTCCAGGCAGCATCTGTCAAGTGATTGACGGGAACTTTTTGGGGCTGCTAAAAATGCCAGAAATCAGAGAATCGTATCCTGAGTGGAAGGGACCCACAAGGATCATCCAGTCCAAGCCCTGGCCCTGCACAGACACCCCAACAACCCCACCCTGCGCATCCCTGAGAGCGTTGTCCTCGGGACTGGGCCCATTCCCTGGGGAGCCTGTTTCAGTGCCTGAGCTTCCAGCGGGCACCCTTCTGAAGGGAATGGGGGCTTCTCTAACTGCGTGCTCCCCCCAATGCAGCCGGATCAACGAGAAGTCGGTGTGGTGCTGCGGGTGGCTGCCCTGCACCCCGCTGCGCATCGCGGCCACCGCCGGCCACGGCCCCTGCGTCGACTTCCTGCTGCGCAAAGGGGCCGAGATCGACCTGGTGGACGTCAAGGGGCAGACAGCCCTCTACGTGGCCGTGGTCAATGGGCACCTGGAGTGTGCCAAGATCCTGCTGGAGGCCGGCGCTGATCCCAACGGGAGCCGGCACCACCGCAGCACCCCGGTGTACCACGCGGCACGGGTGGGGCGCGCTGACATCCTGCGGGAGCTCATCAGGTCAGAGCTCGGGGCTGGGCTCAGGGCTGCCTCTCCCTGTTCCTCCTCCCCTGGGATCCCTTCCCTCCTCACCTGGCTGCAGCCTCCACACTTCGTGAACTGGAGAGGAGAGGGTGGAGAGGTGCCCAAAGGGACATCCTTGGATTTCCCATTGCTTGGCCTAGGCACCGGGTCTGTTCCCACCTGTTCCAATCCAAGCCCAAGAGGGGAGTGTCCGGTTTTGACCCCGCAATCCAGTCAGATCCAAACCTTGCAATCCCTCCTACTTCCACCAGGCTCCTGACTAGAGTTAGGAGGAAGGTGGCTTCCCCCAAAAAACCTCCCTGGGTGTTGGGTTTTCCCACAGGAGACTCCCTTGGCAGTACTAGCAGGGTTCAGGGTGTAGCAGGAGGCTGTGGGAACTTGAATTGCTCCTTCTGTGGCATGCCCTGATTATTCCTTCTTTTTAATTTGGAAGGTTTCTGTCCAAGGGATTGTGCTGGACAGCTGTGTGGGCCGTGGATGCCAAATAATAAGCGATCATAATGGGAAAATGTAGGTTGTGGGAAGAAATAGGGAAAGAGAAGAAAGTTGAAGGAATCTCTTTGATGACCTCAAATGCTAGAAAATAACAAAAGGATTTGAATAGGAAAAGATTCAACACCCTTGGGGATTTTCTTCCTTTTTCAAATTTTCATACAAGTGCAGCTTTGAGGAAGAAGGGGAGATAATCTCCCCTCCTTGCTCCTTTCCCAACATGCTGAGAGGAGGATGTTCCCATCAGCACGGGCTTGTTGATACAGGGTTCAACTCACTGCATTCCCAAAAAATCTCCCCTGCTCTCTCCACCCAGGCAGGGTGAAATGTAGCAAATGGTATTTTAGCAGCACAGGGAGAGCTGATGCCTTGATTTATGTGTCTGCTCCTTGGGATTCCTCACCAGCAATATTAAAAGCAAGATTTTGGACAACTTTCAGGATTAAAAATTAACTGGAGTTTGTCCAATCTCTTTTTATTAGGCAATGTCTCTCCCAAGGCTGCTAAGCTAATACCAAATTGTCAGATTGCCCAAAATTTCAAATATCTCAGAGTAGGGATTTCACAGATCTGTGCAGAGTTACTTAGTGAAAAATACAACCTTTATGTTACAGGGATTTTTAAAATGCTGGATCTACAGGATTTGGCAGGGGGAGTGCAACAAGGAAGACACTTTTCCTGAGACAGGAGGGAATATTTTAAGAGAACCTGAACCCAGTCAGGTTTGCTGCAGGTGTCTAAACATCACCTGGTTTGAAAATCCCATGGCAACACGGCTGGGATCCCTGAGCATTCCTACAAGTGCTGAACCAAGCAAGAGCTAAAATCCCATCCATGAATAGCAAATCCACATGTGGCTATGGAATGGGGATCCATTTTACTGGGAGGCTGCTGGAAATATTTAGGGTTCTAATGCTGGGGTATAAATGACATTCTTCATAATGTGGGGTCATACTGTCATGGGATCCACTGCTACCTGCAGTGGAACTGAGGGTAGCAAGGATGAGAGGATCCTTTTGCCAAGCTAAAACTGGGAAAAAGAGAGCTGCCAGATCACCCCCATCCCTCAGGTACATGCCTGACCCTGCTAAAAGTAGAATTCGGGGGTTTGCTTTGAATTGAGGGCTTCCACTGAGAATTTTTATGGTAATAATGGGGGAAGAAAGGACTGAAATGAAGGGCCGTCTGCCATCTGCTCAGGAGGCAGTGGCCTTACAACAGCCCTATGGAAATCCCACAGCAGCATTTGGATAACTCAGTCCAAATGCTTGTGTAATTTGATTATAAGGGAAAAGATACACTTTGTGCCATTTGCAGCTCTTAGCCCTTGTTCTGGGTGTGCTTAATTTAGATGAGACTCTTCCTATGCTCAGAACTGAAGGATTTGGTTAAATATTTGCCAGATAGGGAGCAGTCCCCGTTGGTTTCAGCAAGAACTGTGCCTACTTTGAGGTAGGATTTGTCCCCAGGTATTGTCCTTAGCTTTATGAACTCTTGAAAGGTATATAATGCTATCTACGAAAAACCCAGTTCTCTGAGTGCTCAGTTTGCATTTTGGGGAGAGGGACTGGTGGGTGAAGGAACCTTTTCTCCTCTGTGGGTAGAATGGATAGGACTTTGCGATTAAAACCAGCTACTCCTTAGAGATTGTGTTGTCTTCCTCCTTCTTCCCATCCAAGCTGTGTGGGAGGAATATGGAGTTACTGTCCCCACTGCCTGAGGGAATTGCCAGCAGATTCCAGCCCCTCCAGCTCCTTCGGGAGCAGGGGTTTGTCACGGATGTTTCACTGTGGAGTGCAGATTCCTGTTTCTATTTCCCTGCTGTTTGGGATCGAGTGCCTGTGTTGCTTTTTATCCTGGTAGGGAAGTTATTTCAGCATCCCTTTTCAGTGGAGTCATCTGGAAACATCCCTGCTCCCCAGGCAGCTCGTTAGCATCCACCATTACGTGGTGCTGGCTTGGGGCGGAGCCATCCCTGGTGCCAAGACACGAGAGGAGAGAAAATCCAACTAAAGGTTCCTGGGTCGAGATAAGGAAGCGGGGAGATCACTAACTTAATACCATCACAGGCAAAACAGGCTCAGCTTGGGGGTATCAGTTTAATTTATGCCTAATAAAATCAGAGCAGGGTAATGAGAAGTGGAATAAATCTTAAAAATCACCTTCCTCCACCCTCCTTCTCAAGCTTTACCTGTTCGCCCTCATCCAACATGGGGGAAGCTTCTGGAAAAGGCCATGCCCGTACCCTCTCACTACCAAAAACATGGCCATACAAACCCAATCCATCAGGAGGGCAAGGACGTTGCTGTTCCTCCTCCCTCCAAATCCCAGGCTGCTGTGAGCAGGGAAGCGTCTTTGCTTCTGGGAGATGAGACTGTGCTGCCTGCCTTGTCCCCGCTCAGAAGCCATCTGAGGGTAGGGATGGGCGGGATCTGGGGGTCCTGGCTCTGCACGTGTCCTCATCCCTCACTGTTCCCAACCCTCCCTTCCCTCTTCCTGGAGCAGGTACGGCGCGGATGTGGATGTGAACCACCAGCTGGCATCGCGCGGGCCCGGGCAGGCGCTGCGGCCGCTGACCACGCTGGTGGTGTGTCCCCTGTACATCAGCGCTGCCTACCACAACCTGCCCTGCTTCCGCCTGCTGCTCCAGGCGGGAGCCGACCCGGATTTCAACTGCTGCGGGCCCATCAACGTGCAGGGCTTCTCGCGGGGCTCGCCCGTGTGCGTGCTGGACGCCGTCCTGCGGCACGGCTGCGAGCCGGCCTTCGTCCGCCTCCTCATTGACTTTGGAGCGGATCTCAACCTCGTCAAGGTGGAGGCCTTGGGAGTTGAGGCCACGGGGAGAGTCAAGGTGAACGCCGAGGCGCTGGAGGTGTTCAAGGAAGCGAGGGGTGAGTGGGTTTGGGTCCCTGGAGTGGAGCCGTGGGTGCAGGAGAGCTCTTTGAGACGTTGTTTGGAAGTGCAGCTGCTGCTGAGGTGGTGGGGTGGGTGTTGCTGTCTTCACTTGAAGGACCTTCAGCAATTAGATAATTGGGGTCTGATAAGCTGACAAACAAAGCATTAATGACTTCTCCACTCCCTGCTTTTCCCCTGTTGCATTTTGTACCTTCACACAGTGTTTTACCCTCGTGAGTCCTTCAGCAACCCAACCTCTGTCTACTACTCTGCCTTTTTCATCTCTCCCAGCTCTTGTCTATTGCCTGCTCATGTAGGCAAGGCTTAGGGGTCCTATCCGAGCTGGGCTTTGGAGCTGTGGATCACCAGTGGCATCCAGTTCTCCAGAGCCACACACACAGGTGTGTCCCAGCTGTTCCTGTGTGACCCTGGGCTCTGGATGCAAGAGGGAGTTTATTCTGGACAGGCTGCTTGGGAAGGAAAGCCACCAACGGTGGTAAAAAGGGGCAGGAGGAAGCTCGGATGGAGGTGGAAAAAGGTGGGGAAAAGTGCAGCACCTTGGAAACCCACCTGGTGAAAGCCAGGGGTGGAAGTAGGGTTTCCATCGTGAACTCCAGAGAAATTTCAAAGGGATTCAGGCTTTGGGGTACAATTCACATCCTTAGGTTCACTCAGCTCTGCATGGGCCTGGTTTTCCAACCTGCCTGGGCTTCTGCTGAGGGAGGCTCACATAGGCTGGAGTTCCACTGGCCTGGGTTTAGGAGGCAAATGGGACTCCTCAGGGGGAGCATTGGGATAATGGAGTGATGCCATGGAGGCCCAGTTCCTGAATCAGCATGGCCACCACCGTCCTCCTGTCCCTGTGCAGGAAGACCTCTCCATGGACTCAAAGGAAAGTTGGGATAAGGCCTAGCAGTCAGTGCTGTTGTTTTCCCAGGGGATGGGTAAGAAAAAAATACGATTACATAATTTTAAAATGATCCAAATAGAATTGTGGAGTTCGAAGAGATCCACAATGATCAAAGTCCGGGAGTCACTTTGGCTCTGCACAGACACCCCAACAATCCCACCCTGTGCATCCCTGAATGTTGCCCAAACACTCCTGGAGCTCTGGCAGCCTTGGGGCTGTGCCCATTCCCTGGGGAGCCTGGGCAGTGCCCCAGCACCCTTTAGGGAAAGAACCTTTGTGTAATATCTGATCTAAACCTCCCTGACACTGCTCCAGCCGTTCCCTCAGGGCCTGCTGTGGGCCGGGCAGTGATGGCCTCCACGCTCACCAGCCCATCCAGCCTCCAGCTGGCCCTTCCAGCCTGTCCGTGCAGCAGCTGCTCCAAATCCAGAAGGTTTGGCCTCCCCACGAGGCAGGATCTGTGCACGTTTGGCCCTCCTGCCCCGCCCCGGTGTTGTTGTTCTGCCTCTTTCTTTCCCTAGTAATTCTTCCCTGTGTTTTTCCTTGCAGGCCGCACCCGGAGCCTCTTGTCTCTGTGCCGCATAACTGTACGGAGAATCCTTGGCAAATCCCGCCTGGATCTGATCCATAGCCTCCCAATCCCAGACCCCATTAAACAATTTTTACTCCACGAACACCGTTAAAGGGCGGCTGGCTGCTTTTGGGGACGGTTTGATTTGGTAAATGAGTGCCCTGACGGAGCCAGGTGCCAATCCTGCCCCTTTCCCCCTCATGGAGTGCACATAATTCCCTGCTCCTGTGGATTTTTTCCCCTCCGGATGTAGGGTGCAGCGGTTCTGTGTGTCTTACCTCCCTGGGGAGAGGCTGCTAAACGTGTGTGGGTGCTGCTGGAGTAAATACAATATATCCTGTAGCTGTTGGCAAATGTGTAACCTCTGTTACTGATCTGTGTCACACACACCTGGGGTCTCTGTGGCATTTCTGTGTGGGGAAAGTGTCCCTGCTTTACTGTTTTTCCCATCACAGCACATAAAACTAGAAGTTCCTACCTACATTTTACTCCATATCCCATGGTAAGACCAGAGAAAACCTACCCAGATCCACGTTACAGATCTGGTTTGTTTGCATTGTGGAAAAGGGGTTTTTTTTTGAGGAGTTGGGAGATTTTGTGCTCATAATCACAGTGTTGCATCCAGCACCCCGGGCTCCTTTGATTTCCAGTGCCTCTTCATGCCACAAACTCCCAGAAGAGTAATTTTGCAGGGAGTCAGCAGCCTTTTGTTGGGATCTCAGGGTCAGCCAGTGACGTGGTCAGTGCAGAGGAATCGTTGTCAAAACAGAAACTTTAGTAGGATAGAGATGATGGTGCCTCAAGATCTTGGGAAAAATCTCAGGTGATAATTGCAACTTGCTTTAACTTTACTGATTCAAGTGTAGTCGCTGTGTTACAAGTTAAGGTGGGTGGGGGGTTTTTGTTGGGTTTTTTTTGGATGATTTTTCTTTGCCAGCTCTTCTTCCCATGCTCATCCAGCTGGCAAAGGTAATTTTCCAGATATGATCCTAAAGATCAGAGAATCCCAGCCTGGTTTGGGTTGTAAGGGACCTTAAAGCTCACCTAGGTCCAATCCCTGGCCATGGGCAGGGACACCTTCACTATCCTAGGTTGTTCCAAGCCCTATCCCTGGACCCTATGGATTTACCCCATAGGCCTCAACACGGGTTCCAAATTGTTCCTTTTCCAGAGGCATAAATAAATGCAAAAGCAAACCGAAGCAGAGGATATTTCCAGACCTTCTCCAGGTGAAATGCAGTGGATGTGGAGCTGTGGGCAGGTGAGGAGTTCTGCACCGTTCCTTCCCAGGCCTGCAGCTGGTTTCGGTTTTCCTGGCGCTGGCAGCGAGTTGTGCACTGGCTTTATAGAGGTGTGAACATGCCTGGGAGATGCAAACAGGTTGTAAAGCTTCTTGGCACCTTGCTGGGGGATCCATAATGGTTTGCAGGAGCTCACCATGCTCCTGAGCTCCCAGTATGGGGAGGCAGAAAATTATATGGGCTGTCTTGAGAAAATGCCACGGGAACAGCTTTTGGTGTTGGCTTTTCCCTGAAGATTTTTACTTGGTTTGTAAGTGGGGACCCCCAGTTGAGGTGAAGGTGGTAGGATGGATGTCGGTAGAGCCAGAAGGACCCAGTCCAGCTCCTGGTCCTGCACAGACACCCCAACAATCCCACCCTGTGCATCCCTGGGAGCATTGTTCAAACTCTCCTGGAGCTCTGGCAGCCTTGGGGCTGTGCCCATTCCCTGTTTCATGCTCAACCACCCTCTGGATAGTGGTCCCACCTGGAATGAGCTGCAGTGAAATGCCTCAGTGGGAATGGCAGAGGGTGGCCCAAAGGAATTGAGAGAATCGACTCAACTCAGTGCTTGATGTAAGTCAGGTCTATAATTAAAGCTGAGCCTGTTACAATGTTAATTAGAGATCCCATCCAGAGGATTCCCCTGGGCATGGATCTCTCCATGGTCTAAGGATGGTTCTCCCAGCCTGGTAGCAAACCAGCCTGAGGTTCATCAGTGACTTGGAGTTGTGCAGAATCAAAGCTCTGGAGTGCCTGGATCATCCATCCAACTTCTGTCTTCACTGAGGGACTTTGACTCTGGAAAAGACCAAACCTTTGGCTTGAGGGCCTGGAATGAGTCCAGCTTGGGGACAACTCAAAAAATCAAGCTGTAAGGGAACAGGATTCTGTTGGAATGAAGTCCCTGTGGAGATTGGTTGCTGTGGCTACTTAAACAGCTCAGCTTTGCTGAGCTGGTTTAATACACAGAGAATTTGGAATTTGCACTATAGAGAGATAATAGTCTTAAAATAGATTCAGGATATTCATAGACTTCATTATCCTGTTCTATAGGGCCAAACCCTACATCCTCTGCCTTACCCTGTCCTTTTCAACCCAGGAAACAATAGTTTTCCAGTTTGAAATCTCAATAATTCATGCATTTCTATCCTTTCATACTATATAAACAGCATTTGTTTTTCCTTGGCTTCAACTTCACCATTCCCTCCTGTGTAGCAATGCATTCCCTTTTGTAAAGGTATTTTTTCCATGTTGTCCATGGGGCATGCTCAGATAATGTGAGTAAAAATTGAGTTTTGTGTAGTTGTGCGTGGGGAATTAAACATTCCTGCAGTGTACATCCCATCCATTGAAAAATGCCCATTATATTTGTACAGACTATATAGAGTATGCATGGCATGGCCTTGCTGGAAGCTTGAAAGAGACAGGATAAGAAGCTTTGGAAAATGCTTGAAGAACCAAACCAGATCTGGAATCAGCCAAGCTGCTCCAAAGCTGTCTTTTCACGTTGGCTTACTTGTCTTTGTTGCTAGGGGAGGATTTCCAGGGCATGGAATGCTGGTAGCTGGGATCCAAATATCATTTTGCAAAAGGTGGGGGAAAGGCATCTGTTGGGTTGAAGTGGTTTTTTGGTGGGTTTTGGAGGTTTTTTTTGTTGTTGTTCTTGTTGTTGTTGTTTTTTAGTCCCCGAAGACAAGTAAAGCCCATTTTGCCCCAAACCAGCCCTTGAGTTACAGTACCTTTTTAGCCCTTCTTCTTCCAGTGAAGAAAACCATGGCAGGACACAACAGAGGGGACAAAATGTCACTTCCAGAAGTGGCCATCAGTGCCTGTTGGCTTTTCCCAGGGTCAAAATGGCTTGGGACAGCAGCAGGGTCAGAGCTGAGGGCAGGTGGGAGGTGGTGAGCCTGGTTCCACATGCAACCCAATAAAGATACTCCGGTGCGAGAGCACGAAGAAGGAGGAGGATGACTCTGGATCCTGCCGGCCTCTCCCTGTTCCGTAGCCACTGGAGGGGGCCGGAGAACCGCGGTCACTGTGTGGGGGTTACAGGGACAGCGCCGATGCCACCTCCTGCCTTGCTCATCCTGGGTGATTTTCAGGGCATCCTAATATTTTCCACCCTCACTTCAGGCTGAAGAGGGCTCTCTAAACCTCTCATTTCTGCTCCTGCTCCCTTGGTAGCTCTGGAAATGCAGCTCCTCAGTTTGTCTTGGCATGCAAGTAGATGTAATTCCTCTAAATATTTTGATTCTTATAACTTAGCATTTTTATTTTGTGGCTTTTTCGCTGGAGAACTCCCTAGAAGCTTGAGCAGCGAGACTTTCTGCTGGTGGCTTTGTTTTTCCTTAGGATTAGCAGGTGTACTTCAGGATTTAGTCCCTGCAGCTGTCTTCAGGCAAGGGCACAGTCCCTTTTTTAGGATTCCTGCTTTTTTCACTTGGGAGATGCTTGTCTGATCTGGTGCCAGCATTTCCTCTGAAGGGAAAACCAGAGTTTTTCCTAAATTGGAAGAAAATTATCAAACGGTCTGGAATTATGGTGATGAAAATCAAAGCCAAACTAGCCCTAATCTTAAATTTAACACTTCCAGCCTTGATATTCTTCTAATTTGGAGTGTCTCCCTCCTGTCTCTCCATGCATCTCCCCCCAGGCCATCCTGAATTGGTTGCCACGAGTCAGTGACAGCATCTCTGTGCTGCCACTTGGAACTGGAGATTTGTCCTCAAACAGGAGAGATCTGTGTGTCCAAGCTGCCAGTGTGGGGACGATAAATGTGGAATTGCATTTTATTTACCTGTTCCCTCTAGGACAGACAAGCTGGGGTTTCTGGTCCCCTTTTGCCGAATTTCCTGTGTGACAGATTCACCTGAGAGCCTGTCCTTGCTTTGTGTACAGCATTGCAACGTGTTCTTAATTACTTACGCTCATTAATGTGATTCTAAGATCTGCAGCAGCCAGGAAAATATCTCTTCTTGCACTGTGTGATGCCCAGATAGTCTCTCTGGGCTATGAGAACTGACCCAATCTCTGGCAGTCCCAGAACATTTCCTCTAGGATTTGTTGTTCCCACTCCCCAGGCGCTGCTGGGGAAGCCCCAAGTTATTTAACTTTTTGATGTTGTTGTTCCCCATCAACTCCTCCAGCCTTGTCTTCCTTCCCAAAGGAGCTCTTTGTGACCCCTGCAAGTTGCAGCTATGAAGAAAAAGAAACGAAAGGGTTGTGGAAGAAAAAGAAGGAAACAGTGCTGGCTGCCCCACCCCTGGAAGTGTTCCAGGCCAGGTTAGACAGGGCTTGGAGCAGCCTGGGATAGTGGAAGTTGTCCCTGCTCATGGGATGAGATGGGCTTTAAGGTCCCTTCCCACCCAAACTTTCTGGGATTTCATGGAGACAGCAGTGGCTGCCCAAGCCCTGTGCACCCCCCAGCCCTGCACACTGACAGGAGGCTGCAGCCCCCAGGGAGCCCGTTCTCCCACCTGCACCCAGCACTTTTCCCATTCTCCCACCTGCACCCAGCACTTTTCCCATTCTCCCACCTGCATCCAGCACTTCCCAACCCCCCGCCCCCCCCCCCCCCACACGTGCGCTGTTCTGTTTTTCAGTTTTCCACCTCTTTTCACTTGTTTTGTTGCTTCCCATTGTTCGTGCTTGCGAGAGGGCTGCAGTGTGCTGTTGTTTACAGGAAAGTGCTCTTTGTTTCCCTGGTGTGGAGCATCTGCTGTTTGTGAGAGGCACACAGAGCTTTCCAACAGAAACTCAGCCAGCCCAAACATGCCAAGCCAGGAGCAACGGTCTTGCTTTTAAGAAGGGTCTAAAAACTCCAAACTAAGACAAGCCTTGGAGCAGCCTCGTGGAAGGTGTCCCTACTCACGGCAGGGCGTGGAACAGGATGGGTTTTAAGATCTTTTCCAACCCAAAGTGCTCTGCGATTCCATGATCCAGCACGGAGAGATAAATAAAGGCAGGGTGGGTAGGATGGAGCAGCACAGCATTGTTGATTTATGGCTCCAGCCCTCCCCCCAAGGCATCAGGATGATGGACGATCCCTGCACGCTCCCCTCCCCGTGGCACAGGCTGTCCGTGAGCTTTCCAAACATACCAGGGTGAGGTGATGCTTGCAGACACGGCATTCCCGCTGATGGCGCCTTTCCACAATCAGCTGAAAGCTGTTCAGGGAATTTGGGAAGCTGGGCTCCAGCCATGATCTGCTTGGCCAACCCTGCACTTGCCTTTCATTTTAATAATTTGGCGACATCCATTTATTTTAACATTTCGCAAAGCGGGGCCTGCTTTTCCTCAGAGAAAATGAGAGTTGAAGGATGGTAAAATGCCTCCATAAATTGGAAGTTAAATTAAGAAACAGTTTTAATAGCACTGAGTGCTTTTAGCCCTGTGTTGTGGTGTCACTCACGGCATTGTGAGCCTGTGGTACCCGTTGGAGGCAGGGGAGATTTAGGAGGCACAGGGAGTGGGCTGGATTGTTTGGTGGGTGTTTCTGAGCCTGCTGTTGTTTGCAGTTGGAATGTATTAATGGGTTCACCCCTTGTTTCACTTCCCACAAAATGCAGTTTTTACCAAAAATTTCTCTTTTTGGTGATAATTTTAGCTATTGAGCATTTTATATCAGTGTGGGATGAGCTTCTGTAACTTCTATCCTTTTGATCTTTTCTTTACACAAGGAGTGTTTACAGGGGCCTGGAGTGCCAGGACAGGGGGGAATGGCTTCCCACTGCCAGAGGGCAGGGATAGATGGGATACTGGGAAGGAATTCTTCCCTGTGAGGCTGGGGAGGCCCTGAGGTTGCTCAGGGAAGCTGTGGCTGCCTCATCCCTGGAAGTGTCCGAGGCCGGGTTGGACAAGGCTTGGAGCACCCTGGGATAATGGAAGGTGGCCATGGCACCTGGACATCCACCTCCAGGTCCATCTTACTGAGCTGGAAAGGAATTTTGCTTTATAATAAATAGATTGTAAGACTGTTGTCTGAAAGTGTTCAAGGCTTTACCTTCATCAACAAATCCTTTAAATACCATTAAGCAAGCAGAAATTCCCAGTTGCCCTAAGTTCCATTTAGTATCAGGACCTCTGATTACCAACCTCCATTAGTGCAAACTTTCTTCAAGCTGAAGCATTATGGAATCCCAGAGGGATTTGAGCTGGAAGGGACCTCCCAGCCCATCTCACCCCACCTCTTGCCATGGGCCATCACTCAAAGAGAGCTGGGGGCCAGCTGTGAGATCTGACAATTGAGAACTATTTTTAACTCAGCAGCCTGAGACAGTGTCTGGTCCCTCTTGCTGGGAGTTGTTCTTACTGGGTGTTCAGTGAACTTTGGGCTGGATCCATAAACTTTCAGCTCAGTGATAACCCGGGATATTTCATGCATCGTGGACCACGAAGGATGCAGATATATCAGCAGAAGCTGTTGTGCCAACATAAACAAGGCCAGGAAGTTTTACTGTTCCCATTGTTGGGAACCTTGTTCCTCATCCCTCTGTGGATGTGTCTGTGCATCAAGAGAGGCCAAAAGGTGCAGGTAAACATAAATCCCACGTTTCTGTGCTATCCAAAGACAAAAAATGGGAGAATTAGAGATTATTTGTGCATTCAGACTTCTCTCAGCTTTGTGCTGCTGTGAACAGCTGCAGGTTTGTGCTTGCTTCCCACAAAAGATCATTCAAAATGCCACAGGGTCATGGTGAAAATGCCTCATGCCAACTCTGAACCAACAGAGAATTCACTGGGAAGCCTTGGCTGGACTTCCACTTTGGTTCCCAGCTATGGTGTCCATGCAGCTAAAGGAAAACCTCTTCCTCCAGAGAGTACTGGACACTGTCCAGGTTCCCCAGGGAATGGGCACAGCCCTAGGACTGCCAGAGCTCCAGGAGCATTTGGACAATGCTCTCAAGGATGCACAGGGTGGGATTGTTGGGCTGTCCTATGCAGGGCCAGGAGCTTGCTGATGCTTGTGGGACCCTTCCAGCTCGAGATTCCATGGTTCTTTTCTCCAGCATGAAAAATGCTTCACCCAGCTTTAAAGTGCCCGATCTGGTTAGCAGAGGTCAGATGTTTGAACATAACTGAGGATATTACATGGGCTGATTAAATCAAGGCATCTGGCATGGGTGTCCTCCTGCAGATAGGTTTCCATGGAAAGCAGTTCCCATGCCATGAATGTCACTCGAGGATTAGATTACAAATCAGATGGATCTCATGTGCTTCCTGAGACCACCTCCCTTTAAAACAAGGCATGCGTGGGCTCCCAGATGGAGCTGGTTCCACAGCCCGGGGTGCTGCTCAGGGGTCAGGCCCACAGCTTCCTCCTCCTGATGGGATTCCCGATGCCCCTGTGCAGGTGACTCCATCAGTGCATCAGCATTTTGTCTTCCCAGTGTCTGAAGCTGCCTCTCGGCCTCCTCTGCATCCAGCAGCCACACAGGGGATGGAGCAATGAGTGCTCCGGCTTGACGTGGCTGGGATCCCATGGGAATACCCAAGCCTGGGTGCAGCCAGGCCCATTTTCTCCTTGAATTCAGGGTTTTTCCATCACATCTCTGTGCCCAGACTCCCCAAGTCCAAGCTAGTTGCCATGGATGAGTGCCACGTCTGGTGGCTGTGATTCACCGCTGGCGTGCGGGAAGTCCAACCCGGCGATTCATTTCCCTGCAACTGCTGAGCACTGACGTTGGTTTAGCTCCACTGGGGACAGGGAGAGAGGATTTTTCACCAAATGGCCCCAAATGCTGAAGTCCCCAAGTGTTTCAGCTCTTACTCACCCTCCCCTAACAGCAGAAGTAGCCGCTCAAAGGATGGGTCAGAACCTCCCTTTGTGCAAGGTGACATCGCCCACTGGAGAAGCAAAACCAGTTCGTACCAGAAGATTTTAATTGGTTCAGGACTTCCAAAGCCTAGTGAGAAACTGGACTTGGGCAAACTTAATTTTTCTGTCTGAGGCAGTGCTGCACCTTTCACTCTTGATTTTTGCCCCTCTGTTCACCTGTAAAATTGACAAGGAGCTGTGGGCACTTCAGGTTCTGAGTGGTCTCTGCATGGCAGGTGCCCAAGCAGCACTGAGAGCCCCACGCTGCAACACAGAACCAGGGGACAGAGGGGCCCTGGGCTTTTTAGGTCTCCAGGCAGATGAGGCACAGGCAGAACTTGATTTTTGGGTATGTTGTGGCTCATGGGACTTGCGTCAGGCTGCAATTCAGCAGGAGCCAGTCTCTTGCCGGTGCTGCCAAGATCCAGGAGTTAATTCTTATTCCATGAGAAGGCCAGAGCTTGCATCCAGCCAGTTCCCTGGGGTGCAGCGAAAGAAACGCTCTGAGAAATAAACACAGACACAAACAAACACCAGACTTGGCGCACGGCTTCGCAGGCAATGGGAATATCTTTTAGATTCCTGCCGAGGTAATTGGCCTGGAGCAATGAAGCTTCCCTGCTCTGCCCTTTGGCTCCCAGGGATGTTCTGCTTGCCAAAAGGCTTTGTGGTCCCTTGAGCTGTGCCTGGGCTGGACTCTGTTCTTCTGCCCAGTCCAGCCCAGCGCTCTCCTGCACGCTCGCCGTGTTCCTGATCTAACCTATTCCCAGGGATGTGCACTGAGCCTCCTTCTCAGGAGCCCCACCCTCTTATCATGCATTTTATTCCATTTCTTGGTGCTCCTCACAAAAAAGCTTCCCCAAATCTCCTTTGCACTTACCGAGGTTGTTCTTTTTGTGGGGTCTTTCCTGTGTTGCTGGGGTAGGATCTGATTCCACCTGGCTCTTTTCTCCCAAGCCTTTGTTTGCATCACTCTGCACCTTCCTGGAAATCCAAGCCCAAATCCCTGATCTTACCTGCACTGAGTAACACACTGGAGCCTGGATGCTTTCCCCCCCTCTGCAAGGTAAACATGCCAGCATATTCCAGGCTTTGAGAATTCATGGGAATGTGGAAAATCTCACACCTGCCAAACACCATCTTTCTGAGCTGCTGCTCAGATTTCCCCCCACCCTATCTTCCTTAGGGTTCCTGCAGTTTTGCAACTGTTTTTGGAGTTCTAAGATGCTGCCGAATTTTCTCCTGGATCAGGAGGGAGAGAAACTTTGCTCCGTAGGCTCCAAATTGTAGGGTGGAAGCAGATGGAGCTCAGCATGGCTCTGTCATTCCATGTGGGAATGACAGAGGAAGCATCCCTGGGATGTGGTAGGCTGGGTACTATTGATAAAGCTCTTTTCAAAATCCGATTTCCAGTGTAAATGGAA
Organism: Prinia subflava; assembly: GCF_021018805.1. Classification (NCBI taxonomy): domain Eukaryota; kingdom Metazoa; phylum Chordata; class Aves; order Passeriformes; family Cisticolidae; genus Prinia; species Prinia subflava. The sequence continues at coordinate 6,018,152 of NC_086252.1, read as the reverse complement.
GCTTGACCGAGAAAAATGGATTTTTAAGTGGGAGTAAAAAGCATTGAGCTGTGCTGAGTCTAATAAATACTCACTTTGGGAAACCAATGGCTGGTTTGCAGCTTAGGCTGGAGATGCTTTTTAAAAATTCATCATTCACCCACAGTGAAAGGCAGTTTAATTCTCAGGGATCCTTCTTCAGGCAGGGACAGTTTTCCTCAGGATCCTCTCTGCATTCCCAGAGCTTGACCTTGCTTCATGCCAAGCAGGAAAAGTGACACTCTATGCTTTTTGAATCACAAATGGAAAATCCATACTGTTTTGGAATAAACAGCGCTGGCCATTAGAGAGTCTATTTGGTTGCCATTTGGTTACAACTGCATAAGGAACAGCTCCAGTGGGGGAAAAAAAAAAAAGAGGCAGTAGTAACAGTCAATCGTCACTTTTTTTTTCCCTTCTCCCTGGAAAACTTGGAATTTTACGGCCTATGAGCCACAAATTAGAATTGCAGGCAACAGATAAAGCTTGGCTATAAATCCAGCTAATGCCAGTGCCTGTTGGCAGCTGCAAGGTGGGATTTGTTAAAGTGCCCCTGTCCAAATGGGCCTGAATGGGATCTTTCCCACCAGCCAGGATCACCAGGTGGGTCTGGATCCCTTTGGAAGAATGGAGCATCCCTGCTGCAACAGGCAAGCCCCTGTCCCCTCGGTAGGGACAAAGGGGAGGCTGCTGCTCCTGTGGTCAGCACCTGCCATCCCATGAGGTCCTTCAGCCTTTCCCCCAAAACTGTCCTTTTCCATCATTCCTCAGGAAAGAGGATTTCTTGGCCATGTCTCCAGAAAATGAATCTCTGTTCCTGTTTGTCCTTCCTCACAGGAAATTATCCCTGCTTTCTGGCCTGTGGCTGCACTCCCAGCTCCCCCTCATGCCATGCTGCAGGAGCAGGACACAGCCCTCCCCAAGTGTTTCATCCGCAGGGACCGGGATGAGCTCTCTGGATGGAAAAAATGCTTCAGACATCCCGGACTGGAGTGAATTGCTCAAAGATGTTGCCACTTTAGGGCTGGTGAGCTGGGCTGCCAAGTCTCCCAGCACTGCTCCAGAAGGGTCTGGGACCTCTGGCACATCTGTCTGGAGTAACCCAGGGCAGCTCCATACACAGCACTCCCATCTTCAGGAAGGAACCCAAAAAGTCTCAGCTTGGAGGTTTCAGTGCCCACCCGTGGTGTTTGTTCATGGCTAGGGCTGATTCCAACAGGAAACAGGAACAGCCTCAGGCAGTGGCTGCTCTTCCAGGAGTCAAGAGAGGGCAGGAATGGCTGTGCCACAATTCAGGATGTCTGAGACATCACATCTGGGACCTTGTGAGGTCTCAGTCTGAGTCAGTGCAAGACCAGCACTCTGACAAGCAGAGTTTGGGCTTTTCCGTTCCTGCTTAGGCTCTTCCAGAGGCCCTTAAAATGTCTGAGGTGTCAGGGGAATGTGTGTTTGTAAATCACTGATGGGTGTTGGGAAGACCAAACTATCAGGACAATTGTCTGAGCTGGTTGTTTTGGTGTTGACCATGTAAAGGGGCTTTGGACAAGGGATGGAGGGACAGGACACAGGGAATGGCTTCCCACTGCCAGAGGGCAGGGATGGACGGGATATTGGGAAAGAATTGTTCCCTGGGAGGGTGGGCAGGCCCTGGCACAGGGTGCCCAGAGCAGCTGTGGCTGCCCCTGGATCCCTGGCAGTGTCCAAGGCCAGGTTGGACACTGGGGCCTGGAGGAACCTGGGACAGTGGAAGGTGTCTCTGCCCATGGCAGGGAGTTGGAAAGAGATGAGCTTTGAGGCCCTTGCATCCCAAACCACTCTGAGATTCTGTGTTTGGCGTATGCAGTCCTGCTGGTTTCTCCTGCAGGGCTGCAGCACCTTTGCCCAGCTGGGGAGCCTGCAGAATAATTGTCCTTGGATATTCACAGACAGCAGACAAGGATGCCAGGGATCGTGAGGAGAACCTTGGGTCCTCACATCCTGCCTTGGGCTTGTTAATCCACCAGTTCTGTTGCTCTCCAGCACTCCTGGACTCCTGAGATCACTTTGGATTGAAGGCAGAACTTCCAAGAGGCACAGAGCCATTTCAGAGCAGCCCAGAATCATTCTTAAATCTATTTATTTACAAAAAATGAGAAAGAAATGGGCTTTTCCCCCTTGTTTTCCATGCCAACATCATTGATGGAGTATGGTGTACAGGGAAATGTATTTCCTAAACCTCCAGGATATCTTTTAATTTTTTTTATTAGAGTAATTCCTGGACAGCACCCAGGATTTGAAAGACAGATTTAGGAATAAAACCCACACAGGGCCCACAGTGATAAGACCGGTTTTGCTGGTTGACTTGGGAACTAATACACTACATGCAAATTATACCTTTTTTTTTTTTTTTTTTTTTTAATTCCCATTAACCGTCACCATTAGCATAACAAACAAACAAATAAGCCCATTTAAATCCTGGGGGTTTTTTTCTTGTCCCTCCAACCATGAATAATTACAAAATAATCACCAAAATCTGGTTTCATTCGGCAAACGTTTCCAGGTTTTGTTTTCTTTTTCAATAATCCCGGGTTCCAAGAGTCCCACCAGCCCCTTGCTTTTATTTTTTGGGAGGCAATTTCAGCTGGTCACATTCCCTGATCCTTGGCACAGCATGATCAGGGAGCATATGAGCTTCTTTTAATGTATTTCATCTTGACAGGGAACCTTTTCCCTGCCTTTCCTCATGGCCTGAGCACGCAACTTTTCCGAGAACACGGCCCCAAACTCCAGCCCCACTGCAAAAGTGGCAACATCTGCTGGCAAAGCAAGTTTGCTCCCACTTAAAATGCTGGCAGGACCTAAGAGGGCCTTAAAAAAATTCCTTTAATTGGGCTAATTGCATGTGGTTGAAGCCATGTTGCAGCTCAGCTCTGAGTTCAGTGTTTGGTTTATGTGGTTTGGGGTCACGTGAGTTCAGGAAAAAACTCACCCTATTCACCTGGTTCCTTTACTTTGCCCCCCAGGTTTTTCTTTGTGGTTCAGTTTCACCCCAAAGAGAAGGCAAAATTTGCTTTGTTTTGAGCTCAAATGGGAAAAAGCCTGAATTCCATCTTGTCTTCGCTTGGTGGGATAAATCCCCTTGGATTTTTTAATTGCTGTCCTGTGTAAGACCACTTGCTGTGCAGTGCAAGTCTGTGGAGGGCAAGGAAAGCTTCTGGCAGAACAGGCAGGAATATCAAATTCAAACAAATAAAGGGATTTTCTGCCAGTTGCACTGTGCTGCCTTTATGTAGAGGCAGGAGTCTGCCTTGTGTCAGACCCCAGGTGCCCAAAATGAAGGTTTTCCTTGTTTTATTACTGGAAGACCCAGTGGTGCCTTAAGATATCATCCTGATGCTCAATCCAGGGAAGGTGGGAGGGGGTCCCAACACAGGCTATGTTATTTCATTGCTGAAAGCACTTCCCTGCCCCTGGGAAGCCTGTTGGGAATAACATCACTTGGCTTGTGCTCCTTTGGCAAGGGCATTATTTTCCCATCAATCCCTTTAAAATGGTTTTAGGGTTTTCCCCAAGATGCTGCTTGCTAATTTTGTGTAAGGACACACACAGAGGCAGGAGAAAAGGTGGAGGTTTTGGAGCAGGGGAGGTGGAGAGTTCTGGGGAACTGAGAGAGGGGTGTATGTTGGGAATGTTGCACAGTCTCAGGGTAGAAGGAGAGGAGACAGAGTGCCAGTGCCAGAGAGGAGAAGGAATATTTGTCAGGCTCAGGTGTACCTATTGCTTCTAGCAGACTCTTTTTCCTGTTTCCTTCCCTTATCCCTTCCTTTTTTTTTTTTTTTCCCTGCTGGGACCTCAGGTTTTCCCCTGGTTCCTGGGACTCCAAAAGGGTACCCTTGGCTGGTCCTAAATGGGGGAGGCTTGTTCAGGGGATCCTTTCTACTCTGACATGGATAGCCCACTTTAGAGGCTGCCAGATCCCAGCTTTTCAGGTAGTAAAAATTGTATTTTAATCCTTCTAAGATGTTGGGGATCTCCCTGTGTTGTATGAGGTCTCCTCTTGTTTCCTTGCTGGAACCTTGGGACCCCTCTTGGTTCCTGGGGCTCTGCAGGTGAACCCTTGGCTGGTCCCAAATGTGGGAGGTGTGACCCAGTCAAGTGATCCCTAGTGTTCAAGCATGCATATCCCACTGCAGGAGGCTGCCAGATCCCAACTTCTGATGGAGAAAAATTGCATTTTAAGCCTTCTGATGTGCTAGGAGTCTCCCTGTGTCCCATCAGGCACTTGGAAGTCCTACCAGGCTCATGGAAGAGGGAGAAGCAGCATTTCTGGGACAAAACATACCCAGGGATGTATTTCAAGGTTCTTTCCACAAGTCCCAGCCCCTGGTTACCCAAGTTTTTATTTTCCATGGGTTTACCTCATTAACAGTGCTGTGAGAAGGTGCTCCTGGAAAGAGAGAAAGGCTGAATTAAACGACGATTGAAACCTTGCAGCCAACGTGGGAATGAGGCCAGTGTCTGGAAGGAAAAAATATTAATAATTTAAGGAAGAAGATGGCCAAAGTCAGAAACATATTCTGAACTCCTCTAAAAATAGTACAAAGGAGATGCCAAACCCAACAAGTGAAGTGAAGATTTGAGAGCAGGGCAATGTGCTGAGGGAAATGAAAAAGGCGAGAGGAGTCTCGGGCGGGACCTCGCTGAGGGTGACACTGTGGCCTTCTGAGCTGAGCTGCTTTCTGGGCTCAGGAGGACCAGAAGGTGACTCTGGCCTTTAAGAAGATGAGCAGCCAGTGTGAGATGTTTGTGCTGAGATGGCAGCCCCAGCCCTGCCTGCCAGAGGGGACTCCTGTGGGATGATAGCTCTTCTCTCCTGCTTTTGCTGCCCTGGAGTGAGCTGGGGGCATCTGGGGTGCTCTGGTTGCCTTTTCAGCTTTAGAAAGGATGAAGGATTTTGGGACAGGCTTTAAGTACAGATACATCCCTAGTATCTGCTTTAAAAATTAAAATAAACCCTACTGACTGATGCTGGTGCCCAAGGCAGCCACAGTGCCGAATTCCCAGCTCCCATTTCTCCTCCTTCTGGAGCATTTTGAGTTCCTCAGATGTGCTCTGTATAATCCCTGGCTCTGGGAGGGAAGGAAGGCAGCACCCTGGCCACACACAGGCTGCCCTGGAGAGCCCCGGGAGCTTCCCAGCTAACCGGCACCGACGCCTCGGAGCAGCCGGGGGCAGGGACAGCTGTCCAAACAGAGGGACACCTGTGCAGGGAAGGCCAGGGCAACCAAGAGACATCCGTGGCTCCTGAGGTGGCTCCCTGAACCCGCCCTTCTCCTTTGATCTTCACCCGAGCAGCCTCTGCTGCTCTGCTTCAGCCCACGTTTGTTTTCTCCCTCTTCCTTCCCGAGGTCAGTCTGATCTCTGTTCCACCTTGAAATTTCTGCTTGGAGCTTTCAGAGGCATCTGAGCTTGTATCTTTCCTCCAGACATTTGGCATCTCCCAAGAGGCTTTTCTTTTCCCCATCCCCCTGGGGACAAAACTAGGAGGCAGAGCCACCACTTTTCTTGTATTTTGTCTGCATTTTCCTGTATTTTGTCTGTTTTCAGTTATATTTTCTCACCTATGGCTTACTCTTCCCTACAGGAGCTGCTGTGTTCCGAGAATCCCTCCTTTTTGTAGATGCTCCCATTTTCCATCTAGAAAGCAGGTCCCTTGAATGATAAAATGAGTTTATTTAAAAAAACCTAAAGAGTCATGGGCTCTTTCTTGCCTTAATCAGACATCCTGGATCAGGGTACACTCCACACATTCATTCATCCAATTTAAACATTTGTTTCTGGTTTAGATCCATCTAAGGTAAGACACAGTATGGACATCTGTCTTATTATCCAACAGCAGGTTAAATAAAACAAACCTCCCATGCATCCTTGGAGGGACATTGGAATAATGGGATTCTTCAGGCTGGAAGAGACCTCCAACATCACAAAATCCAATCTGCTGACATTGACATAATTTCCCACACACACACACACCTCTTTTCTTACACGTTCTTTCAAAATAAAACTGGTGTATTCCTGAAATCTCCCTTGGGTTTGACACCTGGAATCTCTTTCTCTTGGATTTTGGGACGACCAAGCCCAGGAACTTTCCCAGAGCTTATCTAGGTATTGGCTGGGAAGAGCAATCTAGCATGGAATATGGAATGAACTGGTTGCTCAGATTTTTAAGGACAATCCTCCACTCTTTGGTCAAGGTTTAAGTGGTCTCTTCTCTCCTTCAGTGCTGAGAGAGGGAGACTGTGGGAGCCTGGGATGGGGGTGGAGGGAGAGGACACTGGGGATACAATCTGGGCTCTGATGTGCTGATGGAGCTGAGGCATTTCTTACCCTCCTCTCTTTTTCTCTCATCCAGTATTTCTGTCTGCTACACATGTTCCCCTTTACACCATGCCAGAACTCTGACAGAAGGAAAGGGCAGGGAAGAGGGGAGGTTGGGAGGGGGGGGGAGGAATTCTCTGTAAAGTTTCTGTTCTGGAGAGAAAACAGAACTCTATCAAAATATTAGCAGAGCACCAGCCGGTGCTGATTAGCAAAGCCCTGGGTGAGAGTTTTCCATTTACCTTGTGCTGTTTTTCTTTCCCTGAGCTGCACATGCTCTTTCCCAAAGTGGTGGCCTCGAAAGTTTTGGCCACCAAGGTTCATCCAGCACCATTTCATTTTTCAAAAATCCAGAGTCCACCCAAGCTGCACTCAGAAATTGCAATGTCCATTCAAAAGCCTGGTTGCCCTGGGGACCAAGTCCCATCCCTACAGGCTGGTTGGATAATGAGGGATGAAGGGCCACGAGGATCAAAAATGTCCTCACACAGTGACTAAAAGCATTGTACAGATGCTCTTTAACCAAACATCATGGCTGGGGGTGATTTTCCCCATGCCCAGCTTGCAAAGGTGCCAGTGGCAAGCTAAATCTGATTCCCAAAGCTCTTGAGGGGTCTGGACACCACCACTCATCACCTTTTCTGCAGGAGATGCTGCTGCTGCATCCTGGACTCCAGCCCAGTGCCGGGCTTTTGTGGAGGTGAGGAAAGTATTGCTCATTCATAAATGCATGTTTTAAGGGATATTATTCCCAAATATTAAAGTAGAACCAGCTTTTAGGAGCAGAGGATAAAGATTTGGCTGTGAACCCCTGAGCTGGAGGACCAATAACTTGGGAATTGCTCTGAAGTGTTTGATCTGTCTCAGGCCAGCAAACGCTGAGCCAGCGCCTGCCTTTAAGTGGAAGTTATTTTCTGCATCCACCAGAGTCCCATAAAACCATTTCCTCTGGGATCCACAGGGACAGCCAGGGCTGCTTTTTTTTTTGGTTTGGTTTTTTTTTCCTCCCTCAGCAATATCAATATGTAAGTGCTGAGGGAAAGAGCACGTGCTGTGTGACAGATTTAGGAGTAGCCTTAGGGCTCCATCACCTCTCTCCAAGCAGCTTTGCCAGAGTGCTGAAATTGCCTCCTATTCATTGGGAGGGAAGGCTGGTTTGGGAATTAACAGGCAGAGCTGGTCCTGCTGGAGTCTGGGTCCTACACCCACCTATGCTGCAGGCTCCTGTGTCAGCTCCAGGGAACGAAGTAGTCCTGAAAGGTGGGGAAAAGGGCTTTTTCCTGGGCTGTGGGGGAGCAAAGTCCCCATCCATTCAGGAATGGATCCTCACAGGTGACTTTGGGAAACCTTCAGCCACATTTTGAAGCATAATTGCACCTACTCAGCACCCTTTGATTCCTCTGCTGTTCCCAAGCGTGTTTGCAGCATAGTCAACCCCAAAACATGCAGGATGGGTTGTGCCACCATCTCTCAGAAATAATCCTGGAGGCCAGGAGTACATATAGAATCATAAAATCATAGAATGGTTTGAGTTGGAGAAGATAGTTAAAGCTTGTCCCATTCCACCCCCTACCATGGGCAGGGACACCTCCCACTGTCCCAGGTTGCTCCAAGCCCTGTCCAGCCTGGCCTTGGGCACATCCAGGGATCCAGGGGCAACCACAGTTGCTCTGGGCACCCTGTGCCAGGGCCTGTCCACCCTCCCAGGGAACAATTCCTGCCCAATATCCCATTTAATGCTGCCCTTTGGCAGTGGGGAGCCATTCTGCTGTGTCCTGTCCCTCCATCCCTTGTCCCAAGTCCCTCTCCAGCTCTCCTGGAGCCCCTTTAGGCCCTGGAAGAGGCTCTGAGCTCTCCCTGGAGCCTTCCCTTCTCCAGGTGAACACCCCCAGCTCTCCCAGCCTGGCTCCAGGGCAGAGGGGCTCCAGCCTGGCCTTGGGCACTTCCAGGGATCCAGGGGCAGCCACAGCTGCTCTGGGCACCCTGTCCCAGGATCTCCCCACCCTGCCAGGGTACAATTCCTTCCCAATATCTGATCCATCCCTGCCCTCTGGCAGTGCGAAGCCATTTCCCCTTTTCTTGTCACTCCATGCCCTTTTCCAAAGTCCCTCACCATCTTCTGTTCAGCATTTCACCATTCCCCTCAGGAGGGGATTGCTTTGGCAATAAAAAACCAAAGGAGTAATGGGAGAAGCAACACCTCCACCTGCCAAGTGATGCCTTTCAGCTCCTGTGTTTGCCTGAGCCAATTATTTTTTTTTCCTTTTTGGGATCTGGAAGTCCATTTGCAAAGGCTGAAGGGAAGAAAAACAACCTTCTCCCCCCACTGGCCCACCACCTAAGTGCTAAAGCAGATCCCAGAGGTGGAGCACGGGGAGGTGTAAGCAGGAGAAGACCTGGCAGGAGATCTTGTTCTCCGGTTGTGCCTGGGGGCTTTTCCCATCGGAGCCCCTGCAAGGCCAGTGGGGAAATGATTCCAATCCCAGGCCTTCCAGCTTCCACGCTCATTTAGCCCAAACTGTTTCGTAGTCTCTGAGAGGGGAGCAGGGATGAGGTTTGCAGATTGGAAGTGGTGGGGGGGAGGAGGGGAACTGCAAATGATCTCAGCAGTTTTACAGCCATCTCTTTTCCTGGCAGGACATGAGGGACACGAGCGTCTCCCTGCCTCTGGGGTGGAAGGTGGAGGAATGCGAACGCTGGAACACTTCTCAGTTTGCCCTGATTCTCTTTCCTCCCCAGTTTTATTTGTGTCCATAAATTCAGAGCAAATATTCCCACGTGCATTTTTACTATCCGTGGCCTCATCCCGAGGGATTGCTGGGTGCCCCAGAGAAGCCACCCTTCCTCATCCATGCTGGCACCAAAGGCTGTGGCAAGCAACCACTGGGTGTCACCTCCACCTAGAGGGGATTTCTCTCCTCTCTAGCAAAAAGCGTGTTTAAAGTGAATGTTTACACGCAGTCTCTTTTTTTTTGGTCATCTGTGCCTCATCTGCCATGTTCCTGTGCAAACACCTTGAGCAGAGGGGGCTGGGAGGGAGCCCAGGGGCTGCAGGAGGTGGTCAGCAATCCTTTTCCACTGGAGACTTCCATCCCATCCACCAGTAGCAGGGATCCTGCCTTTCAGGCTCAGATCTTCCCTCACAACAAAAATTTGTGCCTCCATTTCCCACTTCTCCCAAACCTGTTGCCCATGGCTCATCATCTGCTTTAAAACCTCTGTGTGACACATCGGATCCTCAGGTCACAAGTGCCACCAGCTGGAGCCAGTTTTCCAGCAAGGGAAAAGCAAGGGAAAAAAACCAAACCATGAGATATTGATGCCTTCCTGCTGCCCTTGCTGGGATGTCTCCTTTTACATCCTCAGCACTTGGAGAGAGGCATTGGGGGAATAACAACCTTTGGAGGGCAAGGGATTTTACTTTGTGGCAAACAAAAATATATCGCATAATACAGGAGGGCCCTATAAGGGGCAGTGTGGTGGGAACCTGTTAGTTAATTATATGCACATTAATGAAGTGTTTTGTAGCTGGTCTGATGCCACTATCTCCATGGCAAAATTGTAGGGGTTTTTTGGGCTGCTGTGATCGTTTGATGAAATTCCCACTCCAGAGCTGTGTCTCCCCATGGAGAAGACCACCAGCTTCTCCCTGAAGATGAGAGCTCAGAGCATCTCTCTATCTCCTCACCTGCTGAGTCATTTGCAGTGTGGGGTCACTGACATGGCTGTCCCTCTGGTGTCCTTGGTGCTCCTCAAGAGGATGGACACCAGTCCTGAACTACCTGATTCTGGAAGAGGAACCATCCCACCCCTCATGGTCTGAGTATCAGCTGGGAAATGAGGGATCTGAGGCCAATTCCTGCATCGAGAGCCCTTTCCCTGGATATCAGTGGGGGGCAGAGGTTATTTTACCCCAAGGCAATACGAATTGGTGATTCAATTGAGAAATTGATGATTCAGACCAAGGAGGGGAAATTCAAACTGAAAGGGGAAATTCACACTGAAAGAGGGGAAATTTAGGTGAGATATCAGGAAAATTTTCTTCCCTAGGAGGGCGGGAAGGCCCTGGCACAAGGTGCCCACAGAAGCTGTGGCTGCCCCTGGATCCCTGGAAGTGTCCATGGCCAGGTTGGAGAGAGCTTGGAGCCACCTGGGATAGTGGAAGGTGTCCCTGCCCATGGCAGGGGGTGGAATGGGATGAGCTTTAAGGTCCCTAAACCAGTCTGTGATTCTGTGATTTGTAAAGCATAAAAACCCCATGTGCAAAGAACCTGCTCCAAAGGAAGAGAATGAGCTTGGACACAGAGGCAGCAGAAGCACTCCATGTTTTTCCCCTCGCTGTTTTGCTGCAGGGAAGTCAGGAAAGCACAAGTGACAAACTGTGTTGCTGTGGAACCAGATATTTACGTTTTCTCCACATTTCCCAGAAGGCATTAGCTCTTTCCCAAATGGGGCACAGGAGATGCAAATGCTGTGCCTGTGTGTGTCCACACACACACACATGCACGAGATATTTCAGTTTTCCCGTTTAAATGAAGGGTGGGATACCCTTCAGCACTGCTTTTCTCAGCATATGTGTTCTTAGACTCACTCACTCTTTGTTTCTGCCAGTGCCTAAATTGGGAATACTGAACAGCCGCAACTATGCAGCTCGTGGGGATGCAGGAATTCATTTGGAGCCAGCGAGTTTTGATCCGTTTTCAAGGGACAGAGGCGCTGCAGCTGCAGGAGAGGAGATTTCTGCCTGTAATGTGCATCATGGCCTTGTTCTTGTGAGCGCCTCGGGGCAGAAGTGAAGCTTTTAAACAGAGAGCAGCCAGCAGGTTCAGTGCCACACTGGGGCTACACGTTTGTTTACGTGTACATAGAGAGGAAACACCTGTCTGCCTGCTGTTGACACTGGGTTTAGGTTTTTAGGCCCCAGAACGCCCAGGAGAAGATAGGTGGTGGCTGGCAGCCTTCCCAAGGTGTGGTACTTTGCTCTCCAGGTGAAGGCGAGTTCCTCTGGGGATGAGGAGGTGGCTGAGGGGGCTCTGAGTGTGTCCAAACTCTGCTGTGTCACCCCGTGTTACGACAATGAGACAGGAGGTGATGGTGCCTGGGAGCAGGGTGGGAGGAGCAGGGAAGGGCTGGGGGATAACGAGGAGCCAGGTGGGTGCTGGGGAGCAGAGAGAAGGGAAATTCGGCACAAACGCAAGTGTTTTTCCTTGTAAATCATGCCTTGAAACCAGGGGATGTTGCACTGGGGTGTCCATCACAAGCGCTATCCCAAGGCACCCGTTTCATAAAATCCCAGAATCACTGAGGTTGGAAAAGCCCTGCAAGGCCATCGAGGCCAGCCTGTGACTGATCCCCACCTGTCACCAGCCCAGAGCACTGACTGCCATGTCCAGGCATTCCTTGGAATATAGGCAGTTCCTCACCCCAAGCTCTCATCCAGGAGTATGTGGGATGCAGAATTTTTGCAAATACCTGATGGATTTTGTTTTGTTTTGGTCACAGACATTAATTTCCACCTCCTGCCCCCACGGTTTTTAAACCCATCAAATTTTCCTTCAGTTTTTTGTGTGAGTTTGGATGTTTTGTTTTGGGTTTTTTGGCAATAAAAGCATCAAGCCACACGATCCTCTGGGCAATATTTTGCCAGCCTGCAGTTGCTGAGTGAGGCGAGCTGAGCTGTGCTGTGAGAGCTCCCTGATACTATCCACCACAACAATAAAACACTGACAGGGAAGCAAAAAGAATATATTCACAACTCTCCAACTGGACATTGACTCTCCAGCTGTAAGATTGCTTCCTTTGCTCCAGGGATGAATCTCACTGGCAGTATAGTTCCCTTTTTCTGGTGTGTTATGGCACGAAACAGATTTATTTGTTCATTTTTATGAGAGACAGGGTGGGTTGCAAAGTGTTAGTGGGGCTAAGACAGCATGGGGTGATGCAGCCCAGTGATCAGGCAGTGAATTATAACAGAGATGGTGCTCTGGGCATCTCTCAGCTGCCTTTGGAAGGGAATTCCATGGTTTTTAGGGATGCCTGGAGGTCCCTGAAGCTGGTGAGATTGACTGGGGCAGGCGGTGGCTGAGGGCTGTTGCCTTCTGCACCTCCAGCTCGCCTGTGGCTCCAGGTGAGGTTGCCATCAAGCCCTGCATCCCGTTTTAGCCAAAAATAATGGATCAAACTCCTTCCCACCCCACACAGAACCTATCCCCACTCAACCCTCAGTGCTGAGCCCCCAGGAAGGTGCTCTCCTGCCCCACTTCTGCCCAGCCATGCCCACCCACATCCTTCCCTGCCCATCACTCTGCCCTCTTCCTTCCCATCCTCCCAGTCCTGCCATTCCCTCTGTTTCCAGCTTTTTTTCTTTTTTTTTTTTTTTTTTTTTTTTTTTTTGAGTGGATTTCCCTCTGGAAGGCAAAGGGAAGTGAGGGGGTGAAGCCTTGGAGGGGGCACAGCAGCACCAAACCCCAAAGCCCAAACCAGCCCCCAAACCCCCCCTCCTCCTGGGGCAGCCGTTGCTAAAGATCAAAGCGCGAGGCAAAAATAGCAAAAAAGGGGAAGAGCTCGTGGGTTTTGACATCTGGAGGCCAGAAGCAGCTCCTGCTTCAGAGTAGGCAGGAGGTAAGGGAGGAAGGGGGAAAGTGGGTTTACAGGCTCTTTTGTTTTTTACAGGGATGAAAAACTTTTTTATCAATTTGTACGGGTTGCTGTTGCTTGAGAGAGCGATGCCTGCCTTAGTCTGCTGCAAGGCCCTAATTTCAGAGTTAGAGGTGCTAAGAGAACTTATAAATAAAGGGGTGGGTATTTTATGATAGGCAAAACATTGATCTTTCTGTGATGCATCACCTGACAGCCTTATTTTTATTCCAGGGCATGGAAGGAACCACCTGGGAAATGTCTGTGCTGCTTGGCTGGATGAAACAGGTGCTGTTTCCTTTGGGGCTGGAGATTTTCAACGATAAGGGTTCAAAAGCCATCCTCAAATCTAAGGGGACATCCAAATCAGAGCCCTTCTTCACTCTCTGTCTCCAACCCTTTTAGAAGTCCAACCTCTGGACAGCACTGGAGGCAGCACAGGATGACATTTCCCATGGAAAAATGTGATTTACAGTGGATGAATTTCATCCTGTCCCAAGAGTGAATTTGGCCATGGGACAAAAAAAAGGTGGTGGAGGAGAAGGTGAGAATGGAAAATGACAGTTTTTATTGTCTTCCTTTCATCAGGTAAAGCTCATGAAAAAAACCCCACGTTATTTTTGATGAGACAACCTGCTGTCTGATCCCAAGCAGGTTAAGTGCCCTTTTATTTGATTTTTCGATTTTGTTTTTTCTTGGCTGTTCAATCTTTAAGAGCCAGAACTGTCAGGAGGTGTTTCATGGAGTGCCATGTGCCGTGTTGGACCCTCTGTGGTCCTTTCTGAGCTCCACCACCACAGAACAGGAAAATCCCAGAAATGTTTTGGGTTGGAAAGCACCTTAAAACTTGCTTCATTTCAACCCCCCTGCCATGGGCAGCAAGACTTTCCCCCAGTCCAGCTGCTGAAATGATCCCTTGCCTGGGCTCACTGCCTTAATGTGGGGTCAGTGACCATCTCCTATGCCTTGATTTGGTGCTAAAAGAGCTTTTTCCCCTCTTCCTTTCACACCTCCCAGTCAGGATCTCCCATTCACAGTGGCCTGAGGTGGATTCCCGTGGTTTTCCCCACTTGGGAGGTTGATGCTCCCAGCCCCAGTGCCCCTGCCATGGCTGGTGGTGATGCCAAACCCTCCCAGGCTGCTTGTCCGAGTGCCTGCACTGTGCCATTTGCCCTGGCACAGGGATCAACCCTCTCCTCGTGGCCTCCAAGTGAATTCCACTTGCTCATTTAGCAAGAAATCACAGAACCAGGCAACTCTCATCAGAAAAGTTGAGAAAAGCAAGGGAAAAAATAATAAAAATGAGTGTGCAAATGCTGGGTGGTTGGATTGGGTAAGAATGAGAGAAGGAAGAAATGCAAAATGGTGTTTATTACTTTTTTTTGCTCTGGTTGAGGCTGCCTTCGTGTGAAACTGGAGCTACATCCAGCAAGGGCATTCACATGCACGGATGTAGCCTTCAATCAGGATGATGTAAACACTGCTGCAGCATTTTTGGAGGGGGCTGTTTGGGAAATGTGATGGATTAAATATGACAAACAAGATTCCTGGACGTTTATTTATCCGCCTTTCGGCTGGTGCCAGCTTCATGTTAGGCAAGGCTCTGGCTACCAGACCAATCCGAGGCCTCGGGAGCAGGCGAGGCAAGGGGGGAGGCAGCCACGGGGAGAGCGTTTTCCAAGCCCCATCTAATTTAAAGCATCTTTTGCTGAGTGGTGCAGCGAAGAGGATGTGGCTAACACAAATAAAAAAATCATAAAAGGGATCAAAGTGTGTGTGCAAATTCATTCCTTGTGGCAGGAGCTCTGCCAGCTCGCTTGCTCGCCTGCTTTCCTAAGGAGGAAAAAAAATAATAAAATCTCCCAGCAGCCCCCCCACCCGTGATGGAGCGGGAAAATCGCATGTCAGGATCTCTTCTGGATTTCATAAGGGTCTGAGCGGTGATGGATGGCTGGGGTGACACCAGAGCCTGTCCGCTGTGCCGGGATCTGAGGCTGCACATGGAGCAGGAGCCATTTATGAGCAGTTCAAAGGCACCACGAGTGTGGGTGCGGGCCGGCTGGCAGCTCCAGGCCACTAGGAAGGTCTCAGGCACTTGCAGGAACCTGACGTTACCCCGGAGCCTGAGCACTTCCTGGTGGGGAGAAAGAGGAGGAGAACTTAAAAGTAGCAAAACCCCCAGATAACGAAGAAAAAATCCAGATCAGGTGGTACCAGCTGGAATATTTGGGTTGACCTCACTCTACACATGGAGGAGAAGACTTGCCTTCAAGGCAGCCACTGCAAGCCCTTGAGCTGTGGTCTGCTGCCCAAGCCAGTTATCCCAGCTCCACCACCTCATCCCACATGACAGAGCCAGGCCGTGGCCGTGTTTCCGATGGGGGCACTGGAATAACATCCTCGGAGAGCAAAAGCTGGGAGCCTCGGCAAACCCAGTGCTGGGAAAAGAGCTGGCCCAAAAAGCAAAGGGAACGTGCCTTCAAAAATCCTGCAGCAATGCTAATGAAAAATAAACACCCATTTCTGCATCTGCAGAGAAAAGAGAAAAGGGAATTCAGTCAGAGCCTGAGGCCTTGTTCTTATATTCCAGGAATTTGCTCCATTGAAGATTGTCAAATACTGCGTGCCAACACTTGGGAGAATGACAACAGCGCCTTTAAGTGCAATGAATCAAAGCACAAGAGCAAATTTGTGCAGAACCCAAAGTGCTATTCTTAGAAACCATCCAGAATCAGAAAATAAACAATTCATCAGGAGGAGAAATGTTGGAAGTCACAGGGCAGATTAACTCTGGTCCGAGTGGAAACAAAACCCCAGATGAGCCACACCGTCATTCCCACACTCAGTTAATTGCAGCATTGTTCAAGGGCAGGACCAAGGGGCTGGGAGGCTGTGGAGCTGGATGGAGTAGGTGATGTCTGAAGAGGGAAAAAAAAAAAGGCAGAAAATCACAGTTTTCCCCTCATGGCTACTCCAAGAGAGGTTGCTTTGCCAGGGTCTGGGATGGGAGCTTAGAGGAGAGATGAAGGGTGGCTCTGGGAAAGGCAGACACTGGGAGAAGTGCAGAGAAGGGGTGGGCACAGCCTGAGATGAGGATTTGAAGGTAAGAATTTTCCACAGTGTCCGAGGTCAGGGACGCTCTGACCAGTCTCAGCTTTGGGTTTGAAGCAAACAGTTCCAGGCTGCAGGTGAAATTCCCAGACACAGGGAAACAGCCTGCCAGCCTGGATACAGCTCCAGTGTGTTTCCAAACACGGGACATCCACAAACGGAGAGCTGGCATTTCCTGGCATTTCTTCCCCTGAAATTCTCATTCCACGAGATAAGCTTTGAATGCCAGAGCTACTGAGTGAAAACATACTACCTGTACCAAGCCAAAATAGTGCTTTTAATGAAGAGCAGCTGCCTGTGCACTTCCCCAGCCTGGGAAAACACAAAGCAGATTGCCCTGAGCCTCGGAGCGCTCCGGATCCCAGTTTCCAGCGCTGCTGTTGATGCACGTTGGGCCGAGCGCGTCGGGGAGCGGCCGGCGGATCCTGGGAGCGGTGGGGCTCACGTTGCACCCACACCTTCCTCCTCTTGCTCTTCTCTTTGGGAATTGGGGCATCATGGGATGATCCCACCACCCAAGGCCTGAGGAGCCTTGCAGTGATATTTCTCACATAGGTTTTGGTGTGAGAAAAGAGGATATTCTGGGCTGAAAGATGGAAAAGCTGATTAGCATCATCGTGCATTACCTGGAGCTGCTGTGTCCATGGAACAGATTTTCCTGCAGATTTGCTGTGAAAAATTTTCATTTCACACAGGATATCCCCAGAGAAAAGAAAGCAGGAGTCAGATAAATTTGTATTACTTGAGAATAAAACCAAGCAAAAGCTTTTCAGATGACTCCATAAAAATTCTAAACAAAACAAACAAAAAAAAGCGGGGGAAAAAATAAAGCATGAATAAAGCTTGGAAAAAGAATTCACACAAAATAAGCACTAAGGGGCCTCTGGTACTTGCAGGTATACTCCCTGTGATTCCTTTTTGGATCACACAAACACCAACAAAGTCATTATAAGTCAGTTCTTTCCTTTTATTAGCAAGCGCCAGGGCTTGGTGATTCAAACCACATTCAGTCCTCAGAAGGGAGGTTTTGATCAAAGCATTTTTAAAAATCAGATGAAAGAAGCATTATAAAAAATGTTCATTCAATGTGAGCCAGGAAGGGGAAATGGCTGCCCAGGAGAAGAGCTGGGAATATACCAGGAAAAAAGAATTACCCCAAAACCTGATGCTGATACTATAAATAACCATATAAAGTGTTACAAGTCAATGAATGATTTACAGATCCTGTGGTCCTTAATTCCTAGAATGAAATAAAATCTTTAAAATATGGCTGACTCAGACAAGTCACATAATCCTTCAAAGTGAGGATCTTCCTCCTCCTTCTCCTTCTCCTTCTCCTTCTCCTTCTCCTTCTCCTTCTCCTTCTCCTTCTCCTTCTCCTTCTCCTTCTCCTTCTCCTTCTCCTTCTCCTTCTCCTTCTCCTTCTCCTTCTCCTTCTCCTTCTCCTTCTCCTTCTCCTTCTCCTTCTCCTTCTCCTTCTCCTTCTCCTTCTCCTTCTCCTTCTCCTTCTCCTTCTCCTTCTCCTTCTCCTTCTCCTTCTCCTTCTCCTTCTCCTTCTCCTTCTCCTTCTCCTTCTCCTTCTCCTTCTCCTTTCTTCTTCAGAAGAGGACAAGGAGGACAAGGAGAAGGATGAGGAGGATGAGAAGCAGGACAAAGAGAAGGAATCAGGGAATTATTAAGGTTGGAAAAGATCTCCAAGATCACCAAGTCCAACCCTTAACCCAGCACTGCCAAGGCCACGGCTAACCCACGTGCCCAGGTGCCACAGCCACACATTTTTTGGACAGTTCCAGGCATGGTGACTCCACTGCTGCCCTGGGCAGCCTGTGCCAGTGCCTGACCATCCTTTCAGTGTAGAGAGCTTTCCCAATATCTGACATAAATCTTAGGGGAGCAGAGTTGTGCAGAAATGACTCCAAGGAAGTCCACATTTTCTGGAGAAAATCCCAGTGCAGCTCTGTGCTGTGGTCGTGGCTATGAAATCCTAACTTTGATTTAAATCTGTAAACCACATTCCGGGTGTTACTTCTTTAAATGTTAATTTATTGCAGCCTAATTAACATTAAAAAAAAAATCTATCCAGGATACCCGAGGATGAGGGAATTAGGTTTATAACTTAGTGCTTTCCTTGTACTGGAAATATGAGAATGGGAGGTTTTGACTTGTCCAGGAGATGTTTAATTTAAAATCAAAGGGTTTTTTCTTGATTTTTTGTTTGTTTGTTTGGTTGTTTTTGTTTTTGTTCTGGTTTGGTTTTATTCCCCCTTCTTCATTTTAGGTGATTTTAATCAACAATACAATAATACCCAAAAAATAAAGCTAGGTCCTGAGCAGCCATGACATGGTTTAGGGATGAAAAGTACTCTGAAAACATTCAGGATTTCTTACTGAAATGAAAAAAAGTGTGGTATTTCATTATTATTATTAATAGTTCATTGAGAAGTTTTTTTTGAGCCCTCAAACCCTGTTTTAATGCATTTCCAATGAGGTTTTTTTCAGTGAGGTGCAGATTTCAGGGAGTTTAAGACAAACCAGCTCCTCCTCAATTCTCCAAGCATCATTCAGGCCAGGAACTCCTCCAGGGAAGTTGCTCCCTTTTTTTTGAAGCAATAGGAGTGCTCAGCAGATGTTCTCTTCTGCTCTCCCATGCCTTGTCCCCTGCACTGCACCTCGGCAGATTCCTCCAAATTAATGATCCCTCATCCATTAACAATCCCAAAAGTCATGAATTCAAGTCATATCGAATTGATTTTAATTTTTTTTCTATCAAGCCAACAAAATGATTGCAATTCCAGGGAGAGGCAACTATTTTGGATAAGCTCAGGAGAGAAGCATTGCCGTGCAGTTCTGAGCAAGTGGAAATTGTGCTCCAAACCCACAGCAAAGTAAAGTAAGGATTAAAACAGCAAAGGTGGTTTTGTGTGGAAAACCCGCAATGTTTTATTTCAGGGCATGGATCAGGAGAAACCCACACCCTCAGACTTTTAAGAAACATTTTTCAGCTGAGTTGCTCAGGGATAATTTTGCAAAACTTTTGCAAAATGCTCTGAAGTATTCAGAACTGAGTATTTCTATTGAAAAAAAATCAAACCAAACTTTCAGTGGACATAAAATCCTTGGCAAAACTGAACTTCTGTGGCCTGGATCTGATGCAGAGGGAGATGGACCATGCTAGAGACCCAGCCCAAGAGACACATTGTGCCTCTGGAGAGGCTGCTCTCAGGTAAATATTCCTCACATGAGGGAAGGGTTATCATCCAACAGGGATCTGGCACATTCCTGGGAATGCAGGGAATGTGTGTGAGATCAGGATGTGACCTGCTGATCTTCCTGGGCCTGCACATAAAGCCATCTCTTCTTTTTCACTAATCTTCAAAAAACCAAAAAACATCCTTGATAAAACACAGTTTCAAAACTGATAGCTCAGATTCTTTTGCCACTTCCATTTCCCTCTTCTGCTCTCTTGCAAAGCAAGTCTCAAAAGAGAAGGGCTGTGAGGTGCACAAGGACTGACACCCTTCCCTTCCCTTCCCTTCCCTTCCCTTCCCTTCCCTTCCCTTCCCTTCCCTTCCCTTCCCTTCCCTTCCCTTCCCTTCCCTTCCCTTCCCTTCCCTTCCCTTCCCTTCCCTTCCCTTCCCTTCCCTTCCCTTCCCTTCCCTTCCCTTCCCTTCCCTTCCCTTCCCTTCCCTTCCCTTCCCTTCCCTTCCCTTCCCTTCCCTTCCCTTCCCTTCCCTTCCCTTCCCTTCCCTTCCCTTCCCTTCCCTTCCCTTCCCTTCCCTTCCCTTCCCTTCCCTTCCCTTCCCTTCCCTTCCCTTCCCTTCCCTTCCCTTCCCTTCCCTTTTACAACCCTCCCCCAAAAAATACATTTGGGGGAGGGCAGAATCACCTGCTGAATAAAGGGTTTGGCAAGACAGTGCATTTTAAGGAGAAAAGTATCTGTTTAAATTTTCTTAGGTGTCAAAACGCCAGGCTCTGACATGTTAAAAATGAAAAAGTTTTGCTTGGAAAACTTTCAAAGGTTTTATTTCGTCGTTAATGTCCATTCACTGGAGTTATTTTTCTTCTTAAAAGCAGCCTGGCTCAGGAAGGCATCCAAAGCAGGCCAGAATTAATTAAACCAGAAGTTTTGTTTCACCTGAATTCACTGTGCTTGTTTTGACTTGGAGGGGAAAATGCTGGGGTTAAAGTGCAGCCCAAATTTACGGAGGAGCCAACCCTCTTCCCATCATCACCAGCACCTCAGGTCTGCTGCTGGGCATGGAGAAATCCTTTCATCCAGCCGTGGGGATGGCAGGCAGCTATCCCTGCATGGATAAAAGCCTGGAAAAGACCCTAAACATAATTTACAAGTGTGTTACATCCATGCGAGATCTCTGAGTTCCCCCTCAACCCTCACAGCAACATCTGTGGTCGTGAGATCCATTCCTCCCTTTCTGTTAACACCAGGTTGGAGCTCCCAATACCAGCTCCGAACATTTTGAATCTGTAGACAGCTTTCAAACAGCTGCCATGTTTTAAAGAGAACCAGACCCAAAGCTCTGCTGGTCTTTTTTTCTTTCTTTTTTTCTTTCCTTCTTTTTTTTCTTCCCCTTCAAAACTTGGAATTTTCCCCCATTCCGATAAAAATTCAACTGACGTGTGCTCAGATGGGCAATGTCCAGATCTCAGCCAGGGATTCGCTGGATGCTCCATAAACCACCCGAGCTTGAAACCCAGCTGAAAATTTGGGATATTCAGTGCATGCCCTTACGCAGGATGGTCGGGAAGCCTTGAAAGGAGGGCTGTGTTTTGAAGTGTTCTCTGCAGCTCCTTTCCCATTCCAGACCCTTGCAAAGTTGTGTCCCTGATTCAAAGAGCGTCTGGGATTTATGAGAAAAGGAATATATGTGCATTCATGTATATATTTATATGTATTTATGTATATATGAGCATTTATGTAGATATTTATGTGTGTGCAAACCTGCACACGCACAAACACATCCATCACTTCTTAAAAAACCTTTACAGCCCATTTTCTCTACCTGTCGACCGCATAAAAGGCTTGTAAAAGTGGTCATTTTCCTTTAGATGGGTAAAAATCTGGGAATTTCAAGGTCTTGACACGCTTCAGCTTTTTGAATAAGCTTGACCACTTCTTTAAACTCACTCAGAGAGCTGCTGAGGTTTCTGAAAAGTGAAACGTCAGCAAAAAGAGAGAAAAACAAGGAGGGAACTTTTTTTTTTTTCATTGTTTTACCACCTCTGGCTGGCATTTGGCCACTTCGCTCACTTCGGGCTTCACAGGTTAAAGACTTCATACCACGTTACACCTGAAACTTCAGCAAATCCTGAAAGTTTACAGCTTTCCTGGACCCTGGCATCTCCTAGGGAGGAGCTGAGCCCTCGGAGGTGCTGAGGGCTCTGGCTGCCATCCAGCAGACCACTCAAACACCAGCTTACGTTTCAGCAGTGCTCAAGAACCAATTTCAAATTAAGCGTGTGCTTAAGTGCTTTGCCAAAGAGGAGCGAGGATTACTCACATTCCAGGAGTTAAGCGTGTGCTTAAGGTGCTTTCCTGGATCCCGGTTGGAACAATGGGGAAACAACGATGCTGTCTTTGGGTATCTGTCTCGGAGTGGGATGGGGTGGGGTGGTGGGGTGTCAGAAAATAATGTTAAAAAAAAAAAAAAAAAAAAAATAAAAATAAAAAAGAGAAAAATGGAAGTCATCTGCTTGTTCTGTTGGTGGCAGAGCCATCCACCTGAAAGCAGTTTTATCCAACTCTGTCCCTATCCCAGAAAGGGAAGGAAGGATGAGACAGGAGGGAAGAAGGATTTGCCAGCTCCTTCTTAACTGTTGTACCTGAGTCTCTTCTTACAGGAGCATCTCTGCCTTGGAGCCAGGCTGGGAGGGCTGGGGGTGTTCACCTGGACAGGAGAAGGCTCCAGGCAGACCTCAGAGCCCCTTCCAGGGCCTAAAGGGGCTCCAGGAGAGCTGGAGAGGGACTGGGGACAAGGGCTGGAGGAACAGGACACAGCGAATGGCTTCCCACTGCCAGAGAGCAGGGGTGGATGGGATGTTGGGCAGGAATTTTTCCCTGGGAGGGTGGGCAGGCCCTGGCACAGGGTGCCCAGAGAAGCTGTGGCTGCCCCTGGATCCCTGGCAGTGTCCAAGGCCAGGCACGACAGGGCTTGGAACCACCTGGGACAGTGGGAGGTGTCCCTGCCCATGGCAGGGGGTTGGACTGGATAAACTTTAGGGTCTCCTCCAACCTTTCTGGGACCCTTTGACTCCATGTCCCATGGTTGGACTCTTTTCCACATCTCCAGACTCAGCACCATCCATGGGTTCCCTTGGGGGAGAGCCAACCCCCCATCCCAAGCTGTCCTCCTGCACACCATTAGGCTTTCCCAGGGAAATCAAACCAGATGCCTTTGCCTGTTACCAGAGAAGCCTGGCCTGTGTGGTTGTGACACAAAAATGCAATGATCTCAGGAAATAAAACATTCTCTCTTTGGAGGGAAAAGGTCAATCGATGTCAAATCCCGCCCAAGCTCCCCAGGGGCCAGAGAATGGTGGAGACAAGGCTCAGATGTAGAGTCTTAGGCCTGATAACCCTGCAGGATTTTTGGGATGGCTGTGGTGGGTATCACCCCCTCTGCCTCTTCCTACCACCCCTGAGCAGTCACAGCTCTCAACCACATTTTCCCAAAATGTTTGTCAGTGCCACTTACCAATGAAGTCTTACATTGTCCTTTTCTCCCCTGCTGTGGCAGCTCTTCCATCCCCCGAGGAATGTAAATGGAGGGAGGTGTTGATATGTGGAAAAACCTCTTGGCCCAAAAGAGTTAAAATGTCCAGAGGGTATCCTTCAATCCCCTGTCTTCGTTGTGCCATCATTTGGGAATCTGGCTCAAAATCTGCTCCTTCACTCAAACACTCACAGAGCTTTGGAGCAGGTAAAATGAAGCCAAATTCCCCCAATCTTTTGTAAGTGTTACTAAAAACTACCCCTAAATTAGGTCCCACATTCCTGTGATCCTCGTAGTGCTGAGCAGGGAGGAATAGCTTTTGATAACGGCCCTGGATTTGGTGGTGTGGGGAGATTTATTTCCTGATCTTTTGCCCATCAAACCTTTTTCTGATCTTAATTGTCAATCACATCATATGATTTCTCCAGAGGAATGAAAATAGCAGCTATTTGTCTTGAAAATCCCCCCTTTGATGTCAGAATTCCAGGAAATAAAACACCTTTATAGTTATGGGATCCAGACCTGTCCGGCCGGGATGCATTTCCATCAGGACTTGTGTGTGTTTGTTGACTTGGGTTTTAAGGTGCCTTTTACAGGGATTCACAATAAGATTTTCTCGACACATTTGTTTTTTTTCCTAGGACTAAACCAGCCCTCCTGCTTCATGGACCTCATGTCTGAAAGGTGTCAGTTGTCCCTGACCTGGGCTGAGCTTCCAGGGTGTTGAGTTCCAGCCTGAACAGATCCAGCCCTTGCTGCAATGCCAAAATTATGGCTTGGACATCCAGAACTGCTCACACGTTGGGTATAGGAGTGAATTGTCCCAGACCCACCATCCCAGGCCACCCTCGGATCAAGGTTTGGCCATAAACAGCCCCTTCTCCAATCCCCTGCACCGCAGCATCAATGAATCTCTTCCAGCTGAGCACTGGACAAGGAAAAACCTCCCTTTTTCTTCTCCATCCTTTGCATTGACTCTTCATGCCACCAGCTCAGCCAACCATCCTTGCACGGCATGTCCACCTCCATCTGGAGTTTTTTTTTTTGTTTTGTGTGGTTGGTGGTTTGGGGTTTTTTGTTTGTTTTTGGGGTTTTTTTTTGGTGAAGATCGGGAAAATTAGGGAAAGGCTAATGAAGAAAAATTTGGTCACTCCAGCCTCATAATTTTCCCATTGTTTTTAAGGAGTTTTGTAGATTATGGCTGCAGACTCAGGAATTAAATGTGTGCCATGAATTGGGGGAAGGATTCTTGTTGGTGTTTCTCCTAAAAACTGCTTCTCAAGCAAGTTGGCTGGGTGGGAATGTGGATGTACCACAGTTACGGCACATCTGTATGTGTATCTCTCTCTCTCTCTCTCTCTCTCTTTATAATCCATAACACCCATTGCTACCTGCTGACCATTTCCTTTCTGCAGTCAAGCCTGTGAGCTCCCATGACCCTCTCCAAGCTGTCACAATATCTAAACTGCTGTTTTCTCCAATTTCCAGTCTTTCTGCCCATCTTTTCCTTAGACATCTCTCCTCCCACATGAAACTTTGCGTTTTTTCTTTGGTTCTCCCACACAGCTCATTCCAGTGCAGTGTTGTGGCTGACTTGGCTGTTAATCCCATTTTCCCTGTTTTTCCCTCAAGCTCTTGCAGCTCCAGCACCTACCATTAAGAAAACCCCATTATTATTTGCACAGCAAATTCCCCTCCTTGGTTTTGCAGCATGGATCACCATTCCTCCTTTCCCTCCCCAAATCCTCCTGTGCCTTCTCAAATTTGCAGGATTCCTTCTCTTGTTTTTTTTTTGTTTGGTTTGGTTTGTTTGTTTGTTTTCTTTTTTTTTTTTTTTTTTCTCACATCCCACCAGCAATTAATCAATCAGCCTGGCAATTTGGGACCAATCTAAACCAAATTATAATCGAAAAAAGAAGGAGCTGAAGGAAATCCCTCCTCATGATGAAAAACCATCTCCATCCTCAAACCAGTCTAGCAAAAAGCACAGAATGGTTTGGGTTGGAAGAGACCTTAAAAATCATCTCGTTCCAACACTCCCTACTGTGGGACATCTCCCAGGAAAGTGAGGGGTAAGAGATTTGGCTGCTCTTTCAGAAGTTTTAGGCCTGAAAGCCTGAAGGGGATGCTCACCAGCTCTACCAGAGGCACCAAGAGAAGAGCATCCATCCTGATGGGGTTACCAAGCCTCCAACCACACCAGCCAGAACCAGGAGCAGCTTCCAAATCCCAACCAAAATCCCACACCAGGTACCTCTGCTGGAGCCATGCTGCTTCCAGGATGTGCTGGTATCTCTCCACCAGGCTCTGGCAGGAGCTACCAGGACATCTGGAAGAGTTCCAGGCCAGGTTGGACAGGGCTTGGAGCCACCTGGGACAGTGGAAGGTGTCCCTGCCCATGGCAGGGGGTGGAACCAGATGGGATTTCAGGTCACTTCCAACCCAAACCATTCCATGATTCCCTGATCTTGGCTCTGTGGCACACCACAGCATCCCATGGCAGTGAAGCAGCTCAGGAAAACAGGGACTTCTTTCCCTAAAACATCCGCGCTTTATTTTCAGGGCTCTGCTGATTTATACCTCCTGCCAAACAGATCTTGTTCTCTCCCTCCAGCCAAGCTGGAGACTTGAATGCCTGGGAAGGTGATTAATTACTAGTTGAAAAGAAAAGGCAAATCTACGACTTGTTTTCCTGTAGTGTCTCAGCCTGGGAAAACACTTTTGAGCATGGAAGGGGTGTTTGGGTGTCTCCCTCCTTGAGCCAACACTGGAAAATCCTTCAGCACCTCACTTTGATACAATTCCCATAAATTCAAAGGGGCCTTTTCCACGTGAGCCCTTGGCTATTTCAGGACCTACCAGATCAGGTAAATCCTGGTTTAGATCCCTTCCTGGAGTGGGATAGTGGTTTAGGACTCAGCTCTCTCATGGGTGTCTGGACAGCTCAGCTTTTTGGAGTCCTATTTTTCACAAAAATGTTTGACCCTCAAGCTGGGCAACCGTGTTTTTTCACTCTCAGGGAACAGAGTTTATATTCTGAAGGGAATTTCCCACTCAACTCCAATAGCTTGAAAGCAGAGAGGGAAAATAACTCCACAAATTTGGAAGGTTTGGGTGCAGTATTGAACTTTGAGTGTGCTGCACCCCAGAGGTTTGGTTCAGCCCATTGCAGAGGGGTGAGCCAAGCACTAGGATGGAGCAGGCTGCTCTTGGAAATGAGGGCACTGCAGGTTCAGAGCTTGAGGCCAGGCACGAAGCTGGAACACAGAACATAACAACCACTTTAACCTGAAAAAAGTGAAGAGATTAAATGCTGAGCTCGCAGCTGCACAAGGAGCGATGCCAACATTTGAAATCTGGGAATAATTGATCCATGTTCCCAGAATCATTTTAACTGAATGAGTGGGGTGGAGAGGAGAAGGAGAGAGACTGAGATTGAGAGATTGCTGATAAAAAGGCTTATCAGCAGGCTTTGAACATCTGGTTGTACTGGAGGATGCTCCTGGCCTGCCTGCTCTGCTACCAGGGCTTCCAGACATGTGTCCATGAACTGGACACCTGCAGGCAGCCAGGAGGATGCCAGAGAAACAAGGATGCCTCTGATAAAGCTTTAAAAAAATGTGACACTTCTCAGCAGTCAATCAACCTTCCAGTTGCTGTGGTAGGAAAAGCACCTAAATTAGGCAAAGTGCAAAAATATGGGGAAAAGGAGACAGAAATTTTCAGCAGAGAATCAGTTCCAAAAAGGGGTTAAGCTGTGTCCTCCTCAGCAGGGCATCCTCTCCAACACCTCTCTACCCCTTGGAGGCTGGCAAACAGCTGATGGAGAGCGGGCTTCACACAGAATAGCAGGAAAAGTGGTCATAGATTGAGAAATAGTGAAGAAATTATTATTTTTTTTCCTCCTCCAAGAAGCACTGCCTGTTTGTTCTTAACAGATTTGCTGAAAATGAAACTGTTTTCCATGAAAGACTTTTAAAGAGGGGTTCTGGACACCTGGCATTTACTGCTTCCAAATTGCTGAGATGCTCCACTTTTAATTTCAAAAACAATTATTCCTGGTGTCTTTAGAATGTGAGATAAGTTTATTTTTACTGGAGGTGATGTTTAAAAAAAAATAGATGAAGCAACAGAATTGATCTGAAAGAGGCTTTTTTCCCCCTGCAGATTTTAGCTGGTGGTTTGGGTCAAATTATAATTCAACTTGACATTGACACCACATGAGAATGCGATTTTTTTTTTCTTTTTTTTTTTCTTTTTTTTTTCCCTGTTGTTTACTTCTTTGTTCCTGAAAATAGAATCAGAGGCTGGAAGGCTGTTTCCTGCTAAGTCTTCTCTGAGGCCCAGCAATCATTTCCACCACAGTCTCCCATAAATTCACGAATTTGATGTTAATCTTTAAACTTTTTTACAGATTAGCATTTATGAACCCTCACCAAAGAGCCCCTGGGCTTGGGCAGGAAGAATCAGCCTGGAAGCTGAACACCCTGTTGAGTTGCATCTTGTGGTACCTTTTCCATCACTTTGGTTGGGCTTTCGGAGAACATCTCAATTTAATTTGCCTTGGGAACCCCTCACACGCATAAGTTCTGCAGGGGACATCTGGTTTGCTACACGTCGAGTTCCTCAGGAGTTTTGCAAGAAATCTCTGTCAAATGAATCCCAGAGCTTCCCTCTCCTTGGTCTGGAATCTGATTTTTTCAAAAAACTGAACCTCATCTTGCACAGGCAAACCTGACTCAAACTCGTTCACCTGACTTTGGCTCCAAGCTGGTCAAGAATCCGTTTTGTTTCACTGGGATGTCCTTGAACTGGTATTTCTCCCCAGAAGCAACCCCTCTGCTGGGCAGAGTCCTGAGGGGAAATTTGATTCAACATCATCACAGATTTTGTCAGCACACCTGGCAAGGAACACGTGATTTTATTGAGTTTTCCACTTGGGAGTTCAAATTTGGCCACAGGGAGAGCTCTCTGATTCCGATGATTCCTTGATGAAGCTCCTGAGCAAGGGAGACAGCCTTGGCTGGAAGCTGTGGAAGGTGGTGGGAGACACATCTCATCCCCAGGGTGGGACAGGAGCTCCCTGGGAAGCACGAGGGCTGAAAGGGGATGTGTTGGATATGTGGTGCTTCTCCTGGGCTGCAGTAAATGTTGCTGCCCTGGGTGGAAAAGCTGCTGCTGTGGGATTTGGGAAGAGGAGAGCACTTTGGCACAGCTGTGGGGTGTAATGGAGATGGTGCAGTGCAAGATGGACTGTTGTTTCATATAAACCTGTGTTCCTGAAGAGAGCCAGGGTGGGAACGCTTCCCAAAATTAAGTGGATTTCCACTCCCAAATGAAGGCATTATTCCCCAGCCAAGAGCTACCTCCATCCCTCTGCTGAGTGTTGACAACCAGAGCTCAGGAACAGATGAGGAGACCCAAATGAAACAAGAAACTCGCTCAGTAGGGCCCAGGTGAGTTCCCTGTCAGCTGGATCCCAATGTATCCCAGATTTCTCTCAGATAATCATTAGAGTGAGCAGTGGGTGCAAACGAGCCTGGCCGAGGCACGGCTCGAAGCAGCGTGCTCGGAATGGCGACACACGCTCTGCTTCCAACCTCCCTGTGCTCAGGCAGCTTGGGACTGAAGACATGCTCATATATCCCACTCATGGGCAAGGAAAATGAGGCATTAAAAAGATCTAACTGAAGGCGTCCCTGCTCGTGGCTTCATGAACTTTGAAGGTCGCTTCCAGCCCAAGCCGTTCCATGATGGAAAAAAGGAGTTGGTGCATCTCCTTCCATGTCGTCTTTTAGGCTTGGAAATTCAGTGTAAAGCCTTAAATGTGGTGTGCTAAGAGCTGCTGTTTGGGGAAGGAATGGATTCAGCACGTGCTGTGCTGTGCTACTCAGGCAGGGGTGTCAGCACAGCTCATTCCTGACATCCATGAGCTCATCCAGCTCCGGACAAACGGCACTGGCAAACACGAGCCAAGCCAGGCCCAGGAGATGGAGTGGAAAAGCAGGAGAGGGGAGTGAGGAGGGGGATATGAGGTCATCTGCACTGACAGTGTGTCAGGTACTCACATCAGAGCAGAGGACAGAGCCCCTGGCTTCATGGAATGAGCTTCCAGTGGGGAACCAGGCTTGTTCTCCCATTTATGGCACTGGAACAGCAGCATCTGGCCTGGAGCCTTCCAGGGGCCAGATCCTCCCCTGCTGCAACCCCAGCATCACACCAGGTGTGAATTTGCTTGTGAGAAACTAAGGCAATGACAGGAGCTAAAAAAGTTGATGTTCTGGTTGGAAAAAAAATCTCAAAATCCCAATTTTTTCCGTAGAGCAGCCATGTAACTGAACAGTAGAGACCATCACACCTTTAACTGCTTCCCTGTGCACCAGCGCTGTGTGTAATAAACAAAGGATTTGTTTTGTTGTGTTGTGGGAGATTTTTTCCCCATAATTAGGAAAACCTGAAGCTGATGTTTCCTTTGTCTTTCCTGATTTATTTCCTCAGCAGCCAAGCCACAAGATCAGAGCAGAGACACTCATTAGGCAGGTGAAGTTGGGAGAGCATTCACACAGCCTAACAACTCTCCAGTTAAAGTCCAATAAAACTCAAGGGGAAGGAAAAATAATCTGTTTTTTAAAGGCACATGGTGAGTTTCAGCAGCCGCCTCTTACTGCGCTTTCCATAGCTTGTTTCCAATTACTGTGAGGTGTCCAGAAGCTATGGAAAAGCAGCAATGATCTCCTGTGAGAGCTGTCATTATCCATGCAGCAGCGTTTTGCTGGGCACAGAGCAATTACAGTAGAGGGAAAAAAAACCACAACAAAACACTTGGACCAAACCAGCAACCAGTGCCACCCATCTCTTCTCCAGTTCACCTGGATGGAGCACCGAAGGAGCATCCAGCTCCCGGGAAGGGTCTGGATTTGCCCAGGGCAATGGGGATTTCTCCCAGGGCTGCCTGCCTGACCCCTCAGCACCAGCTACTGTGCCGAGATGCTGCCTGAATGCTGACATTTTAACAGCACGGTCCCTTCCCGGCACATGATCCCGCGTGAGGGAATAACAGGATGTATTAATGTCATTTCAGATAACAATATTCCTCTCACAGCAGGCTTCTGGCACCACATGTCCCCCTGCGAGAGAACTCTATCCCTATCGCTCCAGCACTAGCTCTGAGCTTGAAAGGAATCCATTCGGACCATTAAAATGACTTGTGAAATGTGGGATAGTTAGCAAGTAATTAGGACCACATTTCATTCCTCTGCCTGCCCGGAGCTCTGCACCGTGGTCTCAGTTCAGGTTTGCCTTTTGCACACCAACACCAGCACCAGTTTTTTGGGGGGGATCGTGCTTCCCCTCCATCCCCCTCTCCTCCTTGTTCACCTGTTGTTTGTTACCTGCAGAATCTCCTTTGTGTGGAAAAAAAACCGAAAAAAATGAAAGGAGCTGGGTTTGAAGAGGCGCCAGGGAAGGTTTCCCCATTTTCCATCTCCTGTGCAGCGGTGGTGCCTCTCTGCCCCCACCACCTGTGGGATAACAACAGCTGAAAGGACTATCCAGGACTCACTTATTGCAAAATCCTGCTGATGGCTGTCCATGAGCTGGGAATTACCACAGGATTTGGAAAACACTCCTGGTTTTGCCATGCTGCTGGAGCCAGTCTCAGCCCTGGGTTGCATTTCCAAGCCCTCTGCTCCAAGTTGTGCTGGAAAACACAGCTCGTTGGACACCAGTGGGGCTGGGATCCCACTGCCATCATGCTTGATGGGGGAGAATATCCCTCCTCGCCCCTCTGGTCCCCCTGAGGGAGGGTCCTGGGCTGGAACTCTCACCCCTCACATGTCAAAGGGAGTTTTCCCTCCCTTTTTATACTCATGGATCTGCTCTTCCAGGCCCAGATGACCACAGGCAGCAGGAGCCAGCATTTCTGCACTGGAGATGAGCCCATGGATGTTAGTGAAGGTGGGCATGGTGATGAACATGGACATGCAGTTGCCTCATGGACACTGGTGCAAGCCATTGCTCCCGGACATTCCTTGGGGATCATCTTTAGGGCTGAAAAAGGCCCTACTGCTCAGTCTTGTGGTTCCTGAGGAAGGGAACAGCTTTGGGCCTTGTCCATGCCTTCCCGTAGTGAATCCTGCAATTCTAGAGCCAACCTCATCATCCAGACCCTGCCATGGATGTCGTTCCTCCATCACATCCTTCCCCTGGCTCTCAGGTCCACAAGAAATCCCTCGAGGAATCCTGTGCATCCTTGAGATGGGTCTACAAGAAATCCCTCAAGGATTCTTGTGGGTCCTTGAGATGAGTCCACAAGAATTCCCTGGAGGAGTCTTGTAGATCCTTGGGGTTTAATCCCTGAGGTTTTTGTGACTCGATCTTTCTCTCTGCAACAGAAACCTGCATTGAGGACTTTCATCCCTGTCTTTCCTGTCCTTACCACTGGAATACCTCTGAGCCCTCACACAATTTCTGGGTGGAGAACTCTGAGGGATGTGCTCCTCACCACCCTTCCCTTTCCCTCTCCTGCCCCTGAAGCACTGGCTCCTTATGGAAACCAGATGAGGACACCAAGTCCCAGGAGCACCTGGCTGAAGCCACTGAGCAATCATCTGGGAATGAGTCATGCTAGCAGCCCAATCCCAGGAATCCCAGCCAGATCCCTCTGCATAGGACAGAAATAGATTGTAATTGACAGATGACAGGCTCTGGCCAAGCCCTGGTGCTTCAGAGGGGGGATGCAGGGATAAGGGCTATTATTATCCCTGTAATTTTTTATTTGGGAAGCACTCCTATTGCCTCAAGTGCTCTCAGGTTTTCCGGCAAGTGCCTTCCTGTCCTTAGCACACGGGATTTCTGGGATCCAAGGGCGTGACTGGAGATGAGCTATGAGCTGTGGGATGGATGTGCTAACAACCTTTGGCAGGAAGGAGGGGACTGGACCAGCACCTCATCCCAGCTGGAGACATTCCAAGGCCAAGGAATTGCCACGCCAAGGGGCGGCTGTGAAGTGAGAGTCAGACAAAGCAGTGGAAACTGGGGTGAAACATCTCACAAAGGGTAAATATTGGCAACATCTGGAGCCGTGGGCCAGGTATGTGCACCCAGAGCTTTCCTGGAAGGCAGGGAAAGCTGTCCCAGGCTGCAGGAATGTGAGAGGCTGGGGAGGGAAGGGACAGCTCATCCTGTGACCTTCTGCCCTCTGGTCATCAGGCACAGGGAGCCAGATGCTGCCTCTAAATCCCTGCTTGGGAAGTTGTGTTCTCCTGCAGAAACCTCAGCTTCCCGCTGCTGAATACATGGAAAACATGACCCCGGCGCAACCTAAAATCGAACAGCGCAGAAGATATTTTTAGGAATCTCATAATCTGAGTTTTCACCCAAGTCTTGTGTTTGGAGAGCCTCTCCATGGGGAGGAGGAGAGATAAGGGGCCTTCCCAGCTCCTCGGATGAGCCCTGGTATCTCCTGGCTCCTCAGCAGTGGTGGTGGCATGTCTAGACACTCTGGGAAGCATTCAATCAGGACAAGGAGGAATGGGTCCTGCTGTTAGGAACAATGCAAGAGGAACAAAACAGACCCGTTTTATTCCCTGCAGCTGTCTTTTAAAAGGACTATTAGGTCACTGAAAGTTTTAGTTACAGCAAAAAATAACTCTTAAAAAAAAAAAAGAAAGAAAACCCGAAAAACCCCAGGAAAAAAAATTGGAAATGAAGCTGTATATATTTTTGGGAAATTGCTTTTTTTATTTTAATAGGTTTCCCTTTCAACTCCCTTCCAGCTGATTTTTTTTTCCTTCTTTGAGCTCTATGATTATTAATGGCTGTAGCGCTAATGTGCTTGGAAAAAACTCATTGGAGACCATGTTTTTTGGATTATAAAATATCTGAAAGATATTTTTCTTTTCTTCAGCCAACTATCGCCCGGCTTTCCCAAGCAGACATTATTCCATGCCACAGCATCGGATACAATCGGACCCCAGCTTGGCTTTGAAGGTAAGTGGGAAAAGCCGGTTGAAATGGGGTCGTTGCTTCTGCCATGGAGCATTCTCAGTGTCCATGTCTGGTCCTGGAGGACTCACTCCCTCTCATTGGTACACTGAGGGTTTTCTGGTGTTACTAAACAACCCAAAGTGGAGATGATTTTTTTTTTTTTTTTTTTTTTTTTTTTTTTTTTTTTTTTTTTTTTTAAATTTGCAAGTGGAATCCAGGAGCTCTGGAAGGAGCCATGGACAGACATGGATGTGGTTTTTCTGTGTTGTGGTGGCAGAGATGTCCACTGGCTGGCTGATTTTGCAGGAGCCCCGTGGGGCTCCCAGCAAGGGCAGAGGGGTCAGCCAGGCCCTCCCAGCTGTGTCCACACCGCTCCTGGAGGGACACAGGGGTGGTTCCACACCACAGGGCTCCAACGAGAGAAGCCACAGCCAACACAGACCCAAACCACCGGGGCAGTGATGGAGTGGTTTGTGAACACCCAAATTAGACATCACTCCGCTTCCGGGGGTTATATCCCAGCCCAGCAGTGCCTGCCTGGAATATCCAGATCCAGCTCCGTTGCTCAGTGGAGGTGCTCCCTGTGCCTCTTTCTTAGCTTGAAAAGACAGGTGTCTGCCAGGGAAAAGCCAGAGCTTCCCTTGGAATGCAGAATGTAAACCCCCTCCCTCTGAATTATTATGATTCTGAAATTAAGGGGCTCTCAGGCAAAGATATGGGAATAGGAATAACAGTTCTTTAGTAGGAAAATCAAAATAAAAATGTAGTAGAACAGAAAAGCAAATGAACACAAAAGAAAAACCCTGACAGAGTCAGAATGGGACCTGACATCCTGTTGGTCAGGATGTTGGAAGCAGTCCAAACAAATCCTCCTGGAGTAACAGATGTGGTTCTGTTAGAGAAGAGCTGATCCTGTAGAAGGGTCCAGTGGTGGCAAGATGGGTCCAGTCTTCCTCTGGGAATCCAGTGGAAAACAGGCTGTCCTGCTGTTCTGAATCTCAGCTTTTATCCAGGTAGGAATGCTGGGCTCCTCTGCCTGGGTGGAGCCTCTCCCAATGGATGATGTAATTTTATCAGTCATGCAATTAGACTCAGTGGCCCATTAACAGCAGAAATCCCCTGGAGGGAGGATGGGTCATGGAAGAGAGAAAAAACACTGCCCCACTTGGTTTTAACAGCTGGCCCATTAACAGAGGACACCTGCCCCCTCTCCCCCAGAGTTAGAAGAGATAAAGAGCCACCTCCCCAGCCAGTTTCGACAGATGGGAATAGAACAGATCTTGCACTGAACCCAAGACAGCCTCTGAAACAGAGATTTACACCTGGGCACCCTACAGGTCAGTGTTATCCAACAGCACCACCTTCATTTTCATCAAAGGAAACTAAAGCCATCCCAATTCCTACCTGTGCTGGGATATCCTTGGTGCTAACAGTGAGCCAAAGGCAAATTCCCACTGTTACAGCTGTCAAGAGGAGATGCCTGGGAAAAGAGCTCAATAACCAGAGAGAATGAAGGCAGCTGTCTCCTGACAGAGCTCATGGTTTTTTGGAGCCAAACCCTGGGATGTTGTGGATGTGCTGTGGCCTCTGCCAGTGCCTGCAGGCCTACCTGAGTGGCTCCTCCTGGGTCAGTGTGCCAGCCTTGGCCCACTGGAAGGGGGGATGTGGATCTCCCAGTCTCAGCAGCTGTGGCCAGACTGCGCCTCTCAGGTGACCTCCTGGCCCTTCAGGGTGTGACATTCAGCACTTGCACGTGCCCCAAGGATCTGCTGTGGAGAGTGTTCCAGGAACTGCTTTCAAGGTCTCCTGCCCAAGCAAAGGGAACCAGGAGTCCCCCTGTTTCATCTTCAGCTCTGCCATTTGAAATTTATCATCTGCCCTTAATTCAACAGAGTGAGAATTCCATAGGGATTTTAGTGCAAAACAGGGAAATCAAAGCTTTCTTCTCAAGGAAAAAGTGGAATTTTCAGCTTTGTAATAGGACTGCTCCTGTTTAAAATGCTGAAAACATGGCAGATGAGCAGAAACAGCAATATGAGTGTGTTTGGAGGGCTCTTCTCTTCCATAAATCTATTTAGCACCCATCAGCTTCCTCTTGGAAGCAGACTGGAGAAGTCTGGGAGTCCTTTGCAAGGAGAGGAAAGGGACAGAGCAGCAGTGGTTGGTGATTCCTTGATCTTTCTGAAGATTGTTTCTCACAGTGGGCAAGTCCAAGGTCTAGGTAATCCCCCTCAGCTCCACACAGACACCAAATCCATGGCACTGAAACCTATGGAGACCAGGGATAGGCAGAATTAGGGAATAACTGCAGGTTCATCTCCCAGGGGTTTCCCATAACTGTTTAACCAGTATTTCCCGTCTATCTCCCATTTTCTTGTGACCCTGCTAAGTTCAGCCCTCCACTAAAAATAACCTCTCTCTTTTATTGCTGGGAAAGGATCCCAGCCTTCACAGAAACAGGGTTTCTAATTTTCACAGAGGCAGATGCTGGAATACCCCAAAAGCTCAGAAACTGGCAGGCAAAATTAATGAGACTTTCCCACTTATTGTTAAAAAAACAGCCTCCTGTGAGTTTATAGCAGCTGCAGATCCAAAGGCCCTTTTTACTCTCCAAGTAAATTGTACTTTCCATGGTTTTGGGTTGGCTGTGCTGTGGTATGAACTTCAGGAATAGGAACTGATGAGATCTTTAGCAGATATATCCAAAAGAAGTGGGCATAGACCCCAGCCCTGCTCTGTGTGCTCTGGTTTGGGTTGTTTAAAACACACACATCTGCTGAGTTCTATGTTAAAGCAGAGGGATGGAGCTGGGGCTTCATCCAGAGCAGCCCCTCATGAGTTCCACAGCCTGCAGACATCATTAGCAGAGGGCAATTAGCATCCTGCTGCCCAGGGGAGAAGTGGAAGCCATCCAGGCCTTGGCAGCCAGTTCCTGGGATTTCTTATAGGATCTCTGGCATGGCAAACCCTCAGCCAGAACATCCCTGGAGATGCTCAGAAGTAAGCAGCCCTTTTCCAAAACTGTGGGTTTGGGAAGGCCTTTCATCCATGGAGGTCTCTCCTTCCTCCACAACTTGGTGTGTTTTGTCAGAGGGGAAGAAAAAACAGGAAAACAACCAAATTCTGGCTGCAGAGCAGGGACACGGTGTGACAGCATGGGGTCACTCCTGGGCTTTACTGGGAAATTCCAGGAGGAAAATCCCAACTGTTTCTCAGCTATCAAGAAAGCCTGGTGGTGACTGTTGCATAGGGCATGAGGCCAGAGAGGCAATGGGGTCAAAGGTCTTCCAAAGAATTTCCTTGGACTTTTGCTTCCAAGACAAGCAAGACTGGAGCCCTTTGGAAGAATATTTTGGGAACAGTCTTTTCTTTCAAACATTTAAGGGAGGAAGAACCCAGAAGGAACCAGGAACAGAAAGGATCAGTCCAGTGCCATGTGAGAAGCATGGGGCAAAGCCAAGGTTGGAGCTGGGTCTTGCCAAACCTCATCTGAGACATTCAACTGCAAACCTGTTCTTCCACTCCTCCTGATTCCAGCTCCTGGAACTGCCAGGTGTGCTTCCTGCTCCAGCGGGCACTCGGAGCAAAACTCTGCTCTCTGTAGCATGAATCCTTCCTTCCTTCCTTCCTTCCTTCCTTCCTT
Source organism: Prinia subflava (assembly GCF_021018805.1). NCBI lineage: Eukaryota > Metazoa > Chordata > Aves > Passeriformes > Cisticolidae > Prinia > Prinia subflava. The sequence goes on along the minus strand of NC_086252.1, from coordinate 5,981,669 downwards.
CCTTCCTTCCTTCCTTCCTTCCTTCCTTCCTTCCTTCCTTCCTTCCTTCCTTCCTTCCTTCCTTCCTTCCTTCCTTCCTTCCTTCCTTCCTTCCTTCCTTCCTTCCTTCCTTCCTTCCTTCCTTCCTTCCTTCCTTCCTTCCTTCCTTCCTTCCTTCCTTCCTTCCTTCCTTCCTTCCTTCCTTCCTTCCTTCCTTCCTTCCTTCCTTCCTTCCTTCCTTCCTTCCTTCCTTCCTTCCTTCCTTCCTTCCTTCCTTCCTTCCTTCCTTCCTTCCTGCCTTCCTTCCTTCCTTCCTTCCTGCCTTCCTTCCTGCCTTCCTTCCTGCCTTCCTGCCTTCCTTCCTGCCTTCCTTCCTGCCTTCCTGCCTTCCTGCCTTCCTGCCTTCCTGCCTTCCTGCCTTCCTGCCTTCCTGCCTTCCTGCCTTCCTGCCTTCCTTCCCGCCTTCCCGCCTTCCCGCCTTCCCGCCTTCCCGCCTTCCTTCCTTCCTTCCTGCCTTCCTTCCTGCCTTCCTTCCTGCCTTCCTTCCTCACAGAGAGGTTAACAGGGAGAAATTATTTTTAGGTCTGAAGATGTTGGATCATCCTGTGCTATAGCAACGGATCCTGTTATTCCTTGTTTGCCCTGTCTTTTTAATGCCTCAGAGTCATCAGGGCTCCCGTCCAGCTTACAGTAAACATGTAAAAACCTCCGGGTTTTAGGACTTATTGGTTGCATGTCTGGTAAGAACATTAAAGGAAGAGAGAAAAGGCCCATCAAGGAGTCTCAGAAGGAAGGAGGGAGACTCCAGGCTGGGGAGAAACCTCTGGAGAAACCACACCTGAGACCTGGAGTGGGGAGGGCAGAGCAGATGGCACCTGGAGGGCCCTTCCAGCCCACAGGTTGAACATCAGAACCTCACAGCTCACCCAGCCCGGAGTGCGGGGCTCCAAAATGATGAAATTCTGCCTGGTTTGGGTCCAGAGCAATAAATCTTCCCTCACAGAGGTTACTCTACACTTGGAGCAGGTTTGGAGGAGCATTTGCCAAGGTTCAGACAACAGCAAATGCTGAAAGCAGGTTTGCCTTTGGGGGGGTTTACTGCAAAGTCCACGACCGTGGACAGGACATCTCTTACCTGCTGTGGAGCAGCAATTCCTGCATTTCTCCCAGCAAATTTGTGGAGTAAAACATCCAGGGGAGATTCACATTTCCAGCTAGCTCTCTGACACCCATGCCAGCAGCACAGAAGCTCTATGAATGCACACAGAAAGAATATCAGGGATCCTTCTGCAGGAAAATCATCTTTTCCACTCTGCAATTGCACTGAACCTTGCAGGAGCTGCAGAAGTGGCCAGAGATCCTGGACAAAACAGGGCCACATTCCCCAATCTGCCCCAGTAAAACCTCATTAGTCCAAATTTTGCTATTTTATTTTGCTTTAGCCAGCATAATTTGTAGCATTTGGACTGCAGAAAAAAACCCAAACCCCCAGGAGAATGATGCTTTTGATAACAGATTGGGTTTCAGCACTTTTAAGATAAGGTAATTCCATTTCAAAACATACCAGTTTGGGGTTTTTTTTTCTAAGAAATGTGAATAGAAAAACAAGACAACCTGCTCTGTTTGATCTGTGCTTTAAATTTTACTGAGGAAAACAGTTCTGTTTTGGAGAAAGCAACTAGAGAAATCTGGAGGGAGCTGGCCAACCATCAGGAAAAAAAACAAACCAACCAACCCAGCAGTGACCACTGAGCTCTTCAGCACCAAAACATCAGCAACTGATGGCTCCTTCCAGCTTTTCTTTGTCTTCCTATCTCAGCCACAGACTGTAACTGGAGGGAAGGAAGGCTCAGACAAGTCAAAATTCCAAATGAGGCTCCAGGACTTGACAATTGTCAAGTAAAAAAATTAATATTTTCTATAGATATGTTTAAACTGATGTGACATAAAGGTGATTTGAAATTCTGGAAACCTGAACAGGAGCTGAAAAAAATTGCAGAATGCTTATTTGCATACAAAACAAAAGTTGCTCTTTGCCTCCTGGGCATCAAGGTACTCCCAAGAGCAGATCCACAATAAAGGAGAAGAGATGGAGCTGCACTCTCACTGAGGAAAGTTGAAGCATATTCTGAATCGATTTGAAACCAATCCAATCAAAAGAATGAAATATTCCCCCGATCAGGTCAAACTGACCAAAATGAAGTGTTTCATTTCAGGTTTGTCTGCCCCCAACCCTTCAAAATAAAATAGGGAGAAGAAAAAAAGACATAAAAAGAAGAACACTGCAAGTTTTCAGCACATTTCTTCCCCATGGGAAACAGTAACTCTGTTTCCCATGAAGTGGTAAGTTTCCTTGGAAAAATCTGTCTCATCATCACTTCTCCACTGTGTACAACCTCCAAAAAGCTCATTGCTGTGATCTGGGGGCTTCCTGGGATTTATGGCTCTTGTATCTGTCCCTAAATCAAGCTCTCTGCTCAGAGGGTGTTTTCTGAAAAAACAGTGTAGGGAGCAACGATGGAGATGGACACCCTTGGACACCACGAGGCTGAGACCTTGCCATACCTAAACCAAGATTAAAGCAGATACTGACCCTCCCATCCCATCCCATCCCATCCCATCCCATCCCATCCCATCCCATCCCATCCCATCCCATCCCATCCCATCCCATCCCATCCCATCCCATCCCATCCCATCCCATCCCATCCCATCCCATCCCATCCCATCCCATCCCATCCCATCCCATCCCATCCCATCCCATCCCATCCCATCCCATCCCATCCCATCCCATCCCATCCCATCCCATCCCATCCCATCCCATCCCATCCCATCCCATCCCATCCCATCCCATCCCATCCCATCCCATCCCATCCCATCCCATCCCATCCCATCCCATCCCATCCCATCCCATCCCATCCCATCCCATCCCATCCCATCCCATCCCATCCCATCCCATCCCATCCCATCCCATCCCATCCCATCCCATCCCATCCCATCCCATCCCATCCCATCCCATCCCATCCCATCCCATCCCATCCCATCCCATCCCATCCCATCCCATCCCATCCCATCCCATCCCATCCCATCCCATCCCATCCCATCCCATCCCATCCCATCCCATCCCATCCCATCCCATCCCATCCCATCCCATCCCATCCCATCCCATCCCATCCCATCCCATCCCATCTTTGTATTTCTGCAAAAACCCTCGTATGTGCAGATGTCCATTACAGGTGTGTTCCTGTGAGCGAGTGTGTAAAATCCCATTGTTCACAGCCACAAAACACCCCCATTTTTATGGAATAGGGCTGCCTAGCAGGTGATATTCCATAAAGGTGAAGCAGGGCTCCCACAGCACTGGGACATTTTCCCTGCTCCACAGGTCCACAGTGCTGAAGTGCAGCCCTCTGTGCTGAGCCAGGCGGGACAGCAGCACAAGGGGATCCTGGAAAAGAGAAGGGAAAGCTGAGGTGTTTTCCTCTCTCCTGACTGCCCAGTTCAGCTTGCAGCACACCCTTACTGCCTTTCCCATCCTCGCTGTGGCTGCAGAGCAGTGGGCAGTCATCAGCCCCGTGCTCTCTGCAGCCAGCTGAGAGGCTAAATCAGGTTTAAAGCAGGGTCTGTTTTTCGAGAGAACTGCTAAACTCCTGCACCAGCAGCACCAAGGGGTGCTGGAGGGAAGGGCAAGCAGGGAGGAGGAGGAGGTGAGAGGGAGTCAGTCAGCACTCACCCCCCGAGACATCTTTCCTCCCCCGGAAAAAGAGAAGGAGCCCTGCCAAGGCCCTTCCGTGGTGCTCCAGCTTGCCAGGGGGTTGTGCAATGGGATGTGTCAGACACGCTTGGGGATGTAATGCAAGCCCACGTGTTTATTTCTGAGCGGGAACCCAAGCAAATCCAGCCGTGACCACTTAGGGAGGGGAATCAAATCCACCAGCTGAAAACCTCTTGCTGGTGTTTCTTCTCCTGAAGAACTTGGATGAAATGCTTTTAATAAAACACTTCTTCCTTCCTTTCATTCTTTCCTTCCTTTCCGTTTTTTTTTTCTTTTTAAATACATATATATATCAAAGTTCAAATAAATCTTTACCATAATCAGAAGAATGCAGAGAACTGTAAAAGTTTAGAAGAGGTCACTCCTGAGCAGCCCTGACCTGAGCAGCCCTGACTCCATAAAGTGCAGTTTGATGTCCTGTAGTTTATGGCTGTACAAAGCCCATCTCCTCTGCTCCGAGATTGGCTGTTAATGTTGTAATGATGTTTAACTGCTGACAAATTAATCACAGGTGGGGAGACAAGGACTCCTTAAGTGAAAAAACCTGTAATTTCTATTTGGTTGCTTTTTTTTTTTGTTGTTTTGATGTTTCTCTTTCGTTTCTTCGAGCAAACAGATTATGGAACATCCCAGCCTGTCAAGTAATATCTGTTTGTAAAAACACCACATCCCTTTGATCTGTCCATCACATGCTGGAGAGGGGAAAGAGGTGTTTTCTTTCACTTGCAGTGTGGCTTGTTTTTTTATTTTTTTTTGCCACCAATTATTGAATTTCTCATTAAAATAACAAGAAGCACAGCTGGCTGTGTTTTCACTTGGGGAAACCAATGGGAACCGTATCCTTCCTTCCTTCCTTCCTGCCTTCCCTTCCTTTCCTTTCCTTCCTTTCCTTCCTTCCCTTCCCTTCCTTCCCTTCCCTTCCTTTCCTTTCCTTCCTTTCCTTTCCTTCCTTCCCTTCCCTTCCTTCCCTTCCCTTCCTTTCCTTCCCTTCCTTTCCTTTCCTTCCTTCCTTCCTTCCTCCCCCTGCTCCAGCACCACCAGGGCCAGGTGTGGGCAGAAGACCATCTCCCAAAACCAAACCCACCTCACACCTGACTTTTAAAATTCATCCCATCCACCAGATTTTGGAGCTGCTTTTCAGTTTCTCATCCCTCTTAGCCCTTCCTTCCCCTCCTCTACCTCTCCCTCCATGTGTTTTTTTTTTTTTCCCATGGCAAAACAAACTCACGCAGACCTGGGTATTTATAAACTCCCCTCCAACGCCAATGCGTCAGGAACAATCACTTCCCTCCAGTTTACAGGAACATTCAAAGTGCCCTGAAACATATTTTCGACATAACTCATCACTTTGAAGATGCTTCCAAGCTTTTGTTCCTGTTTATTGACAGGAAGTTGTTTTTCATGGCTCCAGATCAGGAGGGCGGTGATGGAGGAGCTGCCAAGTGGGTTTGTTGTGCCCTGCAAATCCCGACCCTGCATTCCTGGCTCCCCCCAGGCACCCACCACCCAACCCCTCTGGTCTTTGCCAAGTGGGATAAAAACACCATCGAGGCTTAAAGAGGGGGAAATTAGAGGCAGGATGGATGTGGGCAGGTGAGAGGGGAGCAGAAAGCTCTGTTATCCATCATGGCTCTGGAAGAAGAGGGGGTTTTTGAGGCACTCCCTGGCCCCAGAGAAGGGACAAGCCCCCTGTTTCTCCTTCTGGAGAATGGGCCAGCACAGGAGGATCATCCCCTCTGGAAACTGTGACTCGTGGGGAGGTGGAGCAGGAAAGGGAGTGGGAAAAATGGAACAGGGAAGGGGGGACAACCTGATTCCCCCTGTGGTGGCAGGACAGTGCTCTCCATCCCAGCACTGGGGGCTCAGAGAGGGGCCTGGGGGGCTGCTCTCTGTGGAGATGGGCCAGAGCTCTGCAGGGTGACCACCTGAGGCTGGCCCAAGGGGTGGGGGAGGAACTGGGAGAACTGGGAAGGTGGTGGTGGGAGAGAGGCAGCACCTGCTCCCTGCTGCCTGCCAGGAGAGGGACACAGAATGGAATTCTTGGGGGTGTCCTGTGCAGGGGGAAGAGCTGGTCTCTGTGGTCCTTGTGGGTCTCTTCCATCTCAGGGTGTTCTTTGATTTTATGAGAGAAGGTCAAAGGTTTCTGGTTCCCACCTCAAGTCCTGGGTAATATCTCCAGGGAACAGCCTCTGCTGGATGCTGAACCTCCTCCAGGAGCAGCATCCTTTCCTCAGGGACATCTCCCACTCCAGGGGCTGCTCTTGCTGGGGGAAGCCAGCAGAGGAGCAGGACAAGGCCTGCAGAGCCAGGATAAGCATTTCAGCCAGCCACAGGGATCTGCCATTGGAGGAAAGAAAGGGCCAGCCCTGCTGGGCTTGACCTCCTGGACACCTCCAAACCCATTCAGCAGCCCTGGCCCAAATCCCTGGGGAAAAGGGAGGCTTTAAATCAGGCCACTTTTTTGTACTTTTTTGTACATTGACTGTGGGGCTGGCTGTTATGGACTGGGCGCCTGAGGTTCTTGCACTGAAAGGAGCAACACTGGGGGCACCTCTGGATTCCACTTACTCCCAATAATTATTACTTCTTGGCTTGTTGCTACACCATGTAGTGTAATGTTATTGCTTGGAATGCTCTGTTAACTCCATTTTTACTGATACCATGTGTTCCCCTCCTTTCATCCCACTAGTGTGTCAAGGGCTGTTTTCCTAAGGATGGTCAAGGGAATATGATTCTAATGTTACTGGAGATGATATAAAAAGTTTTATAGACACTGCTCCACGTTTGAACTGGGAGCCCAGAGCTCAGCCACGAGGGCCTTAGGCAGGCATTTGAATTGCATGTTTTGGAAGGCCAGTGGGGTAAAAAGGCACTTGCTGGTTTACAGGGGGCAGCCAGTTGGAAAGGGAAGATGTTAGACCTGCACTTAGAGAGGAGCAAACCAAAAACCTCAGAAAGATGGGCTTATAATATGCAATTTCAGGCACCGTTTGTCTCCAGAAGCACAAATTAAAGCATCCTGGGAAGTACACAAGGACACGCTGCTTGCTGTGTTATTCCCAGGAGTGCAGCCACAAAGCTGTGGCTATTAATGTGACAGTCACTGTTTTGGCTGGCAGGGCTGGGGGAGCACTGAGATCTCCCAAAACTCCAAACAGAAGCTCCAGAGTCAAGGTGTGCTGATGATCACAAAGGATCTTTGCATTCTCTCTGGCTTGCCAATAAAAGCTGCTGGCAGAAGTGGGATTTTGGGGGTTTTTAGGTAGAAGTGTGCATGGTAAGGACAGGGAGATGAGTCCCTGCTTGTTCAGTGGGACAGGAGAGCTGGGAATAGCTCTGCTGTGATGTTCCCAGCCAATGTGCCAAACACAGGATCAGGAGCTCTCAGGAGGAGACCCAGGGACTGCACACTCCCAGCTCTGGGAGAGCAGAGAGGAGCTGGGATGCTGAAACCTTCTCCAGGGAGCAGAGCACAGGGATTTGTGCGTTCCACTGGTTCCTTTGCCTCACACCAGCATTTTCAGGCCCATTTCTGCCTCAGCTCTGCACCTGGAGTTTATGGTTTATCCACGGTTTCTGCTCCTGTGAGTAAAGGGGGACTCTGCACACCTAGCTCTGCTGCAGAAAGATCTCTGTGTATACAAAAAAAACCTGTTTTCCCATTAACTCATGGAGGAGTTTTTTAATGTGCTTTACAGTAGAGTAGATCCAAAAAGAGGTGCAAAAAGAAGGTGCAGCAACAGCAGGCAGAGTTTTCCAGCCCCGCCGAGCTTTTACGAGCACACCCCTAATGGCATTTCCAACACTTGGGCTGCGGCCGCAGCGACAGCTGACGCCTCATCCATCACAACCTGCTCTCTGCTTTAAAAAGCTGCTTTAAAAAGCTGCTTTATTTACTGCAGGTGACAGCCTCTGCACGGGACGGACACGCCTGGAAATTCCAACGCTTTTGTCTCGGCAGAAAGCAGGCTCCCAGTGCCTGACACCGTGTTCATCACCGGGGCCGCGCTCTCCTCTCCTGGTGTTGCCTTGAAAGAGCATGGAATAAAGTGGTTTGGGGTGGAAAAGAACTTAAAGATCATCTGCCATGGGCAGGGACACCTTTTACTATCCCAGGCTGCTCGAAGCTCCAGTGTCCAGCCTGGCCTTGGACACTGCCAGGGATCCAGGGGCAGCCACAGCTGCTCTGGGTACCCTGTGCCAGGGCCTGCCCACCCTCCCAGGGAACAATTCCTGCCCAATATCCCACCTATCCCTGCCCTCTATCAGTTTAAAAACATTCCCCCCTGTCCTGTCCCTCCATCCCTTTGTCCCAAGTCCTTCTCCAGCTCTCCTGGAGCCCCTTTAGGCCCTGGCAGGGGCTCTGAGCTCTCCCTGGAGCCTTCTCCTCTCCAGGTAAACACCCCCAGCTCTCCCAGCCTGGCCCCAGAGGGGCTTCAGCCCTTGGATCAACACCTTCTACTGGCACAATTGCTGGAGTTCCAGAGCTTTCCTTGGGGTCTTTGGCATCCCTGTGTCTTTTTATTTTGTGGGTAAGAAGAAAAGATTTCCTCCTAACCAAAGAGAGCTGGAATTGTCCTATAAGAACATTTTTCTCACTTGGTGACTGCAGAGGGTGAGCCAAGGTGGCAGCTGGAAGGAGAAAACCAGGAGGTGAACAGCAGATCACTGGGAGGGAGATGAGGTAGAAGGTCATCTCCTTGCTCAGGCGCCCTTGGGACAAAGAGAAATGTGTGACACCATATCTACCAATTCCCACATCCAAAACAATGAAAATATCTCTGCTCACCAGCTTATCTGGCTCTCCTAATATTAAAAAGGATGGAGGGAAAGCTTTGGGGCTGTAGGGCAAGCTGGGGTGAGCAGACCTTGGGTGAAATGTTTGCTTGGGTGAGGTCATTTGTTCTCAGCTTCAGCCAAGTCACTGATCTCGCAAAGCACAGCTGGGCTCTGAGCAGGACAAACGCCTGTTCTGGACATCTCCTAGAGCCACAATGTCCAGTGCTGAGAGGAACTGCCCAGATTAGACCTCAGTATCCCAAATTCCTGCCTTCCACACTCACATTTGAGTAATGGTTCAAAACCACAGGGCAGCACACATCTGGACTGGGAAAGGTCCCTCCTATGCACCCAAATCTGACCCTCCTGCATATCTCCTCATCTCCTCTGAGGCTTTATTGCCAAGCTGAGGACACTCAAACCTTTGTAAAACCTTTGAAAACCTGGCAAAAATTTCTGCCCACACCTTGCAGTCTGGCCAAATCCACCCATTTCTGCAGTGGTGTTGAAAAGAAATCACTGTGGAAAAGGTACCCTTCAATTTCTGTGGCAGCAGAGCTTCACTTCACCCCTCCAGCTCCATCAGGTTATGGAGAGTCCATTGGAAATGAAATCTTGGATTTGGAATCTATCAGCCTCTGGAGATGACCTGAAGGATCTCTTGCCATGGGCAAGCTCTTCTGTGGGCCTGGCCAGCACAGCTCCCTTCCACTGGACATCCTGGGATCCCTGCTGGGATTTCATGGCAGGGGATCTTCCCTTGGGCCTCACTTAACTCCTCCAAGGTGTGACTTCCTCCCCAGTGCTCCCCTGGATCATCGCTGGGCAGGCCCTGGCTCTGGTTTCAGGCTGTCTTCCTTTGCACCCCCTGCTTCCCTGTAGCTGGAACTCTTCCCATCTGCAAAATCCAGGGAATGCTCCAAAAGTCCTTCACAACTGCCTGGGTTTCCTGAAGGAAAAGCCTCATTCCTATTCCACAGGAGGGGTTCAGAACCTGCTGGTCCGTGCTTCACAAACATCAGAAGAGGTTTAAGCCAGCCCAGTGTTAATCACAGTCTATCTGCAAGGTTCTAGCTCTCTTCTGCTCTCCCTCCCATCCAACAGAAAAAAGGGATTCAGTGGGAATGTTTTGCAAATGAGTCAATGCTCCTCAATGGAGAAAAAAGGAAAAATAATGTGTGCCCACAACCAGGCTCTACAGGGAGAGCTTGGGAGTGCTGCAGAGATCTGGGATGCTCACAGGGATCTGGGATGCTCACAGGGATCTGGGATGCTCACAGGGATCTGGGATGAACACTGAGATCTGGGATGCACACAGGGATCTGGGATGAACACAGGGATCTGGGATGAACACTGAGATCTGGGATGCACACAGGGATCTGGGATGCTCACAGGGATCTGGGATGCTCACAGGGATCTGGGATGCTCACAGGGATCTGGGATGCTCACAGGGATCTGGGATGCATGCAGCACATGCAGCAGGCACAGGAGCAAGGGAATGCTGGGAGAGGTTGCTTTGCTGTGTTTGTTTTTTAGGCAGAAAACCTGACCTGGAAATCATCAGCATTGTTGCAGCATGAGGAGGCATTTCCTATTTTTCCTTTGGGGATGGACATGCAAATTCTGAGGCTGAAATTGGGATTTTATGCTTCTTAAGGCTTGGGACTTCTTTTAGGGATCAAACTACGTGCAGTCCCTCCAGAGATGAGTAATGAGGCCAAATGCTTTTATTTTTTTTTGCAATTAGTGTGAGAACAAAATGTCACTGTACTTCAGAACTGTGCATTTAAAGAATAAATTTTGGGGTTTTTTTTTCTTCTTAGGTGTAGCCATGGGGCAGTGGAGCTGATGGGGGTGGGGGGAGCATCCCAATGTTGATCTGGTAAAAACATCATCTAAATCCAATCTGCTGCAGCAAACAGGCCAGGGAGATGAAGGAAACCACATTAAAAACATGATGAAAGTTGCCTCGAGGCTCCTTATGTCACACTCAGGCTCTGGGCACTTGGGGCTTTTTTATTTCTTCCCTTTTTCTTCCTTTAATAAACCCAAACTTGGCATTCTTCACACACACTAAGGGGTGCAAGCCAAGGGGACATTAAAAGCTCACAGACAACAGGGATTTGGGTTCCTTGGCTCCCAGTGGAATTTCTGAGACCTTGCAGCAGATGATCTGCCTCCTCGGGTGGAGAGAAAGCAATTTTCATTCTAAATAAGGCAGGCAAAAATTGGTCTAGGCCAATTTAGATGGTTCCTGTTGACCCCAGAGTCACTCGGCATCACCCTGTGGCTCCTCCAAGGTGTCCAAAGAGAGGAAAGGGATGATCCTCTGAATCCTATGGGTATGAGAAAGAGGCAACCCCCCCCGCCCCCCCCAAATTCATTATTTGTACCCTGCAGTGAGCTCCCTGCAGCAAGCAGAAAGCTAAATAAAACTCACACATGGTTTATCTTTGGATTATTCCCTCCCACCTCCACTCTGGGCCCCTCCTGAACTGATTTTTGGGGGAACTTTTCCCTTCTTTGGCCTAAGACACCAAACACTCCCAGCTCTGTAGCTCCCTCCCTGCTCCTTCCATCCCGCAGGTGGAACTGCTGTGGAAGTGAGGAAGAGGAAGGCAAAGGAGGAAGGAAGCAGGAGAGAAAACAAGGCGGGAAAAGTCAAGGCTGCACATCTGCTCTGTGACTACTCTGGGCTGTGGCACACCCGTACGGGTCCCTTTTTATTGCTAACATTCCTCATAAGTTAGAAAACACTTTTTTACCACCCCCCCTTCCCTTTCACTCCCAGCTTCAGATGTCCCAGAGGAATGTTTAAGTGATTATGGAATCCCAGAGGAGTTTGTTGCTTCCCTTTTTAATTTGTTCCATGCTAGTTGCTGTTTTTTTAAAGCAGTGCCCAGCCTGCTCTTTGCTCAGAGTCAAGCCCAGGGCTCCTTGTTCCGGCTCTGGCATGGAATTCCTCATGACTTTGTTCCCCAAATCCCTGGGGGTTTATAGCAGGGCTGCAATAATTTACTCAATGCTGAAATTGGTGATTACCTGCTCTGATTTCTGAGCTTATGTTTAAATAGAAATGCTAAAAATACTGACTTAAGCCAATCAAAAAAAGAAAAAAAAAAAGAAAAAGGCATTATTGGCCCTTTTTCACTTGGCCGGTGTTCACAGGCGAGCTGCAATCCTGCAAGGCTGATGAAATGCCTGGTGTTATCCAGCTCTAGGCACATGCTAAGATCTGGAAAAAATTCCCTTTGGGACCCCAAAACGGGTCAAAATCCTGTTGGGTCCCCCCAAATCCAAGTGGGGTTGCAGAAGCTCTGCGTGGTGCTTGGGTTTCAACCTCCTCAGCCCTCTTTGCCCTCTGACCACTGCTCCAAGGTGAGGGGGTGGTGGCAGATGCCCAGGGAATGGCTCGAGGTTGTCTAGGAAGTGCATGGCAGGAAAAGAAATTAAATATGTTCTTCTCAAAAGCAGTGCTGCAGCGCTGCAGCTCCTGGCCTTTCATTTTTTTATTTATTTTTTTCTTTCTCTTTTTTCCCCATCATGAGCAAAACACCAGCTGACTCTGCCTGTAATCCCTTTGTCCAGAATCATCCTTCTGGCTTTGTGGATGTCCCTCAGCAACAGTTGCTTCCAAACCAAAGGCAGGAAAGCCTCAGACCCAGAGCAGCCACCAGAAGACTGGAAAATGAAATTTATAAAGCCCAAAAGTGTTTACCATGACTTTCCTGAGAGGAAAAGAAGGACATGTCCAAAGAGCTTGAAAGGATGACACAGCTTGAAGCATCCCTCCATAATTAGGAGAAGATGAGCAAATCCTGGCCAATTTTGTCCTTAGCAGCAGCACTTGACATCCTTAATCCCAAGATTTCATCAAATCAGGTGCTGTTTCTTGGTGAACAATTTCTTAGCCAGTTTTGTATCCAAATGCCTTGGATCTCCTTCCAGGGATGGGGACTCCACCACTTCCCTGAGCAGTTCATTTCTTGGGAGATCTCAAAGAAGCTTCACTGCAGTTTTGGCACAAGACACCCCCAAAAAGTCAAATCTCCCCTGAGGTCTGCCAGTTTCCTTTAATACACAGAGCAAAGCAGGAGTTTCCTTGACAAACCAGACGCTCATCTCAGAAGTCTTGGTTCATGAGGACCTCAGAGGGGTCTGGTACACTGGAAGGCACGCCTTGGACATTTGTGCATGGAGCAGACACTGTTTGCAGCCTTAACGTGCATTTATTCAAGGAAATAACTGCTTTAAAGCAGAGAAGTTCAGTGCCCAAATAATTACATTTATTCCTAATCCTTGGACTCCAAAGAGACTTGAGAGGCTGAGATGAGTCCCTGACCCTGATAATCCCCTTTCAATCAAACCAATTCCTTCAGTTCAGCTTGCAGGGGTAGGGGGTGTTGCTGTTTTGGGGTTTTGATTTTCTTTTTTTTTTTTTACTGATTTCATTGCAATTTCACTGCTCCCCAGAATCAAAGGTAAAACGTAGGGGTGGGCAATCCCCAGGAAATGAGCATCTTCTGTGAGCTGAGACAGCAGAAACCACCTTCCTTTAGGGGCAAAACGAATTTTATGTCCAATCCTCCTTGGCGTTTCTGTGTGTGGTGTCCATGCTGTTTCAATTTCTGTGTGACAAAATGTACTCTTGATAGGAACCAGACCTGTGGCTGCTTTAGTGCTCAGACACCGGAGTGCTCGCCTGCGAGTGCCATCTATCACTGGAGTGAAAAACTGTGGCACTCACAGCCTCCTCGGGGGAAGGAGAAAACCACAATTCTTTCAAGATTCGCCAGTTACTTTACAAGTTAAGCCTGTCAGTTTAGCACTAAATCTTGCACTTGAAATGCTGAAATGAAACAAGAAAGGGAAAACCAAAAAAAGAGAAAAAAATACGAAAAAAAGAAAAAAAAACCACAAACAAAAAAACCCAACAAAACAAAAAACCCACCCAGAAAAAGGTTTGAGCTTCCAAACTGGAAAGTCGAGGTGTTTTAAGGTGCTTGGGGCTCGTGAGGATGGATTCATGCTTTCCCTGCCCTCTCTGCAACCAGATCCATCCCCTTCTTGGCCTCTGGTGGACCAAAGCATGGCAAGCATTGGACCAGGCTGTCCAGGGAATTGGTGGAATCCCCATCCCTGGAAGTGTTCAATGGATGAGGCACTTGGGGACGTGGTTTAGGGGTGGGGGAATGGCTGGGCTCAGTGATTTTTGAGGGCTTTTCCATCCTAAAGTCCTACATGTCAGGGGGTAACATGGCTTGAGGAGGCTACCGGAGAGATGTGGAGAGATCTCTCCTGGCACAGAGAAAAAGAGGATCAAGCAGTGGTAAGGTTAAGGATATATTTACACTGCTATCTCATTCACAACATTTAATGAAAAGCATTTTTCCCTCCTGCTTTTCCCCAAGACAGTTTTCACAGAAATGTCAGTTTCCAGTTCTTTTTGTTGGTGGTGGTGGTGGTGGTGGTTTTTGGGGGGGATTTATTGAAGAGCAGAGAAGTCTATTTTTCATCGAGAAAGGAACAAGACCCGGCTAAGCTTGGGGAAACAACAATCAAAATAAGAAGAGTGAAAGAAAAGAAAAGAAGGAGCTATTTCCAGGGGAAGGTCTAAAACCATCGAGCTGTGGTTTCTAACAGAGAATAAATCTGACTTATTTTATTACTCTTAGGGGTCTAATTGCCATTAGACCTTAATTGTCTCCTGGCTTGCTTTGCAAAGCACGGAAAGCACAGCCTGTGCTGGCCACTGGCTGCAATCATCTGCTCTTTTGATATTCATGGGCGCATTTTTCCTCTTTCATCTTTATGTAAACGAGGAAGCAGAAGCCGCTGTGATCCTCCTGCACCTGACAGCTTTATGGTGCAGACAGGGCTCCTGTGACCCAGCCCGCGGGGTTGTGGCTGGAGCTGTCTGAACCAGACGCAGCTCCTCGAGCTCTCCTTGTGCTTCTCCTGCCACCCCTCTTGTCCTGCTGCCACGTTCAGCAGGTGTTGCCCCTTCCTCTCCGAGCGGACCCTTTTGAAAAGACATCAAAAGGCTTGGTTAGGCGCAAGAAAATGGATATTTGTTTAGGCAGGATTTGCTCCCTAATTACCATACATAATCTTCCATCAACAGCAAACAGAGCTGGCCACGAGGGCTGTGTTTTTAAAAGCTTAATTGATCTGAGTGGAGCCTCAGAATCGCAGCCAGATGAAATTATTCTGTGTGTGTCTGAGCACAAGCGGTTTCAGGGGGGCAGGACGAGTGGCAGAACGGAGCACAGGCAGCCAGCACCCTCCCTCTGGGCCATTTAATCTCAACAAGTCCTGCCAGAATGGTTTGGGTTGGAAGAGACCCTAAAGATCAACTCATTCCACCCCCTCCACTATCCCAGAGTGCTCCAAGCCCCAATGGCTTGGATGCTCCCAGGGGATCCAGGGGTAGCCACAGCTTCCCTGGGCCTCACCACCCTCACAGCAGAGATTTTCTTCCCCACATCTAAAGTTAACCCACCCTCCTTCAGTGATCCCTCTAAACAAGGCGGGATCCAGAACAGGACCCAGCAGCTCCCCAGGACGATGCAGGTGGAAGCTTGCACTTCATTCACCGTCCTCCTCTCCTCTCTCCCAAGCAATCTGTGCACACACCAGTGGCAAAAATGGAGGGATTTCCCCTAAACTTCTTTTTTTTTGCTGAATTACCTTTCCTGGTCTCCGTGGGACTGGGATTTTCATGCGGGCCTGTGTGTCAGGCCAGCCCTCCCTGTGCTGTGAGCACATGTGGAGAATGAAGGGGATCGTTCTGGGGCTGTGGTTCAGTTCCTAATGATGCGCGAATGCTGGGGGCAATTTCTGCCTTTATTTTTATAAATAGATGTCCTGTCTCCTCGGATTTCTGCTGGTGTGAGGTTTAGCACATTCATTACTCCCGATGTTCTAAGGGCAGAAAAAAAATATATAAAATAATAATAATAATCATCAGACAGTTGGTGATTTTTCTTAATAGCATCCAGGGCATGGAAAGCAACTTCCTCTCCCCCAGATTCAAAACATGAGGGCTGAGGGAGCAAAGTCACAGCATTTCAAGAGCAACAACAGTAACAAAGTCTACAGCCCTGGGGATTGAAGAGGCAGTGAAAAAAGTGAAAAAGGTGAAAAAAAAAGTGAAAAAAGTGAAAAAACTGAGAAAAGGACCAGCTGCACCATCCAAAATGTAGACAAAGCATAGATTTATCTAGACACAGGAGGTCTTGCAACAAGCCTGCAAGAGCACTGACAATTCCATGCATCAGCACATCAGCGATGAGCTGAACTTCACAGCACCCCTGCCTGTGGTGGATACAGGAGCCAGGATAAAACAGTCACCTTTAGGAGGAAAATTAATTTTTGGTCACAGTCACAGAACATCTCAAGTTGGAAGAGACCCACAAGGATCATTGAGCCCCTGCTTCTCATAGGACTGCCTAAAACTAAACCATGTGGCTGAGAGCATTGTCCAGATGCTCCCCGAGCTCTTCCAGGCTTGGTGCTGTGACCACTTCCCTGGGGAGCCTCTCCCACTGCCCAACCACCCTCTAGAGGAAGAAACATCCTAAAATCCTAACTAGGATGGACATTGAATCTCAGAATGGTTTGGGCTGGGAGAGACCCTAAAGATCATTTAGTCTCACCCCTGCCATGGGCAGGGACACCTTCCACTATCCCAGGTTGCTCTAAGATCTGTCCAACCTGGCCCTGGACACTTCCAGGGGTAGTGATTCCATCAGTTCCCTGGAAAGCCTGTTCTAGTGCTTGAACACCCTTTCAGTGAAGAGATCTTTCCTGATATCCAACCTAACCCCTCCTCTCTCTCCCATGCCTGACCAGCTTTATCCCCTGTGTGCCATGGGCAGTGAGATGTGAGATGAGGGCTCAGCCTTCCTGACTGCATGATTCCATCCTGGTGCTGAAATCGCTACGATTTATGGGGATTTTCATGCAGCTGGCTCTGCTTTCTTCCCTTTTATATTTATTTCACATTTTAAAGGCATCATTTAGGTTTTTTTTTTCAATGAGCATCTCACTCTCTGATCATGCAACGCTTTATTTTTTTGGCACTGTGGCCAAGTCATCGTGGGAGAAATGCTCCCCTCTGGAACAAAGCGGGGGGAAGGAAATGTGCACATCCCACGGTGGGCAAAGTCTCTGTAGCACATCTGGGAACATCCCTTTCACAGAACTTTGCCAGGTTTTTCACATGGGATGTACACTGTTATGCCAACACCCCCTCCTCCCCAGGCTTGACAGCAACATTTTGGGTTCAGACACATGAATTCCACTCAACTCCAGCCTAAAGCTCCAAGCCTGCATCCCTCAAATTGAAAGAAAAAGAGGAAAATGCCAGATTTGAAGAAATAATAAAGGTGAACACATACAGGTCCAAGCACACATTAACTTCTGTTTCTTAGAGCTCTTCCCAATGTGGTTTCTGTTTCCATGGTCACTTCCAGGCCATCTCAAAGTCCCAAAGTGCTTTAGAACAAAAAATGCACAGAAGACAGGAACTGTGGCCTCCTGTGCAATGTGAAACACTTCTTTTTTTTTGATATCCTGGAGAATATCTTACTAATCTTTACATCTGATTCTGGATCTTGCTTTCAATGCTGAGTGTGCCAGCCCATCCTGAGTATTGAGTGGAACATCCCAAAGGAACTGTTTACAAGCATCTGGAATGCCAGGACACAGGGAATGGCTTCCCATTGCCAGAGGGCAGGGCTGGATGGGATATTGGGAAGGGATTGTTTCCTGTGAGGGTGGGGAGGCCCTGGCACAGGGTGCCCAGAGCAGCTGTGGCTGCCCCTGGATCCCTGGCAGTGTCCAAGGCCAGGTTGGACACTGGAGCTTGGAGCAGCCTGGGATAGTGGAAGGTGTCCCTGCCATGGCAGGGGTGGGACTGGATGAGCTTGAAGGTCCCTTCCAACCCAAACCATTCCATGATTCTGTGATCCTATGATTATGCAACTGAAGGAAGCAGGAGATGCTAGAAGTCTGCTGCAAACACTCCTAGATGGAAGATATTTACCACACACAGACACTTGGATCTTTTCAGCTCTTGAAAAAAAAGCCAGGAATAATGCTCAACATTTCTTAATGTCATCTATAGGACCCTCCCCTCCCAGGTCTATCCAGCAGTTCCCATCTGCATGTGTTGGACCTGCTGCCCGCAACTAAAGTATTAATTTTTAATATATTTTTTGCAACTTTAAGTTAACAAGTTTAAATTTTACTGAGCTATAAAGCCACCCTAATTGAACGACTCCCCACATGGGTGAGATTATCTTGTCAAGCAGGAGCCATCCCTGTTAGCTGAGTGGGAGATTTGCGTGGAAAGTTCCCATTAGGGCTAATGCAAGTCATATGTGGAAAGAAGGAAGCGCTGGGTGGGAGAGCTCATGCTGGGAAAAAGTGGGATAACTGGGGGGAAAGATTTGATTTTTGAAAAGGTTTTTTCACAGAAAGTGGTGGAGTCACCAGCCCCAGGAGTATTTAAAAGCTGTGTGGATGTGGCACTTGGTGACGTGGCTGGTGGTGGCCTTGGCAGTGCTGGGAGAACATTTGGACTTGATGATCTCTGAGGGCTTTTCCAACCTAAATGATTTTATGATTCTAAAAAGGGGAGGGGGAAAGGTAGCAAAGAGACAGCGATGGCCCTGAAAACCCAGCAGGTAAAAACCCCCAGGAATCAACAGCAGTTGTGCTCATCCCACTTCCCTGATATCCTGCCAAGGACCTGTTTCAAGGAGAAAATTTGGAGAAGGCCAGCAAGGTTATCACTGCCTGCAGGGCTCCCCTGTCAGTGCAAGGAGATTGTGAAATGTCCTCTTTCCCCTCCACAAGGTTCAGGCTGGGAACAGTTACTGACTTTTAGCCTTTCATTCCAGATTTCCAAGCTCCAGCGTCCCCTGACAGCAACAGCTGCTACCTGACACCTGCCAGTCTCCTAAACATATCCAGACTTGGATATAACATCTGCACACAGCCACTGGACATCCAGGCCATTCTGGCACAACATCCTCAAATGGGCAATATCCAAAAAACCCCGTCAGCCACAGCTTCAGATGCAAGCAGGGCCATGAGTCACAGGCACGCCAGGCTGCAGCTGCTCCTCAGCACAGCTGAGGGAAAGCAGGAGGCTCCTGGTTGCACACAACAGTAAGGAATGAACAGGGAAAGCCCAGCTCTGATGAGGACCCTCATTCCTGGGAGCTGTCCAGACACCAAGAAAAGCAATAAAGAGCTTCAAGATAAGAGACAAAGTATTTCCGTCATCATCAATCCAACTCCTGGCCCAGCTCGGTACAGCCACAGTCAAAGCTGAACAGCCTCCACCTCTTTTCTCATGTATTTTGTCCATGCATTTCCCTGGATCCTCTCTCAGGGCAGAGCAACAGGTAACCAAAATGATATTTGCTGCTGACATACACAAGTCTCCCAAACTGCAACCACTTCCAAAAGGTTTTAGATTAAAGCCCTTATTAACATCTTTTCATCCTTAAAATCAGTGCAGCTTCTGAGGAAAAGGAGATTGCAGCCTGCCCGTCACCATAAACCTCTTTCACCGGGCAGATGCCTTTTTCCCAAGGGAGGCCATGAAAGAGAACTGTGGTGGGAAACCTGCATGCTGACAGCCTCATTAATTAATCAATCCTGTCCTGGGACAAATTCTTGGTAAGTGCTGTAATGAGCCAGCTAAGCATGTTGTCTTCAGAGGAAAAAAAACCAAAACCAGAGTTACAAAACAGATTGGCTTGCGAAATTCTTGCCCAAGAACCCCAAACCTGCAATAATCTTCAGCTCACACCACAAGAAAAGGTACCTCTGGCTTTATCTTTCCCCTGACACTTCCCCCACTGCCAAGTCCTTTAAAACCCCACAGCAACCCATGTCTCCCAGGTTGGGGGATGTGCAGGGGAGGCCAGGAAGTGAAGCAATGGGGCCAGCAGACACCAAGATGCCATTTGCTCCCTCAGCTACATCCCTGGAGCCAGGATCCCTCTGACAGCTTCTCCAGCTCTTTGCACCCATGAATTCCTGGGTGGAGGATCCAGGTGTCCTCCCCCAGTGCTCACACATGCACTGAGAGCCACCAGGCTCTTAAAAGCAGGGTATAAAACCCAGCCAAGGGACCAAACTGCAGCCCCTGAGGTGCCCTCCTGCTCAGGGCCTGGGGAATATGTGCTGTATCCATGGAGTGGCCTGTTCCTGAGCTTTCACAGCTCAGAGCCTTCCCAAGGTGCCCCCACGCCTCATTTCAACTGCAAAAAGAAGGGAATGTGCCTGTTTTTAGTAGTTTTTAACATGGCTGAGCCTCTGCTGACAGGTTTTTTGCCACTGGAAGGCACTGGCAGAGCCAGGGCTGCAAGGTGAGAGTTGCCAAGGAGTCAGCTGGATGAAGCCTGGGAGACACAGGGGAGTTTCAGTGAACCTATTCTACTCATGGCAAAAAGCTGGAGGAAAACCAGCTTGGCCCCCTGGTCCTGGATTCCTGCAGGGAGCTGGACACAGGCAAATGCACCTCTTAAAACATCTACACCTTTTTACATCCAAACTGGAGAAGTGCAACTGTGGATCACACCCAGACCCTCTCACTGGACCACTTTCCAGGGCTGAAACATTTTAAGGGGAAGCAAAGCAGTTAGAACAATTTTAAGAAGTCACAAGAGACAGCAGGCCTGGAAATTTACTGTCCCCCGCTGTGGTTTTATATATGTATATATATATTTTATTTTTTTTTTAATTTTTTTTTCCTTTTAAAGGAGTTGAGGTGACCCAGAAGAACAGACTGCTCTGGTGAGCTGTGGGTGACCTCTTGCATTAGTTCCAATTTAACTGTGTGAATGGTGTCTTTGGCTGAATAATTATATCCACATATATATATAATTAATATCCACATTTTGGATAGGAGCCCAAATTCACACTGGCAAGGGTCTGGAAGAGCCAAAAATTGAGTGGTGACCTCCCAAACCAGCATCACTGAACCATTTGGCCTGCTTGGAGCTGATATTCCTTTATTTACATGACAGAAATTGGTCGACCTGGCCACACCCTCCCCAACACAGAAGACCAGACCAGAGTCTCTCCAACTTCAAACCCTCTCCTGCTCTTTCAAACTATAAACTAGACACTGATTCCACAGTTCCCTACTCTGTCATGGGCAGTTGCAGTGACAAGAAGGCTGGTTTCAAAACATGATGTTTCAGCTTAATTCAAGAGAATATTGTAGGAGGGTTTGTTTGTTTGGGGGTTTTTTGAGTGGAGAAGGAGAAATAACTTCAGGATTCTTTTGATCCTCTGGCCTCAGAAGATATGAAGACTGATGGAATTGCAGAACTGTTTGGGTTGAAGGGACCCTAAAGCCCATCTCATTCCAACCTCCTTCCACTGGACCAAGTTGCTCCTACTCTAAACTTGCTTCCTCTTCTTCATTGGGCTCCTGATAGGTGTCACAGGGCTGAAACCCTGCAGACTAGGATTGGAAGTGCAGGACACATCCTTGCCTCCTCCGTGGCCTAAACTCACATTGATTCTCCATGAACCTGGTTGTTCTAGCAAAGGGAAATTAAAAAAGAGATGCAGCAAAGAGGTCAGGTTGTGCATCAGTATGAAGGGCTTGGGGTAGCTTTTTATTCTGAAAGGCAAATTTTAGTTAAACTGGGTTTGTTCTTTACTCTTTCTGCCATGTGCTGTTGCCTTTAGTTCAAAAGTGTTCCTGAACCACGGAGAAGGAAATACAAGGATAAAAGTTCTGAAGGATCAGAACTGGAAGTATTGCAGCTCTTGTTTTTCAGTGGGTCTAAGATGGGGGTGAAAGTCAATTTCCTGAGGCCCAGCCACATGAGAATGGACAGAGTTGGCTTTTCCTTTTGCAGTGGATCCCCAGTTCACCCACAGGACTGAGACTGGGTCTAACATAAATCTGAGGAGAGTGGTGGGCTGTGGATCCAGGAACAGGACTGTAAGAGCTGTAAACCTCCCCTGGTTCAAGCCCAGCTTCGAGGCTGCAGCAAAAATGAAAACCAGCTCCAGGTGTGGGATATTCAGTGTTTTGGACAAGATCTGGAAGGCTTTTCTCCCTCTCAGCCCCTGGCAGCTGGCTAAGAAGGCAACATGGACCAGGAAGGAAATGTTGGAAGCATCAAGAATGGCTGTCCACCCAACCACAGCCCAATGGTGCAGCAGGGGCATTTTAGCAAGGCTCCAAAGACTGCACTTATCACAAAGGTACCCCTTCAGAAGATCCTTTCTCCAGGGAACGTGGGCTCCCACCCAAATCAGAGCCCAGGAAGATGTGGGAGAAGCCAGGGTGTCAGCTGGAGTGCAGAGCACCTCACAGGGCACCTCATTTGATACATTTGTGTGATGGTCCTTTGAGATGAGGTGCATCAGAGCATTTGTTTTCATATTTTTAATTGGGGCAGGATTCCCACCACACCTCTTTCATCTGTTCTTTTTTTTCCACCTGTCTTTTATTTTATTTCTGGCTCTTTACGGCCTCCTTTTCCAGCTGCTTACGATTATCACCTACAATTCTAATCCCTCCTTAAGTGCTCACATAATCACCCCTTTATTTGGGAACCTGCATTCCTACCCTTTGAACCCCAGCTTGTCCTTGTATTTCCTGACCCCAGTTTGTTCCAGTGGTTCCCAATGTCCCGGAATTCCGACTTGCTTTAGCTTGTCCTTCTTTCTATGGGAATGAAGGCAATAATAAGCAGCAGCACATGTGGGATTTTGGTGTTGTGCAGGGGTGCCCTGGCTCTGTGACCAAGGTTTTCCTTCCCACATTTACCCACTCCTGTCCATGGATTTGGGCAAACAGCCATAGCATTTTGATGGAGCACTTACTCTCCATTTCCATGCTTTTACCCACTGCTCACCACATTCTTCTCCATCTCCAAGATCTCAGAGACTGCACTGGGCAAGGCCTTCAGCTTTCTCCTTCTTTCAGTCAAAAATTCACAGTGTCAACCCCTTATTTAGGAGGCAAATGGATCTGCTGCTCAGTGAACAAAACACCCAAGGACATGTGAAATGGAAATATTGCAGTGGGTATTTGTGGCTGTGGTTTAACCCTCACGGTTCCTTCCTGTGGCTCCTGCCCCTCTGGATGGCAAGGAACCACATTAGGTGCATTCCAAAGTTTGCATTTACTCCTCCTGTAGTTGCATTTCTGTTTGCATTTCTCCTCCTGGCTTCTCCCTGTAATTGCTTCCAAATCTGTAGTCGAGATGTTCCTTTTTCCTTGGAATAACACCCTCCCTCCTCTTTTCTCTCCCCACAGAGAGCTCATCCAGTCCTAAAGTGAACTAAGATGAGTCTGAAAAATCAGGTTTATTTCTCCCTACATCCAAAACGGTTTCAGTGCAATCCAGGAGCAGCATGGGACTGGTGAGAATGGGAATGATCTTCCCTGCTGTGGAATCGTGGCCTTCTGACAACTTTCTCCTGAGCTGATACATCCCTGTGTCTTCACCTTCTGCATAAAATACTCTCACATCCAAAGTTTTCTCCCCAAAGAGGTATTTAGAGACTAGGAGCAAGTCAACACTTGCTTTTTCAAGGAAAGTCTGGGTTTCATCTGTCTTACTGCACTTTTTATTGCATCTTTAGTTAAGAATTGCCACTGCTGGTATTATATGAAGGAATTAGGTCAGGGGACCAATTTTGAATCCCAGGCTGAGATAGACAGGAATTCTCTGATATGCCCTGAACTGGATCCCAGCAGATAACTTAAAAGGCAGCGCAGTAAACTGGACACTGTAAATCACTGAGAAAGACCATGAAAATTGTTTTTCAGGGATGGTCTTAAACCAGAAACCTCCAAACATTTGAGATTTGCAACATGTAGAGGTTTTCTTTAGACAGGGAATTTCTGTTAGTCATTAGTGTGAAGATTTTTACAAGATTAGGTCAAGCACACGGTTATTCAGCCTTCAGATCTGCCACCACACGGGGTCAAATCAGTTCCAAGTGATCTGCTGACAAATTTGCTTCAAATGACCAATTTCCGAAGGCAATGGAGCTGTGTTTTGACAGCTCCCTGAGTAATTTCCGATGAATCCATCTGAGTCACGTCCGTGCCTAGCTCCTTGGGCTGCTGAGACACATCCCACCCCTCAGAAAATGTGTCATTTCTCCTTCTGATGGATATGAATGGGCTCCTTGGAATCACAACTTCTACCTTAAGGTAATGTAAGTAACCCTAAATTCCTGCAGCTGTGAGGGTAGTTCAGGCCTGGGAGCCTGGAGTGGTCCCACACATTCCTTGCACCCCATCCAAAGAATTATCCAATGTATTTTTACTAACCAGCTCCATTAGTTGTTGTTCATTTGTTTGCTTTTTTTATTAATGACCTTCACCTCTGTTTGCATCAGCTCTGAACAGGGAGATGTGGACAGGGCTCACTCTTACCCTGAAACCAGAAACCAAGGAATTTCCCAGCCAGTACTTTGATTTCCCAGCCTTCCCGTCCAGGCTGCACTCTCTTAGCTCTGCCAAAACTTGCCCACAGTGTGCTGGTGCTGGGCTCTGCAGTTAGGCAGTATCTCTAATATTCATTCCTAAACAGAATCATGGATCAACAAGATACGAAGCCCATCGTCTCGGAAGGAACACTGGAACATTTTGGTTTCTCTCATGTTGTAACAAACACAGGTGAGATCAGTGTGGATGCACTTCTGGGGTTTCCCAGACAGGATGCTCTTGGTTTCAGAAGGCACCATGCTTCAAAACAGCCTGAAAAAATAAAACCCCTGCAGCAGAACACCTTGGAAGCTGCAGTTTCCTGGGAGCAGAGACAATCCCAGTCCCTGTGCACTCTGACCTTGCACCACCCGGAGCACACACTCCCATCACCTGTGCCAGGGAGCTGCCTAGGTGGGAGAATGAGGCACTCCAAGGCTGGAAATGCCTGATCCAAACTTCTGTGGGCAAACAAAACTCAGCTGCCAGGGCAGGCTTCTAGGAAAAGCACTGGGAGTCAGGTTACCAAAGGGTGCATCAAAGCACATGTGTGAGATTACAGTGGCAACTATAAATCTGGCATTTCCTCGTGTTCCAATGCTTGACTTCCCCCACAAAAGTTAAACAGTTTCCAAAGCCTCCTTTGGGGTGGGGAAAGCAGGATTTAATCAGGAAAAGCCCCAGTGTGCTCAAAGCTCCCATCACCTGTGCTGCAGACTCCACCTGGCCTCCAGTAGCATCCCTGGAGCTCCAAGACCTGCAGGACACAGCTGCTATTCCCCAGAGGGAACAGGATGCTGTGTCCAGGCTTTTTGTTGTGGTCCATTCCCAGCCAGGACCGTCCACACCTGCAAATCCACTGTTCCTAAAACACAAAGCATTTTTAAAGGGTAGAATGATGCCAGCACGGAGCTGTTTCCACAGGCTTTCCAAACCCTTCTGAGCACTGTAAGATGGAAAATAGCAGGGTTTGAAGATGACTGATGGATGCTGCCCTCACTGATGGGATGAGGAGGAATTCCTCAGAGCCCAAGGTCTCTGAATGGACAAGACCTGCCTCAAGGAAAGGACTGAGAGGTGTTGGCAGCTCTGCCTGTCCCTCCCACCCAGGTAGGAAGACACAGGTCCAAGGGGTTTTGTGATGAGGCAGCCTGGGAGCCAGCCCTGAGCTTGTGCCACAACCTCAAGCTGCTTCTCAACCACTCACTCCCTACAGCATCCTTCAGGTGCCTGCCACCTGCCCCAAGGCAGGGCCATCCCTTGTCCCTGTCACACACAACACTCAGCCCAACAGCTCCGACAGCCTGGAGCTAACGAAAAAAACCCCACATCTCTCCAAAAAACCCCAAAACATGCAGCTCCTTGGTGGCTGCCCTCTCCAGATGGCCATTTTTAAGGGCTTCGAAAGGGCTCCTTCCGACTGCCCCTGGCTCCCAGAGCTAAGGCCTGGAGCAGGGCCAGACCCATCCCACAGGGGCAGAATCCTATGCAGAATCTGCAGTAAATTGCTCTGTTTCTATTAGAAGTAAGGTGTTTCAGCTCCCCACGGCTGGCTTTTGTAGCATTCACTGAGAACAAGGGACATTTCAGCTGTTTGGGGGTGTGTTTTGCACAAGGGAGCAAGGCAAGTCTAGGGAATGGTTTATTCCCTGCCTTGGGGTGAGTTGAGGCTGGCATCTCCCCACACATTGGGGTGAACATGGAGAGCTGAGTGGATCAGAATTTTCAGTCCTCTGGGACTGATTTTTCTCCCAGCCCCTTGACCTCAGGAAGTCTCTGTTCCAAGGGGCTCCACCTCTGCTGCTCCCCTCATGCCCGATCCTTGTTGACTGAACCAGTTGGGATCTTACACATGGAACAAAAAAAAATTTTGGAGGGCTTTAAAGAAAGAAGCTTGGCACTCCAAACTGCAGCAGAGAAATGGTCAAAATCCCACCTCACCTCTCCATGCCTGACATCTGCACCCTCCTTTTCTCACCACGCTACAAAATGTAGAAGCCTAAGGCAAAGAACTGCCCAATTTGCCACGATTTTATGTGAGGTTTGGGCACGTCCCTCCTCAGAATGTTCACCTTTGCACCTGGGGAGGGCTGGAGCAATTCCCTGATCGTGGGAGACTTCCAGCTGCCTCCATGCTCCTGCTCTCCTGGCTCCTTCCAGGTGAGAGGCTGTGGGAACAACAGGGAACACGCTCGGGGACAAGGAATTTTACACCCATTAAGGAGCTCACCCAGAGTTTTATGGGGCTCTGGTTTTAAGGCTGGGGAGAGCCTGCATTTGATGTGGAACACAGAGCCTGCAGGCATAATTTCCCACAGCCTTCACCTTTTTCCCTCATGCTCCCATGCCAGTTTTTCCCTCTTGGCTTTGATGTCTCCCACGCTCTCCAACAGAAAAAAATCCCAAGAGATGCTCTGTGAGGGAAACAAGGCCCAGAGATACACTTGATGTCTTCAGATCATAAACATGCCAAGGGGAAGGGG
The DNA here is from genome assembly GCF_021018805.1 of Prinia subflava. Taxonomy (NCBI): domain Eukaryota; kingdom Metazoa; phylum Chordata; class Aves; order Passeriformes; family Cisticolidae; genus Prinia; species Prinia subflava. The sequence goes on along the minus strand of NC_086252.1, from coordinate 5,955,166 downwards.
GGAATTTTCCAGTTTACAGGGGTCTTTGGCTTCTCCACTTTTCAGCTCAGCAATTTAATCCAGGAGCAATTTGCAGCAATGCTAATTGTGTGTTTTCCCTGAGCTGGGCAAAGTTATAGGCCAATTATTTTTCCTCCACCCTTGTGATGCCTGTGGATTGCTCAAAGGAAAACTATGAAGGAAGAAGCCAATTTTTTTTTTGACCAAGCAGCAAAGCACCATCATTCCTTAATATCCATGAAAAAAAATCAAAATATAAGCAAGGAAATTCGGCATAGGAAGTTTTATGCTGCCATGGTTTCAATACTAAAAGAGGTAAACTGATGCCTTTATCATCCCCAAATGTTGAGATCCTTATAATTTAACTTTCAATGTATGGAACAGATTTCTTCTGAGTGGCAAGGATACAGTTTTACTCCCATCCAAAGCTTGGAAACTCTACATATCCCCATCTTAGGATCTTTTGTGACTTGAAAGAAGGTCCCAGCTTCAGAGAAGATCTGATTCATAAAATGCAGGTATACTTGTGGAATTAGCTCAGACATCCACCCCGTTTCAAAACCTGAAGTTTTAGAAAGAAAATTTGGATTCTGCATAAAACCAGGAATCCAACTCTATCCTGAGAGCAGGAAAACCAGGTCTGCTTTGAGAGAACTGGAATTTTAATCCAGCTGAGTGACAGAGAAGGGAATGCTGAGTGAACACCTCATGTCCACCATAAGGTTTGTGAACTGGTGTCTCCCAAATCCATTTCCTTTTACGCTAGGGAGTTACTCTGGTTTACAAGCAGACCCAATCAGATGGGCTTTGATGACTGGCATAGAAATGTCATTGCATGAACAGGCTTGGAATTCACTGCTGACACTTCCTGGGAATGCTGTCCTGTCGGAAATGAGCAGCGGGTGGTTACAGTGACAGGCAAACAAACTCCCCCAGCAGTGCTGAAGGAACAATGATAGCAGAATATAATGTAAATATTGTGGCTAGTATGGCCTGTGTTAAATAATTTGCCATGTGACTAACACAAACCCAGCAACCTCTCCCTTCCCCAAGCCCACACTCCTTGCCCACAGCCTCTGGAGCATTTACAGCCTCAAATCCAGCTGCCAGATTAATAAACCTTCCCCCAAACCCACACAAACGCAGAGACTGAGGCTCACCACCAAATTTTTCCAGGTTTTTCTTAGGGAGGAGGAGAATCTGACCGCAAGGCCTTGCTAACTCACCTGTGACAGGGCAGACAGTGTGCCACCAAGCTCTGGGACCCAGAGACCAAAATAGGTCATCTCTTGGAAGCCAGTGCATATGTCCCATGATCCCCCCGGTATTTCCACCGGGAGAAGCTCTCCAGGGAAGAGCTGAGATTTTCTGGCTACATGGGTGCAGCCCTGTTGGGTCCAGGGATGCTCCGCCAAAGCGCCTCTGGTCATTCCTCAGCATTCCCACCAATCAGTGGCTCCTCCACCATGAGGACTCACTACAAAAAGCAGCAGCCAGCAAGGTCACAGAAATTATTTGGAGGTGGGAAGCTCCTTAACCTCCTTCAAAAACTCCCCAGCTCTCACCCTCACCATCGGAGATACGATGGTTGTGTGCAGCCTATAGATCACAATAAAAGCAAAGAGGCCAAAGACATATCACGGGTTGATTTTTTTTTAATGTACCTTTGGCAAGGTTACAATACAACAATTCACTTCCCTGGGACCTCTTACTTTCCTGTAAATTCCAAGAGCCACATTTAAAAGTGAATTGGCAGATGCAGGGTTTTTTCATTGTAAGGGAATTTGTTTTGCTCCAGCAACAGGCAAACATCTTCAGTCAAAAACTATGAAAGGGAGGGCATGCTCCCACCAAAGGCAGTCTCAGGTTAGTGGGATCTTCATGCAGAAGGAAAACTGGGATTGTGTGAAGAACTACAAAGAAGATCTGCAGAAAGCTGAATAACACTTTCTGTCTGGAAACCTGAAATTGCAGGCGCTTTTGGAAGGCTTCGGAATGCGTTACAAGTTGTAATCCTCCCAGCAGAACCTCAAAAGCTTTGGCTTGCTCTGCCCTTTTAAATCCAAGACTTGACAGCTCTTTAAGCAGAACCACAAGTGCTAGAGGTGGAAAAGGCCTAGGGATTATCTAATCTATTCCATGACTTAAACAGGCAACAGCAACACTGAAACGGTGCTGCACAGGCAACATGAAAATGCCTGCAGAGGGAGGAATCAGCCAAACTGGTGATGGGAGCACAAGGAAGCACATTCCCCTTGTTTTCCAACTCGTTAATTAATCTCTGAGCTTGAGGACCAGCTGTGGGGCTGCTGCTGACCAGAAGGATGATGACACAATAATCTCCTCCGAGGCTGCCAGTGGATGCCCACACATGAAGAATTCATCTTTCCAAGTGGTGTTAACCCACCCAGCAGATTCCCCACGAGGGAAAAGGAGGCAGTGGCATTCATCCTCCACCGAAACATGCATCTTTTATACTTTTATAGCAATGTTGCTTTGAGTCTCGAGAAACAAACTCTCTATAAATCACATCATAAAATATATCCAGGCTGATGGTTTACAGGGAAGCTCAACAGTGGCAGGGTTTTTTTGAGGTGGGTTTTTTTTGTGATAATCCACCTTCAAAAAGCAGTTTGCTCCTGCTGCTGGAGGTTGGACTGTTTATTGTGTGTGGATTAAAAGCCTTGCTCCCCGTTCAAGGATTTGAAGGTCTGTCAGCCACTGGCAACTGAATTCCACCACCACCCCCTCCTTGTTTTATTGGTATTAATATTGGTGCTTTGCAGGTCTGCTGTGAAATGGATCGTGGTTTCCTGAACTTTTCACCCTATTTTTTCCACAAAGTTGGGAGCTCACAGGGGGACAGCTCAGATATTTGTGTACTGGTGTAGCAAAGAAGGGGATCGAGGCCTTGACCCAGGAATTTCTGAGACTGCTGAATGATGGCTTAAAGGTAAGAGTCTCTGCAGCTGCAGGTAGCAGGAGGGTGGGAGAGCAGAGGGAAGAGGCCAGGCAGGAATCCAAACCTGGCAGTTCTGAATGCTGTGAGGGAGTCAGAGACAAAATGCCCCCAGACACCCACCTTTAGGGACAGTGCTCCTCTCCCAGCTCACACAAAGACCTCTTCAGAAGGATCCTGCTGGGATTGCAGCCAAGGAAAGCCATGGAATGAGATAACAGCGACAGATCAAGGAAAGGTTCGCACACAGTTATGGATCCATTCAACTCCTGGCTGCCCTCAGCAAAGGGATCACAACTGGTGGACACAGGAAGACCGTGCTGTCCTGTGTTGTTGCCAGGTTATGCAGAGTCTCCAGTTGTCTTTCTTGGATACACAAGGGACATGCTGAAAAATGCCATGTCCTATGGCATGCTTTTAAGTCCTCAGTGGCCCAAAGCAGATTTTTTATCCATGCAGGATCTCCTGTGCTCACAGATGACCTTGATGCCAGAGTCTGAAACTCCTTCATCTGCAGGATACACTTCCCACCCCCAGAGTAACACCCACACCAAAGCAAGAGCAGATTTCTGCTTTTTGGCATGTCAGATGTCAAATTCCATCTGGTCCCACCCAGAAGCCCCAAAAACCTAAGGCCTTCTGCCACCATCTACATTGGGCTGCAGGAAAATTTGGTTCTTCCCTGCATTACACCTCTCTGATGGGAACTTGGGCACCTCAGTACAACATCAGCTCAGCCACAGCTCAGTGCCTTTCCTTGGACATCTCACTGGCTCCACCAACATCTTTTTGGGAGCAAGGGGGCTTGACTCTACCCTGGAAGCCCATGATGGCAGATTCAAACCTTCCTGGGTCACCCCCACTCCTCAGGTTGAAGCAGGACGAGGCTTTGTTTTCGGAGCAGCTTTTGGGTGAGGTGGGAGGCAGAAGGCGCTTGGGTAAGACCATCCCTGAAGCCCACAGTGCCACTAAAGTAGTCCAAAATGTAGATCTGGAGGTTTTGCATTATCATCTGCACTAAATACACAGTGAGTTGAGGCTTTTGGGCACAGAAAACTGCAGGCAGATGGCCACCACCTCCCTCCGGCCTTGGCTCTGCATGCTACTGCCCTTATGGAAGGGAACAACGACACATTCCCAGCTGGAGTGCAGGCTCTGATGGCATCCAGCAGCCCAGATGCTTTGCTCAGCTCTTCTCCATCCCTCCACTCTGCAAAGCCGTGCTGGGAAGATCAGGAGCAGATTTCTCCTGAGATTTCTGGCGCTGCTCCTTCCAACCACGGCCGGCGACTCGAAGAGAAATGACTCTCTTTTATGTTCTGGCACTTCCAGCGCTGGCAGGAGGGAGGACGGAGTAAAACAAACCTGAGGCTCCCAGAAACTCCATAAACAAAAATTTCTTTTCAGTGTGGTTCTGAAGAGAGCCAGAGATCTGGGGAGCAGAAGGAGGAGGGAGAATTGGCCAGTGTTCCTCCCAAACATGGAACAAAACCTCTCCTGCAGATGACACCCCCCGGCTTTGACAGAAAAGGGATCTAATTGTGATGGAGAGACCCCTTGCATTGATGGCCTGCTTTGCCTAAGGGCATTAGGGAGTGCTGGCAGGCAGAGGAAATGCTGCTTCAGCCACAGGAATCGTGGAATATTCTGAGCTGGAAGGGACCCACAAAGATCATCCCAGTCCAACCCCTGGCCCTGCATGGACAACCCAACAATCCTACCTTGTTCATCCCTGGGAGTGTTGTTCAAATGCTCCTGGAGCTGTGGCAGCCTGGGGCCATGTCCATGCCCTAGGGAGCCTGGACAGTGCCCAGCACCCTCTGGGGGAAGAACCTTTTCCTGAGATCCAGTCTAACCCTCCCCTGGTACAGCTCCATGTCATCAAGAAGGTTGGATGGGCTTGGGGTCATCATAGCAGATCAGCCACAGCCCTGCTGGATCTTGGATAAAAAATGAGCTTGGACTCCTGCACAGCAGCTCTTCTAGAGGGAACCTCCTTTGCTGTTCTTCCTTTACATGTTGAGGTGGTCCAGACAAGAGCTGCTCTTCCCTGAGCAGGTTAATGATGTCCCTGAGCCCAGGGGGTGTTGTGAGGAGCATCTTTGGTGCTCCGTGTGCCTGTTGCACCAAAGCTGTAGGATGGAGAGGAATCAGCTTGGCTGTGGGTCAAGGCTCACTTTGGCAGGCCATTCAAGTGCTGGTGAGACAGGAAAACTAGATGTGAGGAGCATCCTCACTGGCCTTATGCAGCCTCATGACACTCTGCAACCACGCTCACAGCATTTTTTTCTGGAGACTGCAGCTTGATTTTGCCCAGGATTGTCCTCCTCAGGCAGTGCAGTCTGGCTTTTACTCACAGATTAATCCATGCCATGCTCACAAGCATCGAGCTGGACAAGTTTGTTGAACACCAATGAGCAGCTGCTGGCCCTAAATCAGCTGATCCTAACTCAGCTGGAAATCCAAAATCCTGATTCACTGCCACACAAAGCCCAAAGAAGCATTTCTGTGTAACTTAAATACACCTGATTTCTCTTTCATTTTCTTCCCTGAAAATCATGGTACCTGATAAAACACGATTTGTTTGTGATGGTGATTTAAATTAAAGGTCAGGCAATCCCAGTCTCCTGCACACCAGTTTAGTAAAGCTCTGCCTCCTGTCCAAATTTGCTGTTTGGCTGTGGAGTCACTACTGGATAGATGTGATCTGTGAAAGAGCCAGCTGGTCAGATAAGAAGAGCTCAGCTCCTAATCGCATCATTAATGGACAAGCAAGTCCTAAATGAGTCACTTCTACCTCTCTGGCTCTGTTTCCTTGCTAATAAAGATTAATAATATTTTCTTTCTTCTTCTTTTTATTTTTTTAAATTTATCTGCTTCTCCTGCAGACTGATTAATGAGGTGTTTTTTTCTGTGAAACAAGGGAAAAAGATGCTGGTCCTGGGAATAGCCTTCAGGAGATGCTGCTGAAGAAGTGTACCTTGTCAGGGGTGATAGAGCAAAGAGGCCAGAGAGTCAATTCACAGCTCTGCAACCTCACAGCATTGTGCTGCCAATTCCCAGTTGTTAATTTTCCCTTTTTGGACTGATTTTATCAAAAAACACAGGGATTCTTCAGGAAGGCCGTTTTTGCAATGCAACAAAAACTGTTATACAATCAAACTGACTCTGCAAGTGCAGTTTTCTCCTGCAAAATCGCACCAGCTACAACTTGCTGCCACGCTACTCAGGCATTTCCCAGGAAATGGATGCATATATTTACATGTATGCACTCCATCACTGGCTGCTTCCTGCTCTGGCTGCAGCACTCAGCTGCCCTTGGAAGCAGTTCACACACTCCAGTGCGGAGGAAATGCCGTGAACTTCCAGGAGAGCCTCGCACGCCCAGTGGGGCCTGTGCTAGGAAGGGAGAGCACTACATGTGCCCAGGCTTTCTGGAGACTGGGCCGTACTTTCTGAGCCACAGGCCTGGATTCTGGGACAAATTAACATTTTCCATCCCCAGCTGTCCGTTCCGCCTCGTTGCGACACCTCTTACCTACTTTTCGGGCTGACCTTGCTCTGGGCCCGAGACTGTTCACGAGTTTTTTAGTCATTGTTGAGAACAAGGAAAAAGAAACAAACATCTGGTTAGCAGAGCTGCCAAGTGCACATTCCTTCCTTGTTTTTCAACCTTTCAATCCCTTTGTTTTCTGCCTGAAATTCCATTTGATAAATGCACGGAGAGCCACAGGGCACTGATTAGGCGCAACTCCTGTCCTGATCTACCACCACCAGCGTTGCCTCGCTGGAACAGCCACAGATCCCAAAACAAGAGTGAGGTCCTGGTGGAACCACCCAGGCCATGAATGGGGGGCTGATCCTGCTCCCACTGAGGTCAGTGGGAGCCTTGCCACCAATTTCAGTGGGAATGGGATGGGGCTCTAAGGTTGTTCCTGCAGTAAAGCGGTGCTCAAGCCCATCCCCTGCCAAGCTGTGGCTTTGCTGTTCCTACAGCTCTCATGTGTTTTTTGTGGTTTTTTTTAACTGGAAACAACAACTTTTTTGAATCTTGGCCCACAGTGCTGGCACAGCCTGACCAGACCAGGTGGGGCTGCTCCACTGGAGGCTCATGAAATATCAAACACAAGATGTCACATGACAACAGTTTTGCCTCCTTTGCATGGTTTTCTGCCTGGAATTCCATTTGAGAAATGCCTGGAGAGCCACTGGGCACTGCTTAGATGCAACCCTTGTGCTGTGCTGACCCACCACCACCACAAGTTTCAGCCTGCTGCATCTCTGGCACAGTTGTGTCCTCCTGGACCAAAGCTCCTGAGACCTTCAGGAAGCTGTGTCCTTCCTCCCCAGCCATAGGGACCTCTCCACACTGGGAAAGTTAAGGAAAATTTGCCTTAGATTTCATCTCCCTAAAAAGAGCCTTCCCCAGGGGCTGAATCAGACCTTCAGGAGGCTGTACCACCTTCCAACAGCACCTGTGTTTTGAAGAACCCCACTAAGGCAAGACCCAATTTTAATTTGAAACTAGGACCAGCAGCCCAGTGGGAAAAAGAGCTTGGAATCCCTTCAGAGAGAAATCCCAGGGAAAAGGTGAGGCACAAAGGGCCCGCTATGTTCTCACTCAACGGGGCATCTTCGCAAGGCATTGCTCTCACTGTTGCTTGGAATACCAAGCATCTGAGTCTCTTAAAAGCTTCCCTCTGTTTTTTATTTACATGTGACTGAGTCTGTGTGCCTGAAAACCAGATTGGAAGATCATTAATCTGGGACAAGAAAGCGCCAGACTCATAGAATGCTGTCCCTCCCTGTTGTCAATCCTCTCCGACCCCAACCTACGCAATGACTGACGCTCTGGAGCAGGATTGTACCGGCCTGGAAAGCCTCTCTTTTCCATCAGGGATGCCAAATCTGTGCCGTGGCTCGATGATCCAAGTTGACACCGGCCATGAGAACAATTCCATTTCCTCCCTGCTGGTCACTTCCATCAATGCCAAGTTCTGGGCAACACAATGTTCGGCATTTCCAGCAAACCGCTCCGTGATCCCATTTGCGTAGCCAGATTTGTTTATTTTAAAATGAATTTTTTTCCTTTTTTTTTTTCCTTGCGGCCATACATTTTAGATTAAAAAATAATAATCATGCAATCTCGCAGGAAATTGGGCTTTCAAAATCGGGACGCAAGGAAGTATGGTCCAGTGGAGATTTGATCAGGCAGATTTTACAGCCCTGCGGCTTGTTGGATACCCTTTTTCATTAAGATTAGTTTCAGTTTCTGGCCCCTGTTCTCCCATCACGAGTCAGGATTTTTTTACCCAATGCCTTTTCAAGGGAGCTACAAACTCAACAGCCAGTTATTAATTTCACTGGTGAATGCACAGTCCTCATCGAGCTTCAGTTCTGATTTAAAGTGGTTTCTGAGTGAGGATATTACAGCCCCAAGGAGAGCTATTGGCTGCCCCATTCCTACATGCTGGAGGTCTGAACATTATCCGTGAAGTTGCTCAGGGAGCTTTCAATGCCCTCGTTCAAAACAAAAAGGGTTTGGGGTGAGCCTGAGAATCTGCATGCAGAAGGACCTTGGCATACTGGATCTGTGTTGGCATTTCCAAGCCTAGATGGGAATGCCCTTTTACCAGCTGGAAGGAGAAACATCATCACTCACTCCTGGAAATGACACAGTATTTGTATCTAGAAACCTGGACAAATATGGTGGAAACTACTGGGAAGTTCTGCTTTGTGGATGGAACTGGTTAAAACTTCCCTGAGCTTCCTCCATCCATTGAGTCCTACCAGTTCGGAGGGGCTTAACGGCCTCTGCAAACCAGTAAAAGCACCAATAAAATCTTTAATAAAGAAAATGTTTTGGAAAGCAAATTTGACCAGGCCTTCTCCAAATGAAGGGACTACACTGAAGCCTTGGAAATTCTTCCCCTATGCTGTACAGATGCCCTCTCACTGACCCATAACTTCATTTAACTCTCCTCAAGAGGAAGAAAGGAATCCCTGCTAAAATTATTAGCTTGCACAAAGAATATTTGCTTTGAGGAGAAGGCCAGCACACGTGCTTGGCTTTCTCAAAGGACTTCCATGACCACAGCACAAACTCTGGGCTCTCACAGCCAGGAGATTCCTTTCTTCCCCCAAAGGAAACACATATTAGTACCCTGTGATACTGCATGGAGGTGCCCCAGAGCTCAGCACAGGCATCCCTTCATGTTCATGCTTTGGGTTTTGGTGTCCCTTGGCCCCAAATTGCCTTTACTTCCATAGGCACAAAACACAGGTGTTGGGTGGGAAGCAAAGACATCCAACAGCTCTCAACCCCTTTTCCAGCTGCCTGCTTACCCCCAAAAGGAGCATCACAAAGTGGGAGACTCAGTCCTGAGACGCAGCCCAGGGGCTTGAACCCCACGGCAGCCACAGAACATCTGCCCTCGCCTTCCGAGGGGAAAACCAAACCAGAGCGGGTTTGCGCAACGCGTAATCAAACCCAGTTGTTCTCCAAGGCAGGGGGGAGATGTTCGTGCTGTCCTCCGAGCATCCATCCAGGGCTCTGTGTCCCCAGGCTCCACCCAGCGTGATTTGCTCAGTTCTGGGCCGTGTTTGTTGCGTTTCCCCCTCGTGGAGGTTTTCTAACCATAAGGGTTGCAAAGAGCACAGGAATATTAAGAGCAGTTGACAGAAGAGTTCTCAGGGGGATGCAGTTCACAGGCCCTCAGGATAATGCACATCTCCTATTGTTATAATTATTAGTACTTTCATTAAAGTGAAGGAGATGATTTATCCAGGAGGGGAGGAGAGCCTGAAATCATGCATACCTTTTTTATGAGGCCCAATACAGGCTCTGGCCTGAGTCAGAGCACTTAGACAGCCCAACTCATCAAATTCAGTGACTGTAGTGGAAGGAGACCTACAAGTTATTTGATAAAATGCCACACTACAGGATATCACAGCCTCAAACACAGCACTTCAAATCTACTCCTAGTTATGTCTCTTACACAGAGTTGATGCATACTCAGAGTGTGGTGAGGGCCTGGCACAGAGTGCCCAGAGACTGTGGATGTGGATGTCCCATGCCTGGAAGTGTCCAAAGCCAGGCTGGATGGGGCTTGGAGAAACCTGGGACAGTGAAAGGTGTCCCTGCCCATGGCAGGATGTTGGAACAAGGAGGCCTTTAAGATCTCTTCCAACAAAACCATTCTAGGATTCTGAGGTTGTCATGGGTTAGCACTGGCTAGAGGTTAGTGCACTCATGAATATATGTTTTTTCTTTAACAACTTTTGTGGGATGTGATTAGGAACAGAGCAGAGCAGGCTTAAATTTTGAAAACAAAAAAAAACTTTACTAAAACTTTATTAATTACATAAGAACAGGGACAGAAATACTCTTAAACACACACAGAGACAGAAATAAAAACTTTTTAGAACATTTCTTCTCTCAGTTTTTACTTCTCCACCCATCACTCTTCACAGACTAACCCCTGGGTTTTAGATCAAACAATCACTACTTAAAAACAAACTAATCTTTAATTTAGCAAGGGAGAGAGGAGTCTCTCTCGCACTACAGACTGTTCCTCAGAAAACACGGGTCCACCCCTTATGTGTTTCTATGTTACTTATAGCACCGCCCGGAGAAGTCTGCCAGGGTGACACTCTCTTTTTCTTATGTCTAGCGCTCTCACTGCTGTCTCATAGGCTAAAACTGCATACAGGGCTTTTTAAGGATGCTGCATGCTGAGCTCTCCCCTTTTCACCCAGGGGCCGGGGTTCCAGGAGCAGGTCTGCCCTGAGGGCAGAGGGCACTACCTCACCCTCCCCCTCTTTTCTCTGCTCCCTCTAATTCTTCAAGTGCGAGTCACTGTAGCAAAAGCAAGGGGCAGCTGCATCTACCTAAAAATGCAGTTTATGTTCAAAAGAGACTCAAGTTCAGTCTATGGCTGACATTATGCAAGAAAAGTCTAGCTCTAAGGCTACTCCTCTCATTCTTCTATCGAGTTCCTTCTAATCATGCTTTATCATCTCGGTCTTAGGCCGCTTCCCTCTCTCTGAAAACTACTAGTCATGAGAATCAATGTCTAAGAAAAGTTTTTTTCTGCCAAGCAAGGGTTAACAGTTTCTTCTCGGCAGGGTGCTGCAGGCGAGGCACTCCCAGGCTCGGCAACCCCCACGTGGCTCGGCACCTTCTCCCGGAGTTTGGGGGGGGAGGAGGGGGGTGAGCACACACAGAAGGCACTTCCACAGTTTTCTACTCCTCCATCCTAGACGGGGCAGCTCAGTTCCAGTCCTGTCCCCTCTCTTCTCCCCGCGGGGCTCCGGCTTACCTGAGCCGACCACGTGTTTCCCCTCCCCCACCCAGCCTCGTGGCCGGGCAGGGGAAGGAGACTTGAGACATCTCTCTGCTGACACCCGGATCTGAAAAGAAGCCGAGCCCCTCAGACTCTTGCTTTTAACTCTTTGTGTCCTCAGAGGCGTGTCTAAACTTCCGAGTGACCAACCTAGGTGCCAGCAGAAAAGCTGATCACTGATTGGACTGCCCACATCCCCCTAGAGGAATTCACCTCCCCCCCCAACCACGACAGAGGTCTGAGTTCAACTTGTTGTTCCAGAGATGTTCTCCAAGCTCAGAACGTGCTAGAAAGCAGACAAGTGCTCTTTCTGACCAAGACCAGATCAAAAGCCCCCTCATCTCCTCATTTCCCCATGGCCAGGAGGAAATTCAAAGCAATTTTCCCAGGCAAGGCAATGCTCTGCACCATGACCTCAGTCAGTTCAGCCACAGCTTCTCTGGGTACCCTGTGCTAGGGCCTCACCACGCTCACAGAGAAGAATTTCTTCCTCATATCCCACCTAACCCTGCTGTCTGGCAGTTTGAAGCCATCCTCTCTTGTCCTATCACTAAAACGTGCCTCTTCAGGCTTCTCACAGCCCCTCTAGGCACTGAGCCTTCTTCCTCCTTCCCAGGGCCCTGTGAGCACCATCACCCCCAAAGCAGCTTTCTCCAGCTTCAAAATGTTCCTCACTCACTCCAGCCTGTTTCTGGCAGGGCCACACAGAGAATTCATACACGACCTCGAGCGAGACACGGTGTCACCTCCAGGGCTGCACCCATCCCACGTGCTTCAGCTCTGGGGCAAAACCTCTAGGAATTGGCAATGATGGAGAGAAGAAATGTGTTAATCTTCCTGATCCATCTCCCTCTAATCCGCCAAGGAGTGTCCTGTAATTTGTGACTGATGGCTTCTTACCCAGTCCTCCCAGAACACATTAATCACTTAGAGACACAGTAAAGCTTTCTAGTGAAGAACAAAGCACAGCTGTTAAGAAGAAGCAAATGCTGGGCTCACTCTCGTGGGCACATCACAGAGCACTGCTGCCCAGTGGGGAACTGCCTGTTCTGATGCAAATAATGGACATTAATTAGCACAAACAGAAGGTCTGTTGTGACATTTGTTTAAGACTAATTTAAGATTTTCATTGTTTGATGCCAGACAGGATGCACTCAGTGACAGCTCTCCCGAAGTTAGTTGGTAACTTGAATTTCCCCAAAATATTAATCCCCACATTCCTTATCTTCACCTGCCTCTACTGTCTCCAGCAGATAAGGCCAAGCTGCATGAGGCCATGGACTTCAGAGATACCTGTGCTTACCTTAGCGAAGGTGAGGTTTTGACTGCATGACCTGAGCAAAGGGAAAGCCAGGAGGTCTTGGACACAGGAACCATATGAAGAAGTTAAAAAGGTGAAGAAGTTATAGGGTGAAAAGTTATAGGGAGCCACAGTAAGCCCTTCAGCTAAGTGAAAGGCAAAGAGGAACCAGAACACGGGGATGGACTGTGGAGTCACTGACACCAGCCAAAACACAGCAAAACCCCCACTTTGAACACTAGGAAATATCTTCTATTAGTAAGAATAGGAAAGCACTCTTTGAGGCTTTCTACATTCATCAGCTGAAATCAGCATAATAATTTCTTCCCATTCTGTCCCCCAAACTTTCTCTGGCACCAGTGGTCTCTTCACAAACACATCCTTCAGCAGAAAAAAAGCCCCCAACAACTGTTCCAAAGGTCAAAGTAGTTAGAGAACAGTAAAACCTTGCACATGTGGAGGAGGTAGTCCTGCCATGCTCCCATTCATCACCCATTTTTGCTCCATGAAAATCATAATGCAAAAGGGGGCAAATGAACCTGCCCACGGAGTTTCTGCAGCTTCCCTTCAGGATTCCTAAGGAAGGCTCGTGCTTGGTCACACAAAGAGCCAGGTTTTCCATTTTTGCCTGTTCATGTGTGTGAGGACATAATGGAGTTTATTCTCTTTGTTTGTGGGTTTCACTGGTATTTCCACCAGAAAGGACAATGCTTTGGAGGCTGGGTATGTTCCTGAAGAACTGGGGGTGATTCCAGAGTGCAGTTACAATTTTAGCCCAAATAAAGCATGACATGTCCCACTACAGCACATCTAGAAGGAATTTTTACATCGTTTTTAAGACTCCAGAGTCAATTCAGCCCAGTCCAGGCAGCCAGTTGCTCTGGCATACCAGTTTCTCAGAAGAACAAAGACTAGTTAAAAGAATGAAGTGTTTAAATCCTCATTTTTTTTTTCAAAAAGTGACTTCCCTTTGTCTTGCTTCGCTGCTTTTCAGTGAGCTGAACAGATTAAGTTACTGCACCATGAGCAATAGCTGAGTTATGATCACGAACATGCCTTTCTTTGGTGAACTTGTCGAGAAAATGAATTCCATTTCTCCACATACCTGAGGAGCAAAAGCACTTGTGGAGAGGAATCTCTCCCACAGGGAACCCTTGTGTACTTTGCAGTAGTATTTTATTAAGAGCTGGAGAGTTCAAGGGTCTCAAAAATGTAAGTTTTCAATTAGCTTTCCATTGTGTCCCAAACAGTCTCTAAATACTCAACTAAACTTTAATCCAATCACTTGATTTGACTCCAGGCATGATTTATCTTTTAATCATCATCTGCTCAATGAGGGGGGAAAAGAAAGCAAACTTGTTCTTGGCCCATCATGACTCATACATGATTTTACTGCCATCACAGTTGTGTTTTCCTTTTGGCTGATGTCTTGGCAATTACAAGCACTGGCTTTGGCTCTCTGTTTAGGTATGATCTTTCCTGCTCGTTTCCCCACCTCCCAAAATGCTGAACAGCACTGGATGTTTGTCCTTTATACTTTTTCCCACCGAGGCATGTGATTTTTGAAAAATTTTTTTCTTTGAATTTTTTTTTTTTTGCCATCTCTCGACGTTGCATTAATCAGAAGTGTCTGCTATTTGACCTACACTCAAAACCACAAATCATGCCTTAAAAAGGGGGCTCACTCTTTTAAACAAACAGCACTTTCCTGGAAGGATATATCACACAGAGAGTGCTACACCAAGACACAAAGCAGCCAGGACCTTCTGGGCACTTACCAAGATCTCAGCTCTGGCTGGAGTGAGCCTGGTGAGATTTAATCCTTCCTCCACATCCTGGTGGTGCCTCAGTTTCTCCATCTGGGAATGATATTTTCAATGCACAAAACATTATTCTCCATTTCAGGGGTTCTCCATAAGATCAGGATGTCCCGTGAGCCAGTGACACCAGTTCATGACCCACCCACCAGCAGTACCCCAGCCACGTCCAGTGCACCTCCCCAGCAAAAACAAGGAATGAAATGGAGCCAAGCTTTGCCCAGGAACGCTGTGAGCTGCTGAGCCTTTGAGGTCTGGAAGTGCTGCACAACATCTCCCCGTGCTCTGTTATTCCTGTCAGGGGCTTGTGGAACACGCAGCTCCACTTTTCAAAAGCTGCTCTCAACACAACTCACCCACAACTCCCCAGAGCACATGGGTTTCTCCAGAGATTTACAACATAAGCCTCCCTCACTACCTCTAGAAATCCCAAATTCCTTGAATACTGACTCAAATGTCAGTGCCAGACTAATAGTTTTCAATAGTTCTCTCCGAGTGCCAAGTTTTGAAGCAGAAGATTGCATTAAAAGCCCGGGTTTCTTTTATTCCATCCCCCCCCTTTTTTTTGTGGGAAAATCAGAATGCATAACCCTAAAGACAAGCAGCCCTCCCCAAATGCACTCAGATGGAAGAGAGAGGAAGCTTTTTCAAACTAACAACATCACCTAATTGACCAGTTCTGCTAGGCATTAAAAGACACTCGTCCCTGAATTTCACAGGCCATACTGTGCCTGTCCAGGAATTCCACACTCTTCTAGCACTGGATGCTCATGGAAAGAGCACAGGAATCTGCTGATAATTTCCCTGGCATACTCCTTCAGCCTCCACCAAACAATTTAGGGATTTCTGGAGCTGTGGCTGCTTCGTGCTGTGATTGAAACTATTGATCATGGAGAGGTGTGGTTGGCCTCTTTTCTCAGGGAAATATCAACAGGACAAGGGAAAACGCCCTCAAGTTATGGCAGGGGAGGTTCAGGTTGAATACGAGAAAAAAATTTTTCACTGAAAGAGTGGCCAAGCATTGGACCAGGCTGCCCAGGAAAGTGGTGGTCACCACCCATGGCAGTGTTCAGAAAACAGAGAAACATGTCACTTTGTGACAGGGTTTAGTGGACATGGGGTGTTCAGGCAAAGCTTGGACTCAATCATCTTGGAGGGCTTTTCCAACCTTTAGGATTCCCTGACCCTCTTTTACATGTCAGTGTTTTTTTCCGCATGAGTTGAGGATGCAGCCTAAATAACATCAGGCAGAAAAGGAGACATGCACAGGGATGGAGAAAGAATCAGGCATTTGAAGACACTCCCATGCCTGAAACCTGAGTAAATAAACTTACTTGGGGTCTTGCTGAATAAAGACAGGGAAAAAGTGCCTGCCCACATCTCCAGGTCCTTTGGTGGTTGTCCCCAAGACTCTGGTCCCCCCTCATGGCTGTGACACTTGTCTGTCAGAGAGCACTGGCTCCACTTTGATCCAGCAGTGACCTGCCAGCTGGAAAAAGGAGGAAACACTGAAAAATAGAGTGGGATCATCACCCCTGAGCATCCCATGGTGTGTGTCATCCCAAACTTCCCAGGCAGGGCATGCTGGGCGTGGGATTCAACTCCAGAGTGGTGTCCTCACAAAGTATACTCAATAAATAGCCCATCCAAGTGGTTCCAAAATTGCTTTTAGACTTAATCTTTGTATTTTGCATAGGTTACAGCAGGAGCCTCCAGCTGCCCCCATCAGGTCCGTTCTTTATCCAGATTTGGGATGGGATTTTCTCTTCCAGACTAGTTTGTAATCACAGCTGGCACCCAACCTCGTTCCCAGATTTGTGATTTTTTTTGCCTCTTAATTTTGAAAAGACTTTTGTGCAACACAAAACAAACAAACAAACAAATCCCAAAGCAACCCAACCCTCCCCTCTATGCCCAGCTCAGCATCACCATAACCTGGCGTGACAGCTCTCCATGAGAAACAGGTTTGGGGTGTGCTCCGTCGTGCCACCGCATCCACAGAGCCAACCGAGGTGCTGAATCGCATCCAAGGCACATCCAAGGTGGCTGGAAAATGCCAGGAATAGCCACCTTCCAGATGGAGAGCAGGGCTGAGGGCCTCTCACGCAGGCGGGGAGCTTTTCCCAGGCCGTTGTTCCCGGTTTTTAGTGGGAACATGTGCTGGCTTCCCATAAAGCAGCAACAGCTGCCAGTCAAGCAGGCATCACTTTGTAAAGCTGCCCGGGGGACTCTGTCGGCAGAGCCGGGGTCTCCAGGCAGGTTTATGGGGTGCCACCTGCGGGATTTACAATTCCCAGGGGCGGCTGTGCAGGTGCAGCCAGCAGGGATGGGGCGGAGCTGGGGAATGGGTCCGGCCCGGCCACAGCCTGGGATTCAGGCTCTGCTCTCTGGGTGCACAGCGAGAGACTCGGGCTCCAAAACCTCACAAAAGTGGCACGAAAGTTAATGGGAAAGATCACGAGATTTCCAGCAGGACTGCAAGCTGGGAATGCACTAGCCCTGCTCTCTTCTCTGTCTCATCCTTTTGGCTGTTCCCAGCTGTGTCTCCTCATTAGCTCCCTCCTTAGGGAAAACAGGAAGACCAAGGAAAAAAAAGCCCTGGAACAGGTATGGGAGAGAGTGGGCTGGGGTTTGGGGTTTTTTTCTCTGTAATTTTTTTCTTTTGTCAGTAAGTAATGATGACAAAACCCACAGATATTCAGGATTTCCTGTAGCTAAAGAGAGGGCTCCAGGGATGGGTAACCCACCTCAATGAAACTGTACAAGCATCTTGCAGAAAACACATTTTCTACACGGAAAATGTTTTCTACCCAAACCTTCTGGGAGCGAAGTACCTAAAGTCACCATTCAGACACATCCAAATAAAACCCCTAAGAACAGCATTAGATGTCACATGAACAACATGAATGACAAACCTTCCTCTCCCTAGAGACATCGCTCATTGGATATGGACACAGGGTAATTCATGGGAGTTATCTGTAGTCCCAGCATTATGTTAACTTGCTGGGGGATGTTTCAGATAGTTGAAGCATTATAGAATCATGGAATGCTTTGGGTTGGAAGAGATCTGAAACCTCATTCCACTCCCCCCACTCCTTCCATGGGCAGGGACACCTTCCACTGTCCCAGCTTGCTCCAAACCCCATCCAGCCTGGCCTTGGACACTTCCAGGGATCCAGGGGCAGGCACAGCTTCTCTGGGCAAGCAGTTTTCCCAAGGCCATTCCACAAGGAACATCACTTTCCTTCAGTAGCTCCATGAGCAATCCCAGGCCCCTGGAGATCAAAGCACAGCCTGGCATCTCCCGAAAATGGCTATTCCCTCACACAAGCAGTCCCCGAGCAGTGACTTGGATAAGGAATCACTTGGCAGTGGGAGACCAGAGGTCATCCCCCAACTAGTAAAAGGGTCTGGGAGAAAGGGGAAACCACCAATGAGTGTTTTTATGAGAGAAAATACCTTCCTTGTCCTGGAGACTGGGATTAATTTTCTGCAGAAAGGTTGAAGAGACTGTGTTCACTTTTAAACACCAAAGGCATTTAAAGCAGAGACTACCTTGACTCATTTATACTAGATTTGACATAAATCAAAGTTATATTGACAACAACTCACCAGTGTCTTCCTCCACAGTCTCTGACATCTAAGGTTTCTACCCAGCGAATAATAAAGTTCCTGTTACCTTCTTCCCTTAAATCAACATCCTGCAAAGCTTCAGTTCACAATTACTGGAGCATCACATGAACAGCCATCAGCCCTTTGAAATCCTCTTGCCCTGGAAATCCTTGCTCTGCTTCTCATTATGTCCTCACATTCACAATTGTTTCAGGTTAAAAAGCAGCACATTCCATTGCTAAATGATGATACTTGCACTTTTCTTGCCCCCAGCTCTTCTCAAACCATGTGCCCAGTGATTCAGGTGTCCCACCTGTCCAGAGGAGCTCCAGGAGCTTGGTGTCCATCCTCTGGCTGGGACTCCAGGGAGCTCCACCAGCCAGTCCCTGGAGATCCATCTGTAGCTGCGCTTTGGCACTGCCCTCATTCACACTTGTGGGGGGAACCACACCACCACGAGCTGCACCGTCCCACCTGGATAAAGCCTTCCCCAGGATTTTTTGGCATCTTTCATCTGCTCTTCCCTGCTCATCTGGGCCCCAGTTCCCAGCTCTGAGGATGACCTGCACAGTGTAACATTGGATTAGCAGCTATGACATGATGGACTTGTGTTTTGGAGTCATCTCACTTGAAAGTGAAGCATCTGGTCCTTTCTCCATCTGTTCTTTGTCCAGGCCAAGGGCTGACTCCCTTTATTAAGCAATTAAAGATGATGGAAACGTATTCAAGCTGAATTCCTAGGGAAAAAAAAAGGCAGAAAATATTAATATTAATTATCAGTTTTATCATTGGAAGGTTCCCCAAACTGAGTCTGAAATAAGGTAAATGGGACAAAAAGGGGAGAGAAAAATCTACTTCCAAAATAACCTCTGGTGACTCATTTATCTTTGAGATCCAGGTACAGGGTAACAGCTTCCAGCTTCTAAGGCACTGGAAAGGAAAAAAAAAAAACCTGCAGTGGAAATATTTCCTGAAAGCAGGTTTGTACCCAAAAATCCATGAAATCACAGAGTGCTGTGGGTGGATTTGTGTAGATGGCAGAGGAAGGGGGGGAAGGCTGAGGAAGGCATTCCCAGCATGAATATGAAAATTTTTAAAGGCAGATGTGGATATCCAGACTTGGAAAATCCAAACCTAAACAATAATGGCTCCGTTGCCTATCACAGACTTAAATCCAGGGCAGAGTTCCTGACTCAAGAACTTGCTTTCATCAGACACTATTGATTAAAAATGACCAGCAGTCAAATGTTATTTCTGGATCCCACTGGAGCTGAAGACTTTGGGAGAAAACAGCAGTTGACCAGCTATTGAAATTATAACAACACATCATAAGCAACAGCACCCCTGCTCAGGGTGGTACCCCTGCTCTATGAATCCCTTTGGGACATTCCTTAACCAACAACTTCCAGACAGGTGAAAAATTAGCCTAATTATCTGCACATTCCCTCCCTGTCTGATGAGCAGAGCCGCAGAAACCCTGGGAGTGTAGCAGGTATGGAGTTGTGGTGAGGGCTGCTCACGTGAAGGATGGGAACCTCGTCTTCTCTCTTGAGACTCAACCTCTTTCACAGCTGGCTTTCCAAGGGGAAACCTTTTCTTATTTTCTCTTTCTTCCCCTCCCCTTCCCCCTCCTGCTTTGTCCAAAGTCTCTCCAAGAGAGCCAAATTCCCCTTGAACATGCTAAAAGGAGGCTTGCTGGAACATCTGCTCTGCATCTGTGGAGCCAGACACATCCCCAGGCAACACTGTTAGCAGTGATGGATCTGGGAGGGAAGGAGGAGCGCTGGAGAAGCATCTGCTCAGAGAGGGGAACCCAGCACATAAAACTCACCAAGTCACCTGCTGAGCCCCCTGCTCTGTGCCCCTTGTTCCCAGTGGACAGCTGCCTCCTCCAGAGCACTTTCTGGGAGCTGTTCTCTCTCCAGTTTGGTATTTTCAAAGGTCTTCTGCTTGTGCCAAATGAGCACCAGCATGTGCTCAGCTCCACAGTGACTGGGGAGCAGGAGGAGTGTCTGGAAGAGACCCTGGAGTGAGTGATTTCTTTGGGGAGCATTGCTTGGCCAGGACACTGGGAAATACAGCTGGGGTCACGGCTGGACTTGATGAACTTAAAGGTTTTTTCTAGCCTTAATGATTCCATGACTTCAAAGAAACCATTGCAGAGTGAACTCTACATTGATCACTCCGAGTTCAAGCCTCAGCTCTGCCATCTCTGACTGTGGCCATTCCTGCATCCTTCCCTGTTCCTTGTTGGGATTCAGTGTCTGTCACCGTGTACTTTCACTACACAATAATTTTGTTCTTTGGCACGTTGGCGTCAGAACAAATTATTTTCTTTGTACCAAGCTAGCACAAAATACACTGAGCTGACCAGACAAAGCAAGACAAACTCGAATTATTTAACAGCCATTTGTCCTCCGCTGTCCAACCTTAAGGATTCTGGAACTGTCGCGCTTGGCATTTTCCTTTCTCATGTAGATTTACGGTTAATGGATTTCCTGTTTAATTTGCACAAGGAGAACAAAGGCAGCTGTAATGTTTCCTAAACTGTCACCTTCTCACAACTACTCTACAAGAACCTTCCCCGCAGCCAGTTTTCTGCTGCCTGAAGCTTCCTGGGACAGGTATAATTGCCACAGGGGAAAACGCCAGCTTGCTAAGAAGAGACCTTAACAGCCTGTGCCTTATCCTAAAGTCAATCCCTCTTTTCCCAGGGCAAAGCTGCCGGGACTGCCCCCTCAGACACTGTTAGATGGAGAACCTGAGAATCCTTTGGGATCCATGGAAAATGCAGGTCGTTTTCTGCTCTCTGGCTCTTTACCTGAAGCTGCTGAGCTTTGTCCTGTCAGGAATCTGCCCGTGGCTCACAAATTTCGCAGGTGTCTCTTGAAACTTCACCACACAGCAGCAGGACGGGAGTCTGTTGCACAAAGTCAAGCAGGTGATTAAGTACCTTTATAAAAGTTCTTTATGACATGTTTCAGGAAAAGCATTTAGGCTTGCTTTAACTTTAAACATCATTCCTTTCCATTCACTCAAGTCCTTAAAAATATGACTTAAACTATTTCTGAATCAATTTAGACGTTGGTGTAAGCACTGTGGAAATAAAACAGAACAAAGCCCACACTTGTATTATGTACCTGCCCCAAAGCTCTGGTGGTGCATAACACCTTCCACCCCATCCCCGTGTTGCTGCTCTCCCAGTTTCCAGCTCTTCCAGAGGTATGGTCCACCTGCCCCACTCCAGAACTGCACCCAGTGTGGTTTTATGGCTGTGGTGTGAGACAGAGCATTAAATGTCCACAGAGGAAATGTGAGATTTGGGTGTAAATGGGAAATGCAGCCACCAAAGGAGGTGATGTTGGCTCACTTAACGAGGTACCACTGTGTCCTAATTTTGCACAGCAGTGCATCCCACACCTTCCCTCTCCAGAGGAGCAGAAGATGCCACTGGCTCGTGCTGTCGAACATAGGACCATGTGTTTGTGACAGCAATATAATAGCATTTTGTTTGTCCTATTAACACTTCACCAAAAAGATAAAGGACTATTCTGTTCCTTCCTCCAACTGCTCCTCACCGAACAAAATCTCTCTGTGAACCTCCTCTAAACAGCAGGTGGAGAGATTGGACTTGTGGAAGGGCTCAATAATGGCTTCAGTGGATTTTCCAGGAGAAAGTCAATAGAAATCTCATTCTGTCTTCGATTCATTTGTTTTGTTTTGTAGAGGACAGCTAGTAAAAAGGGAAGCACGTGTACTAATTAGTTTTGAGAGGAGAAGAAGAGCTATGAAGTATTTCCCGCTGAGAAGACATGAAGTATTTAAATCCCGAGTCCCACTTGGATTTGCAACCGTGGAAAATTTTTCCACAATCTCCCCCAAGGACACAACCAGAACTCCCGGCTTACATTTTGTTGTGGTGGGGGTTGTTAATGAAATTAGAACCCCGTTTCCTTTAAAAAACAGTTTAACCTGAAGCCCGGAGCATTCCTCAGCTTGGCGGGCCAGGACATGGAGGAACTTTCCCACCACTTCGAGCAGGGAGACCCCACCCCGGAATTCCTCCTCTGGGAGCCTGCAGATCCCGACACACAGCTGGAGAGCTTCCTCCTGGAGTGCCTGGCAGAGCCCTCCCGGCCAGGGCCAGCGGGTGCTGAGCCGGACGAGCGCCCCGTCCAGCGCGGGCGGCCCCGGCAGCGCCGCGCCGCCAACCTGCGCGAGCGGAGGAGGATGCTGAGCATCAACTCGGCCTTCGAGGCGCTGCGCGGCCACGTGCCCACCTTCCCCTACGAGAGGCGCCTCTCCAAGATCGACACGCTGCGCTTGGCCATCGCCTACATCGCCCTGCTCGGGGACATCCTCCTGTCCGGCCGCCACCCCAAGGCCTACGTGGAGCAGTGCCTGAGGAGCGGCTTCCGAAGCCCCCAGCGGGCCGCCTGGAATACGAGTGGTGAGCGAGGGATGGGCGGTGTTTTAGTGGGGGGAGCAGAGGGATCCTTGGGATCGCCAGCGGGGCGGCCGCTTGTCACACCCAAACAGCTCTGAAACAGCACAGAAATGAACCTTCAGAAGGAGGAAATCTAAATCAGGCTGCAGCAGAAAAGCACAATTTGCCCTCACCCCCAACTTTCTTTTAAGGAGGATCTTTTTCTTTAAAAAATTGGATAAAACACGCCTCCCCCCCACACCCCCACAAAAAAAAAAAAAAAAAAAAAAAAAAAAAAAAAAAAAAAAAAAAGCAAGTTGCTAAGGGAATGGTTCCTTTTAAAAAGAGCAAAGATTTTTATTCTCAGAATATATTTTTAGACTTTTTAAAAGAATTCTGTGCAAAAGTTTTCATTTCTGGTGGAGGCCTTAGAGATTTTCTATGTTTTCTTTAGAGGTTTTCTTTAGCTTGTACTTGGCTGTGAAAAACACCTGGGTTTGGACACAAACAGCATTTAATTTCTTAAAATACAGACATTCCAGGAACCCAGAGTTTCTCAGAGGTTACAGTTCAACATATGAACCAGGATACACAAGACAGAGTGTTCAAATTTCATGCTATTTTGAAAATATGGGGAAGTAAATGCCTATTTGCAATTTATAATCTTATATAATTATTTCTATTTTAAAGTGAAGGGCTGTTATTCAGTTTTCTGTTCGGTTTGTACTTAATCCCTGATTTAGCTGGAATGAATTTGGGCCTTTCTTCCTCCAGAATATATTTTTCATCAGGCCACTGTGTGGTGAAGATGGGAAATTGCCCAAACTGCCAAACACAGGGCCTCAATCTTAGAAGCCAACAGGTTTTGTGCTGCTTAGAGCAGGGAGGAGCAGATGGGGGCTTCAGTAGTTCTCGGTACTTTGCATTTTAAGTTAATTAATCCCCTTTCCAAGTCTATATGTTCCTTTGCATGTATATATACACGTACATGTTCCTTTGGATCTTGGAAAGGGGCCTTCAAAATGAGCCTTCAAAAATACGGCACAAGTAAAGAAAGAGAAAAGTCAGGGAATAGAAATATTCCTCTTTCATATTACAGGGAAGTGCCAAATGGACAGAGCCTGCAGAGGAAAAGCAATCATTTTACTTGAAAGGAAAAATTAATGGAGCCTTTTCTACTTTCCTATTAATTTCCATTATTACGACAGGAAAAATGACTCCTGATGTACCACTGATTATACCTCCCTTGACTACAGAAAAAAATTACATTTTAGTGGCCAGCTTCCCCCGCCTTTAACAGATTTTAAACTACAGAAATATTTCTTGCTGGGATCTCCCTTTTGCCACGCTTCCTCTCCTGAAGAGCTCCACTTGGAAAGATCCAATTGAATGAGGCTCCTCTTCTGGAGAGGCTGCATAGTTGACTTGTTAAAGGTTAATTTGAATGTTGAAATGACCGTGTTTTCTTCTATCCCTTGTGCAGATCTGACAGCCCGCCTGTCCTGGGTAAAGTGGGATTAAGGAAAGACCTTCAAAGGCAGCAAAACCTGAGGAGTGCTGGGTACCAGCTGCTCAATTCCCAGCACTGCAAGTGAGAACCCTGCTCTAACGACCTCACTCATTGTCCCAGAGCACTTCTCCACCACATTTCCAGCACCCAGCCCCTTCCTCTGTTGATTCATCCCTCTCTGGGGCCTTGTGCTTTTCTTTCTCACTGCTGACAGACCTGCACTCACTTAAAAACAGCAAAACATTAAAAACCAGTGCCAGCACAACCACAGCCCCAATATTTTCTCTTCCACTGGATGAGGGTTATGTCCAAATCCCATTTCCAGCACATGAGAAACAAGATCATAGGAGAAAAACTAAGCAACACCTGTGAAGATCTAGTGCTTGGCTTAAGATATCAAGGGTGATAGTTGTGAAAGTCACCAGTGATTCAGAGACCATGAAACTCCAAGAGGTGAGACATGGCTCTGGAGATATCCAAAACTTCTTCACAGAGTCCCAGAAAGGTTTGAGGTGGAAGAGACCCTAAATTTCGTTCATTCCCACCCCCTGCCAAGGGCAGGGACACCTTCCACTGTCCCAGGTTGCTCCAAACCCCAGTGTCCAACCTGGCCTTGGACACTTTCAGGGATCCAGGGACAGCCACAGCTGCTCTGGGCACCCTGTGCCAGGGTCTCCCCACCCTCAGTCTGAAATCGTTCTGCCTTAATGTTCTTTATCATGGCATTTTGTAGCAGGAAAGAAAATAAAATGTAGTTATGATTTATCATTCTAATTAGTTCACCTCCCAGCTCCCAGCTCTACAAAGCAAAAGCACATCAGGGATTGAGCTTTTTGCTCTGGTTGATGGTTTTGGGGAAAGGGAAGAGGGGCCTTAGAGGGGGGAACTCTGAAGAACCTTTTTAGCTTTTCAATTTTTGTGTCAGCATGAAAAGTGGAATTTCATCTTGGGTGCAACAATGTATTTCAGTCAATTTAGAATAAAACATGCAATCTCAAATTTTGATTCTTTGCTTTCTCACCCACTTAAGACAATTGGATGAATTTTTACGGGAATCTGCACCAGAAAAAGTGAAAATCTTAAAAAAAACCCCAACACCTGAAAATGCATTTTTCTACTTTTACCTTTTTCTCTACTCTGCAAATGATGGTCCTTCATGTCATCAAAGTGTCACAGCACCCCTGGAGCAGCTGTCCCATTGTCATCTTCCTGGTGAGATGCGAGCCCAGTGGGACTGGAGCCAGGCTTGGGAGTTCCACATCCATCTCAGTGGCCCAAACAATCCCAGTAGGAATTTCCATGGGTTTTCAGCTGGAACTTTATTTCCCCAAGGTTCCACTGATGGCAGCAGAGATTTGGGATTCCTCCCTCCAAGCTGCCCTCAGCCAGAGCCCTCAGGTCACATCCCACAGTCATCAGGGTACAAAAATGCCTCTCCAGGGTTGTCATGGCTGCTGGGGGAATCACCTCCAATCAGGACTAAAAAGTCCTTCACCCCCAGCTAGTTTTGGGCATCCAGAATCCCTGTCTCCAGATATCCTTCATTTCAAAGATTTGAATGTCTGTCTTGCTTTTCTCTACCCTGCAGCAGAGCTTTGTGTTGGACACAGGACAATAGTGCCACATCCTGAAACAAATATTTGCTGCAGGCACCTGGCTACAAGCAAAAATCTCTTTCTTTGCCTTTTGCTCCAGCCGAGGAATCCTGGATAACAGCTTTGGAAGCAACCTGGATGTGTGCAGTAGCAGCAGGAAAGCACATCCACAGAAAGGTGATTTTGGGGGGGTCTTTTAGATTCAGGTAGTGCTTGTTTGAATGGACAATGCACACCATTGAATGGATAAGCCACTGGTATCAAAAGCATCGTAATGACAGAGCAGGAAGAATTGTCCTGGCTCAGAGCTTTTCCTCCACGTGGTGCCTCCAGATGAGGAAGGAAGAAGTCCTCCAGCTGAAATCCTCCTGAGATGCAAACACCATCACTGGTGCTCCACACCCAGACAGCAATGCCAGGATGGACAGAAATACCTGCTGAGCTTCCCACAGCCCAGTTCCACCAGCACCACCATGGAATTCCTACAGGATTTGCCAGCTGGGCTGAGGTCTGCAGGCTGGCAAGCTCTGCCTGCTGTGGGGTCACTCCCACCTATCCCTGCTGCTGTCAAGGAATCCTCACACAAGTGTGATGATCACACAAAGCAGGGCTTTGAGGAACAGGCTCTTGGAATTCAATGGTGACTCTGAGCTTAGAAAAACCATAGCAAATGAACCCTCCAGCAGGATATGTAAGGATTGGGGCTTGGGTTGGAGTCAAAACCAGAAATAAAATGTTCTTTTTGTGAGCTGAAACCCTAATCTTGGGCTCTTGAATCAATGAGTAGGAGTCAATATATTTATTGCTGCTGATGAAGATGTTTCTCCTCACTCACACCCCGATTGACACCAGTGTCATTCCATCACCTTCAGCAAAGCCACGTTTGATTTATGCTGATTGACGCTGCCTGGAGGGGACAGTCACCCTCTGCCTGCCCTCCCTGGGCTACCTGGAGTCTGGCAGGCTCTGCAGCTGATGCTCCACCCAAAATTACTAAAGCAAAGGTGGCTTTTTAGGTGATGTGTTGTTAAACCATTTGGATGCAACTGGCTGCAGAAATGGTGACCGTGTCACAGGATCAGGTCAGTCTCTGGTGGTCCCATTAACTTCATGCAAATAAAAGCCAATCAAGAGGGCATCAGCTCTCTCTGGCTGAGGGAAGCCAAGCTGGTGCTATGGCTCCATTCCTGCCAAACTGAGCAAAAGCAAATTGGCTCTTCAGGGATTTTTTTTTCCAGGAAAGCCATTCCTGAGGAGCACCAGGGCTGGATACATGTTTGTTCTTGAACAATCCTACTCTTTTCTGATGGAACTTCAGCTCCTGGATGTGGACTACAAGGCAGAAAGATGAGGGGAAGTGATTTCTGTGCAGGACATTTACACTCCGTTCCAGCCCAGGGGAACTACTGAGTGTGGATTTTGTGGATATGCTCCATGTCCACCCATCTTCTCTCCTCCCAGTTCTGTTCATTCCTTGGGTCACAGCTCTCCTGCCAACAGGCCTGACTGGCAGCACAGTGAAATTCTCTAACAGGGAGCTGATACAGTGAAATTCTCTAACAGGGACCTCATTTTTGTGCTCCTCCATCTCACATCCTGACATTTTATTCCAGGAATAAATTACACAAATCCTATGGTGCACAGCCTGATTGTACAGCAGCCCATACACCCTTGCATGGACCAAGACTCTAAGGATGACTTTATGAAGGCCTATCCAAGGCTCCTCAGTCCATTAGCACATTCCCAAACAGGGAATCCCAATGACCAGCCTGGTTCCAGGGTCAGGCTCCACCTTCCTGGTCCTCCTCAGCCCTGCTTCCACAGCACAGGCCAGCTCTACTTTTCCTCATTACCTCACAAAGCAGCAGGATAGTCTCACCAGCAATTCCATAGCCAAACCTCCCATGGAAGGGTGCCAGGAGGTGCTGAGGAGTGGTACCCTCGTCTTCCAGCCTCTGAGGAGCAGCTGAGAGGCCCGAGAGCGGCAGGAGAATTGCTCATTCCAAACACAGTTCTGTTTCCAGCCCACCACTCTCCGGGCCAAGAAAAGTGAGAATTATTTGTTACACCTTTCTTCTTCCAAAAGTAAACTGCTGACCCTTTCTGGAACAATACTCTGTGGTTCTCCATCAACATGGAAACCCTGGAACAAAAGGCATCACATTCCCACTGTGAGCTGCTCTTGTGAGAAGGTGTTTGTAGTTTCAGGGACAATTTGGGGATGAAAGGACAATTTGGTTTTCTAATTTGTTTTTTGGCCACAGACCCACAACAGCAAGTTTCCATTTCTGAGCCATCTGGGATACTGGAAGGTGTCGCTACCTGCAGCAGAGGGTTTGGGTTGGAAGAGACTCTAAAGATCGTCTCATTCCCCTGCCACAGGCAGGGACACCTTCCACTGTCCCAGGCTGCTCCAAGCCCTAATATCCAAGCTGGCCCTAAGCACTTTCAGGGATTCAGGGGCAGCCCCAGCTTCTCTGGATACCCAGTGCCAGGGCCTTCCCCACCCTCCCAGGGAAGGGATGGAGTGGGAATTCTTGGGAAAATTGAAGATAATGAAGGGTCTCCCAGGTGTTCTTCATTTCCTTCCTGTTGCAGAGAAGAATGAAGTTTCTCTGTACCCCTCATGCCTCAAATCCCTCACCAGGAGAGTGCTACCACCGTGGTGTGCCCTCAGGTGGGATGGCAGGGACTTCATCACAACCTTCATTCACCTTCAAACCCAGCCATGTCCATTTGGGGCAGGATTTCCTGGGCTGTGGCCATGCTCTCCCATGGGCACGGGATATGGCCCAGGGGATCAGCAGGAGGAGCTCACAGCAGCCTGAGGGTTGCTGCCCTGCGGCACCTCGGGGTCTGTGGCAGAAGATGTTTGCTCCTGGGTCAGACACTGGGAGGGAAGCGGTGAACCTGCTCCCTGAGTGAATCCGGCCATCCCTGTGGTCAAAACTACACCCTGGAGCAGGATAGTCCCTTTGCACAGCTGGCAAAAGAGGCAAACAGGCACTGAGGGTGGCATTCCAGAGCTGGTTCAGCACCCTAAATGCCTTGCAGGAGTCCCCTTGCAACAACCCAGCTCTGCTTTCCCAACTGCACCCCCAATAAATCCATGTGTAGGCACCCAGGATGTTACTGTGGGGGTCACCACAAGCCTCAACCCTGGGAAGATCCTTCCAAGCCACATCAGCCCCTTTTGTGGGAACAGTGTAACTTCCACCACGATGGCTAATTTTAGATGACTCCCACCCAGTCTGTTTGCTGGAGCCCGAGTGCATCTGAACAGGGAAACTCCAGAGCCAAAGAGATTCCAATCTCAAAAAGAATTCCTTGCCAGGAGAGGGGGAGAGGGGGACGGGAATAAAAGCAGATAATGTTTTGGATTCACCGTCCAAGCCTCCGTTTGAGCTGAGGGGAATCCAGCTGCAGGCAGTGCCCTCTCGTGGTCCGGGATTAAAACCTCGCCGTTCCAAAAGGAGAGGATGACTCCTGCCAGCATCCCTGCTCCAGCTCAGCCCGGGGAAAGCAGATCATCACCGCGGGGAACAGAACGAACAGAAACATCTGCTGCAAAAAAAGCGTATAAAGGCTGTGCACAGCTATCTATCCCTGCACTTAGATCATGTTTTATGCCTCTTCACCCCAAATCCTTGTGCTTTATCCTTCTGAAGCCGTTTTTATGCATATTGCCATGTCCTGTTTACACATCTTGCATAGACAAAGAGCCTGAAATATTATTTACCCTTACAATGTCCCCTCTCTGCAGCGTCTGAATGCTCTGAAATATCAGGGAAGTACTTCCCTGAGGGAGCCAAGATGCCATGAGCTGGCACAAAAGGCTTCCAGGCAGAGGATCCACTTATCCTGAACACCCTCAGGAAGCAGCACAGCATTCCCTCTGTTCTCGTCTTGGAAGTGCCTGTGCCACGGCGAGATGCCTCTTTCTCTGATTCCAGTCCCGAGGATGGCTAAGCCATCTCCTCCAAAAGCCCTTTTCCAAAAATACTCAGGGTGAGGCAGACACTGAGCATGGAAAATTTTAGCCCAGGCCGTTCCCGTCAGACACTGCTGCACGCAGATGGGAAGGGCAATCCCAGGTTTTGGCTGCTTGGGGTGCGCTCATGTCCGTGTCCATGTCTTCTGGAAACGTGGCAAAGGAAAAGAGGGAATAATAAAAACTCCCACAAGGAGATCAGGAATTGTTATCAGTCATGAAAGTGACATTGGCCAGGTGGGCCTTTCCTTGCAGCCTCTCCAGTACCTGGCGGGTTTCCCTCTCTCTGCCCTTCCAGCAACAAGTCCCGCTGACAGACAAGGTTTATCAAAACCCCATTTCTCAGCTGATGGATCCAGCTGGGAATCCCAAAGAGGACATTTTGCTAAGTGCCCACAGAAGGGAGCGTGTTCGTGATCCCCTGCCAGAGCGTGCGGGAGAGGTTTCCCCGGCCCGCGGTGCCGCGGCTCTCCGGGGGACAATAAACTTACGTGAACTGGAACAGCCATTATTGGAGCTTACAGCACCGGGCCCAGCCAGGGAGTTAATCCCAGACCTGCTTTACAGCAAGCATCCAACTCTTCTGTTGTTCAGGTACCTGGAATTCATGCCCGCGGTTCCCAAGGCTTTTGGCTCGCAGACCCTCTGTGGCGAGCTCCTCTCTCCTGGTGCTGTTTGAAACATCACAGACACTTCTGATGCTGCATTTTTTCCCCATCCATTCCATAATTTCCCCCTCCTGAGGAGGTGCACACCAATCCACCCCAAGTCACCACTGTATTCAAGCATTTTGGGTGATGCTGCAAGACAAGGCAGAATTTCCCAGCTGGAAGAAGGCCTTACACTGATTTTTGCACATCCAACAGGCAGATTTGCAGCATTTAATCCCAGTTTATCAGGCCAGGGAAGGGACAAAGCACATGTTTAAATATAAGCCTAGCTTACACTTAAATTAAACAGAGCTGACATGAGGGTGCAATTAGCACAGAGGATAAACTCCTGTGTTGGGATGGATCAACACCTTACAGGGAGCAGCTTATCAGTTTTCCTTTCTGCTGTTGGAATACGTGCTGCATTTCTAAATCCACCTTTCCCAGGAAGGTAATTCCATACTATCAGTATATTTCCGACAGATACTATCCAACTCTCCTTCTGACACCCGGGAGTAGGATTTCTGCGGCATTGTGACAGGAATTTCAGGCTCAGAAACGTTACACTGCCCCAGCAGAGTGATGGATCTGCTTCCAGGGGCTGAAAAATCCCCGAGCCAAACAAAAACCAGGGGGGAAAAAAAAAAGCTCTTTCAATAACTTGATTTTCCTTTTTCCACACTATATTTTTCTCCCGGCTCTTACATCTTTGTGAAGGGTTCCCGGTGCTGCTCTTGCACAGCCAAACCATTCTCCTTGGGGTAAAACTTCGGGAAAACACGCAACTCCGAGCTGGGGCTGGAACGCAACTGCTCTGCAAAATGAAACTAATACGTGGTTGGTACCTTCCCAGCAAATTCACAGTGTTGAAAATCAATAATAACTCTGCAATCCCATAAAACAGCAAAAATTAATTCGGTGGAAGAAGCTGGAAAAACCTTGGAAGTTTTGCTGATATATATTAAAAAAAAAACAAACAAGTTATCGACTTTCAAGGTGTCTTAAGTAACGCAGAAGGAGAATTGTGCCCTACAAAAATAATGTGGAACATTCAAGGAAAATCTGAAGAGATCGGGTCTTATTTTGAGTTTGAAAAATACTTCCCTTAACTTTTGAGAGATTTCAGAAAACTGAACATGGAAGCATCGAGCAGCCTCTCTTCTAAAGGTGTTTAGCACAAATAGTGAGATCAAATTCATAATAATATAAATACTGATCTGTTCCAAGCAGTAAAAAGCAGTTAAAAATATACATTAAAAAAGCATTCAGGGAATTTGTTTTAATTCCTCACTACCATATGAATGCAAAATAAGTACTTTTTAAAATACTCTCACTGCTTAAATAAATTTAAGCCCCTGAATAAATAGCAAGGGAGGTGGTTTTTTGCCTTACTTGAATTTTTTTTCCACTTCTTTTACTTTGTGATATCTGTTACCTTGCTACTTATTCCAAGCTCAAGTTCACAGCTGCAGGGAGGGCTTTTTTTTTTTATTCCTCGTTGCTTTGTGAGCAGATCAGCTCGAATTCGGAGGGGAATTTCATGGTTGTGGCTGTCTCCCAGCCTCCAGAGCTGAGGAAAAACTGCCTAACCTCCCTTCAATAAAAAGTGTGCTGGAGCGGAGTGGTGCATTTTAATCTCAAGCTAAAAAGTAAAACAACAAAAAAAACCCCAAACCCCACATTTCATAAAATCAACCAGATGCCTTAGGAAGGCAAATATCTTATTCCTCTTTAATTAAAAGGTATAGCAAAAAAAAATCTGGGTTTAATTAAACAGCAGGAATAGAAGATGTTATCTCCCCAACCCACTCTGCCGCAGTGAATTAACTTCTGCGAGCCTTATTTTTGTCTGAAACCCCCACATATCAACCCAAACCTGGCACTCTGAGGGGAAATTTACTTTTTATGAGAATATTTCTGTGCTCCATGATTAAGGCAGCCAGCTCCTGTATAAACCAGTAGGGGCAATGGTTTGTACTGGTTTAGGCTAAGACCAGAACGGGTCCTGCAGAGCCACTTGATGTTGACCAACACCCCCATGAGCAGAGGCACATCCAGCCTCTGCTTTACCTGCTGAGGGATGCAGTGAATTTAATTAGTGTTTAACCCATTTCTATTTTCAATCAAACCTGCCCATCCGCTTGCTCCAGTCCCTCCACGCCGCAACTCCCAGATTCCTTGGAAAAAAACCACACTTTGAGAGAAGGCACCCCCAAGCAGGGTTAAATCCTGGCCTTTCCTGGCACCCCCAAGCCAGGGCTGAGCCTGCTTGTAAAATAGTGCAGGTGTGTTTATTGTAATCATCTCTGACTAAAAAGAAACAGGTTTGGGGGCTTTAAATATAATTAGCATGAACTACACTCCTGCCTTTAATCACTACCTTGCTGGTTAATATAATCAAGAAGGTAAACAAACAAGGATTAACTCCATTAAATTAAAAAAATATATATTCTACTGGGAAGTTCACAGAGGAATTTTGTTTTATTCCGCTGCTTTGGAGCATCATTTTACTTCTGCGTGGCAAATTATTTTTAACATAGAAATACTTGTCTTGGAGGAGACATCTTCTTTCCCTGCTTCCCTAAAGACAGAGACAGAAAAAAATCTCCTTTATTTATATTTCGTATCTGATGCAACCTCTTCGCTCTTTCATGGCATCTTTCCCTACGAGACATCTGAGCACTTTGAAATGTTTAACTGTGCATCAAATTAAAGATAGGCTTGGAGTAACACACCTGCTGCTCTGACAATTTATCCCAAATGAGATGTGAGGTGTAAAACCAGGTTTCAGGCACAGGAATCAGTGTTCCCAAATGTTCGGTCCGTACATTGTTGTAAGGACCGTGGCTGGACCCTCTTTGATCCCAGAAAACGCCCAAATCTGGAACTGACTTTTGCATGCTTGGATGAGGGACGGGATAATCTGAAAATGAGCTTTATCATAACTCACAGGGCTAAATAACCCTTTATTCCACCTGGGAAGCTCAATTTAAACTGTGCCCAAACACAAGAAACGCTCTTATCAGCAGAGATAGAAGCTCGAGGCTTTAACCCACGGCTAGCTGCGATCCCCAAGTTTCCCATCCGCAGGAGAAAGGCTGGATAAGCACAGGCATGTGGCTCCAAACCTGCTGGGATGTGAGCACACCGTGCACCTCCTTGCACAGACAACAAGCAGCCAAGGCTCCCTCGCTGCTTTCCTACCTCCGGCGCGAAGCCGCGCTCGGGATCTTCTCTAACACTAGACCCCGCTCGCAGCGATCCCGGGGAAGG
The DNA here is from genome assembly GCF_021018805.1 of Prinia subflava. Lineage (NCBI taxonomy): Eukaryota > Metazoa > Chordata > Aves > Passeriformes > Cisticolidae > Prinia > Prinia subflava. The sequence goes on along the minus strand of NC_086252.1, from coordinate 5,921,688 downwards.
GGAAGCCAGCCTTGCCGGCATCTTTATTGATCCAGGATGTGCGGTGCCTGACCCAGCGGCCTTCCCTCGGAATAAAGACTCTTTTTGTGCCAGTGTCCTGGAACATGGGGTGCCAGGGTTGAGCGGAAAAATGAGAGATCATCACGGTAACGGAGCGGAGCTAGGGTGCAGTCGGGAGGGGTTCCTCTGACAGCCACACCAGCAGGGTCTTCAACATCTGTGCCTATTTTTTCTGTTTATTTGTTTATCTTAAGTCACACCATAGCCGTGCCAAAAAAACACCTGAGGGGAAAAAAGGCAAAGAGAAAACACCACAGCATTCTTCAGTTGTTCGCAAACAAACACTGACCTTTCCACATATGGAGGAGAGAAACTTCAGGAAGGGAATATCCCTCCCCAAACCCCGCATTTTCGAAGTGATGCAGGAGTCAAAGCAGGTTCAGAAGATGCCCTGTGGATAGGTGGAAGAGCCTGGAAAAAGTTACTACTGCAACTGAGCCCAGTTCCCAGGAATTATCTGATAATGTAAATGAGGGATTTATTCCCTCTGAGCTGCTCCCCGAGCTCCCCGAGCTCCCCGTGCTCAGGGAATCTCAGTGCAGACAGAGAAAAACCTCAGCGAGGTCTCTGCCACCTCAGAACCAGAGCTCCCGAGATCTTTACACCCTCCACACTCAGAGAGAGACTAAGCGGGACCCTAAATAACGCCAGGCTCAAACACTTCCCTCTACTAGGTCAGAGATGAAGTTAGAACTTCAGAAATGCTTGAAAACTGCAGCTTTTGCAAGGGAAGTGTCCATCAGCTTTCCTATTCTAGTGACTGGTTAGAATGTTAATTCTAAGTCCAGGTTGAATTAGAATTCTAAGTCCAGGTCTAATCAGAATTGTGAGTCCAATTATAATTGTAATTCTACATCCAAGTCTAATCAGAATTCTAAATCTAATTACAATCGTAAGTCCAAGCCTAATTATAATTCTATGTCCAAGTCTAGTCAGAATTGTAAGTCCAAGTATAAATATATGTCCAAGTCTAATCAGAATTTTAAGTCTAATTAGAATTCCAATTCCAGGTCCAAGTACAATTATAATTCTAAGTCCAAGTCTAATCAGAATCCCAAGTCTAATTAGAATTCTAAGTCCAAGTATAATTTTAACTCTATACCCAAGCTGAATGATAATTCTAATTAGAATTCTAAACCTAATTAGAATTCTACTTTAAAGTCTAATTAGACTTATAATCCTGACTTTAAAAAATGAAATTAGATGTACTCATCCCACTATTAATGCAAAGTTTTCCTGAACAATATCTGGGTTTTTAGAAGCCAAACGTTGATTTTACGGCACACTAAAAATGTTTCATAAAAACTGAGCCAACTTTTGCTTATAACCAATGGTCTTTTTCTTATTTTACGTCCTAATTTTGGATTGAAAACACAGGGAAAAAAACCCTAAACAACCACCTTTTACACAGAAAATTCAGTTTTGCTGCGAAAAATAGAAATCTTTAAAAATGGCCATTTCTAAGAGCAACTGAGAGAGGGTGAAAATCTGAATAACGCAGGTCCCATTTCTGCCTCTCATCATTCCTTGCCTATGGATTCCCGGAGCTCATCTGTTCTGTCAGATGGAAAGGTGACTTGAACCACATCTGTCCAGAAGCAGATTCTCCCAGAGGGAGTTCTGTTTTGCAGCCACACGTGCTGGATATGTGTTTTTTGTTGTAAATACACCATGTCAGGGATGAGTTAAAGGGATGGTAAGAATGTAGCTTGGCTCCACTTTGAGGACAATGAATATCCATGGACTGCGTGGGTTTGCATTTGTTTTTTTTTAAAGCAAAAGAAATTCCAAAGTCAAATAATATTCAAATCATAGGCTGAGCACTTGGAATAAATTACAGCTCTCACTGAGCGATAAATTTCTCTCTGTGCCCTTTGAAAAGGATTTCAGGTGTTTATGAGCTTCTTCTGCATTTCCCAGAGTTTTGCTCATTCCTGGGGCGCCCTGGAGCGGAGGAAAGGCCTGTGTGGCTGGGGAGGTCGGAGCCCCTTGGATCCTGTCCATCCCCATCTCAGCACGGGGCCGGTGGCTCCGTTCGGCTCCAGTGCTGAGCCAAATTCCCAACTGCTGGAAATCAAGGTTGGAGATGAGCAATGTCCCATCATTGTCCCATCGGCCAGGGCTGCTCAATGGGGGCAAAATGAGCCCTTTCCGCTCATTTTTTAGGGCAACCAGCTGAAACAAAAGTGGGATTTTTCCAAGGCGGCGATTTCAACGGGAGCGGAGACAGATTGCAAAACATTTTGAGACTCCTGCTGTCCCAGCACCTGCCAAATCTCAGGGCTTGCCACAGAGTGGGACTGAGCCCAGCAGGGACTTCCAAACACCATTAAAATTGGGATAAGATTATCTGTAAGAATGAAACCAATTCCTTGCTGCCTTAGAACCTTCTCTCAGTCGCTCCCCACAACTCCCTGGAACACCCCATCATGTTTTCCCAAAAGCTGCTGATGTCCTGGAAGCCGTGAGCAGTCCATGGTGTGTCCTGGATGATGATAAAGGCACAAAGAACAGCAGCTGAGCCAGAGATGGTTGGGACATACTGGAGCAGGAGAAGAGCAGGATTGGTTTGGAAATTGGGATCATAAGGCGGTTGTCAGCATTCAGTGATGGTGGGGACCAAAATGTCCCTTTGGAACACCAGGATCCCTCTCCAACTCCCCATTTAGAGAGACGCTGGAGTCAGGTGAAGGAAGATGGCAACTAACAATGATTCCTGGAGTTCTGGAAATCTGTGGAACTAAGATAAATTAAGAGGAAGATGAGATGTCACAGTCGTGTGTTTTACGTGCTTGTGGAGGAAGAACATCACCATAAAACTTCAACCAAAACTTCTCCATTATAAAAGAACACAGATCCACTCCTTTTGAGGCTGAAGCAAACCATCAGTGACCCACTTATTTCCCTCCCAATTCCTTAAAATGTTCATTTTCCCAAACATTTTTTCAAATTTTATAGGAGTACCCTATTATTGTTGCTAACCTGACTGGTCACCTTCATGTATGCTCCAAAGCAGAAGCCCAAAAAAAGTGAGTGAAAACAAACAAACAAACAAAATACAGAAAAAAGAAATAACTGTATTAAAATCCTCATTTTTGAAGAAATATTGTGATGAAAAAAGCAGATTAGTTTGGCAGTGTAAAACAGAATCAACAGGAGCAAGGGCAAAATTCTGCCATGCTTTCCTAGGTGCTTCAGCACAAGTTTTGTAAAGCACTTATTTTGGGTCTGGGTGTTTGACCCCCTCCTCTTTCTTCCTCCCCAAGAAAAATCCAAGAAGGCATCAATATTGTTTGAGTTAAACTTCTTTTTCTTTCATCCCTTAGGCCAGCAAACAGTAGGGAAAGAAATGTTCCGATCAAACACGACATTTCATTGTATCTGAGACAAAATATTTCGGTTTTGGCTCGGGGTAATTTTACACTATTTAAAAACACAACATTTAACCAAATTTAGCCTCATAATATCTTGTTGAAATCAAAATATTTCCCATCTAAAGTTTCAGAAGTAAACCAGTTTTAATTAGGGGAAACCCCACCCTTTTCATTTAGCTGTAACTTATATTCAACACCAACTCACAAAGAGTTTTTTTGTCAAACTGAAAAATGAACAATTTGGGCCCATCAGCTCAACATTTCCTGGGCTTTCCTTGGAGGAGGAGCCACTCTGTGGTCCTGATACCCTGCACTTTGGGTATTTGATTACTGCCAGGTCAGTCCTAGGCTGCTTTCGTGCCAGGTGCTGTAGAAGACACCAAGAAAAGCACTATCATTATAATAATAATAATAATAATAATTATTATTATTATTATTTGTTATTATTATGCCGGTTTGTACATTTCACCAACAAAACAAATCAACAAAATTCATCTCCTTTTCCCTTTTATCTTTGAACTGACCCATCTTTCCTTTGGTGTCCCCATTCCCGTCAGTCCCAGCATCTCCGGCTTGAGGCCTGATTTGAGAGAGAGGATCAATAGCAAAGAGCAGCAGAAAGAGATGATCACCCACACAAGACTATAATAACATCATAATATCTGCTCTGGCTCTTCAGTGGCTCTGAAAACGTGCAAGTATGGTTGGGGAGATGGAAAATAATATGAAACACTCACTAACAGCATGTAGCGTAGAAACTCCGAAAACCACCACAGTCATTGACTCACAGATGGTCAAATGAACAACATGTTTCTATTCCTGTATTTAATTAAATCTTAATTATGCCACCAACAGGGTTCAAAACAGCATTATGAAACAGCTCTCATGAATAGCAGGACACGATTGGCTGAGGGGGCTTTGAACTTGGGTAATTATCTCCCCAAAAAAGCGCTCACAGTGGGGCTGTAAAGCCCCTCTGCCAGGCAGCCCAGTGCACCAAGGCTGGAAGTAAATTCACGTGGAATAAACCCAGCTCAAGGTGTAGGGCTGACCACTGGAGAGGCAGAGGCCAAATTAGCAGTGGGATCAGCTGGGAGATGCTGGGAGTCCCAGTGAGGCTCCCCACACCTGGATCAGGCCCCGCTCTGCCACTCACCTTTGCTGGGCCATAAGAAAATTGACCAGCTCTAATTTAAATCTTCCACCAGCCAGTCACGTGAGCTAATTAAAAGCAGCTGCCCAAAATATTCCTTTGATTTATCTTTTTTTTTGTTGTTGACAGAAGGCCCTTCATGAAAAAAGAAATATTTTGGAGGATCTTTCTCTTTCATTTTTAATAGAGCGGCCAAAAAACAACAAGCACTTTAAGAGCACCTTCCTAAGGAGTTCAGCGTTTTGCAGTGCTTCCCTGAGCAGGGGGCTGGGAAGGCCCATCCTAAATTCATCTCTCAGGGTTTTCTCCCACCTTTTAATGCCATTTCAAGCTCCTTGTCAACTTGATGCTCAGAGTAGGGATCACTGCTCCTTCCACACTTAAAAACATCACAGGGAAGAGCTACTGCATGTCTGAGACCATCCAAGGTTCACCCATTCCACAAGCCACAGGTTCTAGAAATGCAAAGAAGACATTAAAAAAAAAGAAAAACATTGTCAGATCCAAATTTTTAAGGAAGTTTCCCCACTTTGGCAATATTTTCTTTGGGGGACACTCACAACATCTCCAGCACTGGTTTGAAAAGATACTTTTTGTGTGCAGATCAGCAAAGGGCAAAAGAAGGAAGATGAAGAAATCACTGATCATTTTTCCCCCTTTATTTTTTTCCCTTGAAAACTAAAATTTCAGCCATTCCTGTGAAAAATCACAGTGAAATTTACAGATGGTTAGATGAACTCTCTGGGTTTTTATGGAGGTGGGGCAGAGAGAAGGCAGACAACAGGGTTCTATGTGGATTTAAAATTTAAATTTGAAAAAAAAGAGAGAAAGAGAAAGAAGAAAGAGAAATTAAAAGAGAAAGAGAGAAGGAAAAGAAATGAAAAATGAAAAAAGAGGAAAGAAAAAGAAAAGAAAGAAAGAAAAAGAGAGAAAGAAAGAAAGAAAGAAAGAAAGAGAGAGAAAGAGAGAAAGAAAGAAAGAAAGAAAGGAAAGAAAGAAAGAAAGAAAGAAAGAAAGAAGAGAAAGAAAGAAAGAAAGAAAGAAAGAAAGAAGAAGAAAGAAAGAAAGAAAGAAAGAAAGAGAAAGAAGAAGAAAGAAAGAAAGAAAGAAAGAAAGAAAGAAAGAAAGAAAGAAAGAGAAAAAGAGAAAGAAAGAAAGAGAAAAAGAGAAAGAAAGAAAGAAAGAAAGAAAGAAAGAAAGAAAGAAAGAAAGAAAGAAAAGAAAGAAAGAAAGAAAGAAAGAAAGAAAGAAAGAAAGAAAGAAAGAAAGAAAGAAAGAAAGAAAGAAGAAAGAAAGAAAGAAAGAGAAAGAAGAAGAAAGAAAGAAAGAAAGAAAAAGAGAAGAAAGAAAGAAAGAAAGAAAGAAAGAAAGAAAGAGAAAGAAAGAAAGAAAGAAAGAAAGAAAGAAAGAAAGAAAGAAAGAAAGAGAAGAAAGAAAGAAAGAAAGAAGAAGAAAGAAAGAAAGAAAGAAAGAAAGAAAGAAAGAAAGAAAGAAAGAAGAAAGAAAGAAAGAAAGAAAGAAGAAGAAAGAAAGAAAGAAAGAAAGAAAGAAAGAAAGAAAGAAAGAAAGAAAGAAAGAAATCACCAAACTGCCCGCAGTCACAATTTTCTTCCCCAAACTCATAACTGGTGAGGGTTAGATTTGCAGTGAAAATTATAAATTTGCAAGGAAAGGTTTAAAATTTTAAACATGTTTACCTCCTCTGCCCACCTTTGGAGGCATTTTTCCAGATGAACTCAAATTTCTAAGGAAAAGAGACTTCTTCTGGAAAAACACTTTTGATAATGCAAAAAAAATTTAATTGGATGAGGGGAATTAACTTCACCAGGAAACTTATCCCTATTTAAATGTTCTGTTGGGTTGGATTAGCTGAATTCAGAAAAAAAACCCCAAAAACTCTGTATTGGAAATGCAAATGTTCTTCAGGAAAAAGAAGGATGGGAAACTCTTGGAAGAACTCTTGGCTGGGGATACCACTGGAGACTGTGGAAGTATCCCACTGTCCTCATACCCTAAGTTCTGGGTGATCCTTGGCATCTCCCTTTGGGATACACCCACTGAGGGGTGGAGGAGCTGCTGCCACCACTTTGCTTAGGTGACAAAATCCCTGGGAAAAGTGTGCATGGAAGCCTTTGCTTCCTTGAATTTTCATTCTGGAATGAAATCTGACCGACACACACCCAGTGCTCCCGCTTCCTGCAAAATCCCACTGGATTTGCCAAGATAAGGACATCTTTTCACACCCCTTACTCACACTCCTTTTATCTTCAACCTAATTTTTACCCATTCATCTCAAAATGAGAGCACAGTTTTGCTCGGGCTTTCCTTTTTTTCCCCAGTGAGGCCTCCCTCTGCCTGAAATCCCCAAAATCGCTGACACAGTGCGCTCCTCCAGGAATCCAGAGCCTTTCCCACTGAGTTACAAGCTGCCAAGGAGGCTATATTATAACAAAAGGAGTTTTTATATCCTCCTGTAGGCAGAACACTGGAAACTGCCATGAAATGCACATTATCCGAAGGGGATTTGTTGATGGATAGAATCAACTTATTTAGGAAATTTCCAGCTGATCTGTAAACATGCCCCAGAGAAGGACGGAGACAGCAACAGTGGTGCAGGCAGTGTCTGAACCCTCTTGGCCCCCATCCTGGGACTTAATATCTTAATAACTTGTCCTCATGAGTCACGGCAGGGAAGGAGCCAGCATTGCTCTTGTCACACTGGGTAAGTGGACTGAAAGGCTGTCACGGACTGAGTGGCTCGAGATGGGGCTGGGTGAGACGTGTCCATCGTGGCAGGGATGCTGTTCTTTGCTAGGGATCTTGTTTAGAGGACTGAAAGGAAAAATAACACAGGGGAAAATAAAAGGTAGGTAAAGATTAAAAGGAAGAGGTAGGGAGTGACAAATTTTAGGTAAAACCCCTCGGTGAATTGTCTCACCAAAGTGCTCTGGGTCCAAGAAATCAAACAGTCCCTTCTGGCATTAAACTTCTTGATTAAATCAGTGAAGAGCTCTAATGGCTCCCAGGAGGCCAAGCCTGAATTTTCACCAGATCAGCACGGTTTGGTCTATCCCAGATTCCCTCAGCTGTACAAGGAAGTGCCCACAGATTCTGCCTCTGCGCCTAACAGGACCCTGGCAGCAAAATACCACAACTGATTGGTATAGAGGGTTAAAAATCAGGGTGAGGGGTGATTTTTTTCTCCCTTTTGGTTCTGCGTCACTGGCAATGCAATTTTTGCAGGCTGAGCTGCAGTCACACAAATCCACTCCCTCCACTCCCTTGCAATGATTTTCCTGAACAGAAGCTGACAGGAAAAGAAGGAAAGACTCAGAGAAGTAGCAAATCTTCACATCTGTGTTAGACTGCACCCATGAGCAAATTCCCAGTGGCACCAAAGCAAAACAAACCTGAGATCAGACTTCCCTCTCAGGGGAAAGCCACGTGTTTAACATCCAGGATTCACAGGGTGAACCCAAACTCTCTTTGTAGCCAGCAAAGTGTCTGTAAAAACAGCACCTTGAGAGCTCCTCGCACACAAAACTGCCGAGTCCAGCATCAAAATCAGCCTGGGCTTGTTGGAGCTGCAGATCCAGGCCGGCTGTGAGAGAGGAGCTCCATCCCCCCCTGGCTCCCGTCTTCCCAGGACACGTTATCCAAAATCCTCCCGCCGAGCCCGATTCCTGGCACGGACGTGGGAACAGGAAGGAGCACTGCGAGATGTTCGGGTCCCAGCCCACGTCTTTGCAAAGAGACACCAGGGCTGCCCAGACAAGGGAGCCGAATTTTCCCACCCCAAAAATTCCCCTAGAACGGTGCTTTCCTCTGCAACTTGCCGTGAACTCCATTTCCTTGCCAATAATGGGGGTAAGAGGGGAAAGGATCTGTCATGCACCCCCCTCCCAAGATCATTCATCTTTCCTTTCTTCAAGAATAAAAAAGGGAGAGAACCAGAAATCACTTGATAATATAATTAAAATACATTTCTTTTTTTCCACTCCCTGATTTTCTCTGCTTTATCAACTTTCTGCTGACAGGGAGACCCTCCCAAAGGAAAAGGAAAAAGGGAACAGACTAAAGGAATGAAAGAATTTGTCCCCAGAAATATTTCTCCACTTTTCTCCTAAACCTGGGAGACTTTTATGTGAATATTTACCAAATGAAGATTTGGATGGGCTTCCCCTCTTTTTAAGGAGACATAATACAAGTAAGATTTCTTCCATGTTTAATTGTTCCATGAAAAGAATGGGAGGAACCTCAAAGAAACGGGGAGTTTAACATTAATTTCCAAATTAAAAATGTAGACATATCTACATTTCATTGTTTCCTTGTGGTGAGAAACACTGAGGGAAAATATTGAAAACTACAACTTGCAAGGAACAGCGATCAGGATTTTTGTGAGAGTTGCATTTTCCAGCAAAAACATTTTAAGGAAAGGAAAAAAAAAAAGAGAGAGAGAGAAAGAGAGAGAACAAACCTTATCAGTGACATGTTTTGGTCCCTGCTATCCAACAGCCTCTTGAATTTTAACCCCAGAGATTTGTATCTAGGTCAAGAGTCCTCCCGCCCTCCTTCCCCCGGCACAAGACCGAGCCTATCATTCCTCAGGTTAGAAATGCCTTTTGCAAAACCCTCCTTGGGTCAGCAGTTAGACCGAGCTCAAGGCCAATTCATATTCCATACGAATGGGTTGGTCCAGTCCTAGTGACAGCAGCCAGAATATCAAATATACCCCAAAACTGGCCTACTTGATGATATTTAAAACATATGGCACGGCGACGGGCCCGGCATTTCCATAGCTTCACGTGTGCGTGTTACTGATACGCTGTGTTTTATAATGAAAATATTGGGACACGTTGGATTGCTGGCCCCCCTCCCCCTCCCCTCCGCCTGGAAGAATTTCATCACATGTCTGCAGCGCTCTGATTTTGGGATTTATCTGTGCTCAGTGCCCGGCAGATGTTTGCTTCAAATCGCCCTGCGCTGGCCTCGCCTCACTCCTGCAGTGCTCACCGGGAGCTGGCGTTCCCCATTCCCCACGGGGAACAACACTCCTGGGAATGGAGCTGGGAACAATGCTGGGAGCACACACTGGGATTGAGAAAACCCCGTCCTGTCTCGATCCTCCACATTCATAGTCTGTCACACAGCAGAACAAAGGTGCCAGCACTGAGATGTGCCCAGGGTCTGCGGGTGTCAGGGTTCAGCACCCACGCACTGAGCATGTCTGGCTGACTGACCCAAAATTGTCACTTAGAAGCCCATTTTTCCACCAGCAGGTTCACATCATCACTAGACAGCACATGAAAGCCATGCCCTCCAGTGGCCCACACATCCTCAACTGCACCTTGTGTTTCTACATTTGCCAAGGCACCACCAAACCTCCCTTAATGCTCATCCCCAGAAGTGTTTTTGCACAAAGTAGACAGTTGCACTTTGGGACTTTCAAAATTCTTATGTCAGCAAGGTCATGCTGAAGATTGATCTTTTGTAATACTTGCAGCAACCCTGCTGCATCAAACTTCTGCTTTCCACCAAAGAGAAATTTCCACGCTTGTGAAAACTTCCTTTAGGAAGTTCTCAGCTTCCTTGAAAACAAGGTGTCTATTTGCAACCAATTTTTTTTTTTAAATTTGCTTTCTGTATCAGGTTTTCACCCTGTGCTCCCGGCGAAAAAATTAGATCCCACTTTAAGAAAAGAAAAAAAACACAGGGAGCAACATTAATTACAAAATATCAGAGCTCTGGTTGCACAACACGCCTTGAGACGCTGACGTTTCTGGCTGTTAATTTGGGCTTTGCCTCGTAAGCCAGAAGGTATTTGTCCCACCGACCACGCCAAAGGTTTGGGAAGTGCTCTCTGTGCCTGCGTGGCGATGAGCTGCAGACCCTGGATCTTCATGAACCACCCAATTCTCACAGCTCCCAAGGCAATGCCAGCCCGGGATACACCAGAGTTGGTGGAAGCATCACACCCTGCCCAAAGCTGGTCATCATCCTTTTTATTTTTGGTGCAGCCCAGTTCTCTCCATTTTCCTCAGGTTGCTTTCCCTGCTCGGGCAGGGATAAGAGTTATCCAGAGAAAACATGGTTTTATGGAGGTGAGCTCTGAGGAAGTGGCTGCTCATGTGCTTGTGAGTGCTTGGCCCTCATGAAAGACTTTGCATGGAAATGGGGTGGTTCTGCTGGAATTTATCAGAAATGTCCCCCCTGCCTCCTGGTGAGACCCCAAAAAATCGAGAGGGACAAGTGTTTCTCTGATTCACTGTGGGCTTATGCTGTTCCCAGGATGTCACTCTTGAGCAGGATAGTAATGGGAACTTGTAAATTGAGAATCCTTGAGACATTCCTGTTTTTTTCCCCCGGTCCTTCCAGTCCTTCCGTAGTTAGTGGATCATCTGTCCTCCTGCTTAGACCTGAGTTTCCACTCAAAATCTGTTGCATCTCCCACTTCATTCTCTACTATCCTCAAGCAGATGGCTCATCCCACTGCTTTACCCCTCCTCTCCAACGAGACAGAGTCATTTAGGTTGGAAAAGGCCTCAAGATCATTGAGTCCAACTTGATTCCACCCCCTCAATGGCACCTTTTATCCTAACCCCGAAATATCTGCCACAAAGAACTCCAGAGGAGCTGCATTAAAGCCCACCAGATACATCTATTTCCAGAACCCAGGGCATCCCGTGCAGTGAGGTGCCTCCAACGCTAATTCCCTCTAAATGAAAGGCTGCCCAGCAGCATCCTGAAAATCAGGCTTTGAAGCCGGCTCGCAGCTCCCCAAGCCTATTATTGCTTTTTCAGATATTCCCCACTCTGTCAAAATTGTGCAGATGGCTCTGTCACGAGTGCAAAGGCAGCACTCTCGGTGTCTTCCCCACACAGGAGATGTAAGCCAGCTCATACAGAGGATCTTCCAGCTCTATTTCCTCCATGTGTTATTTTTATGTATCTTCCAGGGAAATGCGACTGGAGAATTTGAATTTAATAAGTGCGGGATATGGGGTGCTATTAAGGCTTCAAAGCACCATCAAGCAACAGTGATGGATCAAAGGCCTACGAAAATATTGCATGGAATTATTGGCCCTTGAGGAGAGCGAGACACGACAAATGCCTACTGGATCCCTGCTCCAGCCCCCTTGGAAGGAGGGAATTATTAAAGGTCGCTGCAAAGCCTGCTGAGAGCAACATAAAGTTTTCTGCTGACTGTGCAGGTTGTGGATCAGACTCCGAGTCACCTGACAGGGCCTAGAGTGGAACCGACAGCAAACTCGAGCTTTGCCAAGAGCGCCAAGGAGGAGGAAATGAAACCTCACCGCCGCATTGATGCCAGAAACAAAACAAAAAAACCCCCAACAAATCACAAAACTCAACTGATAATGAAAAAGCTGGGGGAGGTTCAGGCCGAGGACAGGTATATTTTACATCTCTTCTCCTCTAGCAGACACTTCAAAGAGTTTTTGAGCTAAAATACACAAAAATGCAATGTTTTGCAATCCACCACAGGTTGGGCTGCTCGTCCTCCTGGAGGAGAGAGCTACCAGGGAGCGATATTTAATTCCAGGATTGGATAACATGGAAGCTAGGCCATATCCATGGGCTGCAGCTGCTGCCGAGCTCACCTCCTGGAGAAGGTTTGAGCTCATGCATCACCTCCTTAATTTCATGCAATAATTTATACATTTGAAGCTGACCACATAGGATGTTGTTCTCTCCCACTGAGACCAAAACCTATCTCACTATGAGGATGCATCCAGCACTGGAATGCACCTTACAGCTTCAGCCAAAGGAATGTTTCTCAAGGCCACCCCTCTGGGAGATGCTGCAGGCAGGGTGTGGGCAGCTGGGACAGGAATTAGAGTCCAGGAATTCTGCTGGAGCACTGTTTCCCACTGTCCAGACCCACTGTGGCAGGATACCTGAAGGATGCCAGTAAGGAATCTGGAGAGGAAATTTGGACAAGGGCCTGGAGTGATGGGACAAGGGGAATGGCTTCCCACTGACAAAGGAAAGGGATAGATGGGATATTGGGAAGAAATCCTTGCCTGTGAGGGTTGGTGAGGCCCTGGCACAGGGTGCCCAGAGGGGCTGCATCTGCCCCTGGATCCCTGGCAGTGTCCAAGGCCAGGTTGGACAGGGTTTGGAGCAACCTGGGATAATGGAAGTTGTGGGATGGGATCTCCAAGATCCCTCCAACCCAAATAACTCTGGGTTTCAATAATAATGATGATGATGATGATGATGATGATGATGATGATGATGATGATGATGATGATGATGATGATGATGATGATGATGATGATGATGAGCCGGTCACCCTTGCCCAGCCAAGAACACCAGAGACGTGATGGGAAGGGTAAAGGATGCCCTGGACCCTGGGTGCAGCAGGCCTGGGAGGTTCATACCTGCTGCCTCATCCAAACATCTTCCCTGACCCTGCACATGCAAATCCACACAGATGTTCTGCAGGAATGCTCTTCCTGTGCCTCTGAGGGGTGCAGCTGTTTCCCGGATTGTTTCATTTCCAGCGCTGGGGCTACCGCGCACACGTTTGGTGTCCACAGGTCGTGTGTCTACAGCCACAGCTTCACCCAGGAGGCTTTGACACCCCAACAAACAGGGCTGCTGCCCCTGAGAAAACAGCCAGCCCACCCAAAACTCCTGGAACAACAGCCCAAACTAAATCACACTCATTTTATGAATTTTTATGGTTCCTTCCTTTAAGTTCAACCGGCCTCAAGTTTTGAGGACTTGTTTGTTTGGCTTGCGGCTTTTCCACTTAATTGCTTTTGAAAGAAATAATGGGCCTTTCCTGCTTTTTCTTGCTAGGAACGTCAAGCCTAGTTTCCCCTGGATTTGTTGAGGGTCCCAGAAGTGGAACTCAAGCTTTTGGGGGCCCAGTTGAGCCTTTAACAAAACTATCTTTTCTCCTTGATGCTTATTCAGGTGTCTGAGTTAAACAGGTGTTGGTAAAGACAAAGACAAAAGTTTTAATCAGTCTGAGAAATAATTTCCTCTCTCAGCTGAGCAGCTTTGGCTCTCCCCTCGAATATTGTGAGTATAGTTAGTAATTATTATTTTTTCTTCCTTAAATGGAAAATTTCAACCTTTCAGCATCAAATTAAACACCAAAGTGAAACCAAATCAGCTAGTAGCCAAGAAATATGATCAGAAGGCACCAGCCCATTGCTGCAGCAGAAACCTAAACTGCAACATGTGGAGGTGAAGAGCTCAGGGTGTCTGGTTTTCCAAAATAAATCATATTTTCCTAGGAATGCTGGCATATTTCACAAAATGTTGTTCTATTTAGAAAATGAACATTTTTCCCCCCTCAGTAACTGTCAGGTTCTTCTTTATCTCCTTGCAGAAAAGTTCACCAGTCACCCAGGGCACTCTGCCTTCCTTCCTTCAGGAAAGCAACACCCAAAGGACTCAAGCCCAGAGGCCCAAGGTGGAGCTCCCTGGTTTAAGCAGATGAATATTTGGGGAGGATAAGCCCAATTGCCAAACCAGCAGAACTGTTCCTTTCTGGTACAGGGAACCCAGGTATCATCTCTGTCATCCCACAGCCGGGCTGCTGGGAATTGGAACACTCCAAAGGCAGGACTTCTCACTGCTGGGAAAGAAGAAATTATAGGAGAATCCCAGTATTGTGGAATGAGAAATGAGGACAGAGATTGTCCCTTGTTATCCAGGCAAAGGAGAGCTCCAGGCTTTGCAAACTGTGAGTACCTCAGGAATCCAAAAGCCAAGGTGAAGTTCAGAGCTGGCCAAAGTACTTGCAAACAACTGATTTTAACTGACCCCATCCTCTTCTGGAAAATTCAGTTTTTCCCACTTGAGAAACCCTAACAAATCTTCCCATGTTTGGCCTTGGTGTTCAACATTTTGACTGTTCTAAATCATGGCAATTCCCAAAATCCCAGTGGGCTCCAGCAGATGTGCCCAGCTCCAGAGTTACCATGTCAAGTTCATTGTTTTGGCGTCCCTCTCCCCAACATCTGACCTGCCAAATGCTGCACCTTCGTGGTTAAATTCCAGAGCCAGCAGTTAAAACTTGGCTTTGAGAGAGGTTCTTCCCTGGGACCCATGAGGAAAACCATTTATTGCATCAGCAGCTTAATTACTCCAGGGCTTTCCTTTGTTTTTCCCAGTACCTTGTTTCTATCTTTTCACCTCATGATACTGTTAAACTACAAGGCTGGTTCACCTCTAGGATTCTGGTTAATCCTCAAAAATATTGGAGTGCAGCAATACAAATAACAGGCTTGGAGCAACCTGGTGTAGTGAAAGATGCAAGAGCCCCTTGAAGTTGGTGTTGCAATCCAAAAAAAACATTAAGAGAAGCTTGACCCTTCCAGCCATTCCTGAATGCTGTTGGAACACCCAGGCTGGCTTTGGATTCACCTTTATATTAGTGGGAAGCCCTTCTTTCCCAATTTAACAAGGCCGGAAATGGGGCAGGAAAAGGTGAGGAGAATGAAATATTTCCCATGCTTTGATTTTCCAGTTCATGAAACAATATTTTCATTTTTCCCAGCCCAGTTTTTTTAAACTACAGTTGCTTCTGCTGCAGCCACATTTAATATTCCACCTTCCAAAAAGAGGGAAAAAAAGAAAAAAATTCCCACCCGTGGATTCCCGGGGAGATGTTCCACTCTGATTTGCAATTAGTGGTGGCCTCAGGCAAATGACCTAAAATAGAAATGTTATTTTTGGAATTGTGATAGCCACCACTTTTTGCTCTCCTGCAGAACACCCGTTCTTTCTGCTGTGTGCTGTCATTAAAAGCAGAATCCACAGCGGCGACGCCTCTGCCTTTGGGTTTCTTTGCTGCTGCAAGGCAGACACTGCCAGCCCTGTGCTGCCAATGTGGGAGATTACACGGGTTTCTCATCTGGCCAGAAATCCGTGATCAGGTTTTCTGCACCCCATGCTTGAGTCAGAACTAGGCCTGGCCTAAATTCTCCTCATCCCACTGACAGTGCTGCAGATGGGAATGGGTCCCCAACAGCTTCAGGCTTGAGATCCCAACCCAAAACCCGGAGAAGACATTGCAGATCTCCTTTCTTATTCCAGAGGGGGAGAAATTCAGGCCTGACTTTAATATATCCATATCTTTAAACACCTGCCTGTGTCCTACAGGAGGTAAAAGGGCTCAGAGGCTCCTCTCCTCTCCAAGACATGCTCCAGTGGGGCAGCCATGGCTTCTCCGGGCCTCACTGCCTTTACAGGGAAGGATTTCTCCCCAATATCCCATCTATCCCTGCCCCTGGCAGTGGGAAACCATTCCCTGTGTCCTGTCCTTCCGTGCCTTGTCCAACATCCCTCTCCAGCTCTCCTGGAGCCCCTTCCAGCCTCTGGAAGGGGCTCTGATGTCTCCCTGGAGCCTTCTCTTCTCCAGGATGACCCTTGAAATTCACACCTTGCTTGGTCAAAGCTTGGATGGAGCTGCCACCTTCATAAAGGAGATGGACAAAAGGTCTGTGGGCATTTCCTGGGAGACAGGGACATCCAATGGGAAAATCTCAAAGTCCTCCCCTGGTCTTTTTTTCTGTCAGCCTCCTGCAAAGCCTTGCTTGGAAAGATCCCTATTCCCAGGCTCCTCAAGCACCAAGCTGAGGGATCCAGGTGGATCCACCAGAGCAAGGAGAGAGCTTCTACCGCCCCTCTCCTCACAGGGGGATCCAAACGCACACCTTGCCACATTTATTGCCAGGACAATCCTGCAGTGGGAATCGCTGCCCCGGGCCAGCCTCTCCTCCACTGGTCCCGCTGCTCCGGGGCTTTGGACGGGGAGGAAGCAGAAGGGAAGAGAGGGCACATCAGCTGGTAACAGTTCAGAAACAGATGTACATTCCTGCACAGAACTCCGGCCTGAGCGTATCCAATTACTTTGGAACCGCGCTCCGCTCCGAGCGTCTCATCCCTAAAGCCCCGCTCCCTGCTCCTCCCGCCCCTTATCTGCACCGCTCCTTTGCTTTTGATTATGAACTTGTCACCGCAGGGGGAGTGCTCTGGGGGACACACGGGATGAGAGAACAAAGCCCAGGCACCAGAAGTGGCAGGGACAATCCCGGCTGGGGCTGCCGAGGCTGCCAAGGGGAAGGTGCTTGCACCGGGTCACTCCCGGTGAGTGCTGCACAAGCACTAAGGAATTATCCCTAAAAAAAAAAAAAAAAGAGGGAAAAATGAATCGGCTTAATCAGATCTGGCTGTAGTAGAGGTGGTTCGATGCTGGGTGCGATTTGGGAGTGGAATGTTTCTGAAAGGAGAAGGGATGCTCTCCTCTGTAGCAGGAGGAGGAGGAGGGCAAAAAGCACAACAGCGTCTGGTTTTCCCCCAGTTTTTTCTCCAAAAATTGGCATTCCTGGCGGCTCCCCCAGCAGAGGGGAGCTGGGAGAGCAGGCTGCATGCACTGAAAGGTTATTACCTGCACTGTCAGGGCACCCAATATTTTCCTGCTTCCCGTGACAAGCAGCAGGAGGGGTGGCAGGAGGCTAAAATCCAAACCTTCTCCTCTTCAGCACAGAGAGGCCAGAGGGTGATTTTCTGGCCAAACCCAGCCAAGGGGACAAGTGGACCACAGGCTTTCTATGGAGAACAAATCCCAACCCACATTCATTATTGCCGACTAAGAAAAAGATCTGGGAGCCTGGTAAAGGCAGGGGAACAGCATGATAGTGAGTGTCACATTCAACCAGGGCATTACAATTCCACCAAAACTATTTTTTTTTATGTGGCAGTTTTTATTTCCGGACATCTCTCCCGCCCTGCTGTGGTGGCAGGAAGGATGGATCCAGCCCAGCCCACTTTGCCAGCAGCACCTTCGTGCTGCTTCCCCCACAAACCTCCCTAAACTCCCCTTTCCTCCAGGGGTCCTGGATCATGTTTCAGCCCAGGCTGGTCCCCTGCGTTTGGTCTGCTCCAGGGTAGATATTTGCAGGATTGTCACCACTGGACTAAGTCCTGGCACCAAGCACTGCAGCAGTGGAGGGTACACACACACACAGAGCAGCTCCGGAGTGATGCTTGCTGGAGCTGGGCTCATAATTACCCCATGGCCAAATCCCACCATAAATTTCCCCTAATGAAGCCTGCCTGATACTAAAAGGCTTTGCACATTTAGAGGTTACGCATAGCAGCAATTCCCTTAGGGAGAAATCCTGCCTCGATCCTGCAAACACTCTTTCAGTCTCATTTGCTGAAGCGAGGCAGGTTTTTATTTAATTTATTTACTTAATATTAGCTGTTTAACCCAGAGGAGCACGGGGCTGCTCTGCTGCTGCTGCCGTGCAGCCCAGACAGGCACATCCCAAAATACCAGGAGCAGCAGCCACTCGGCTGGACCAGGATCACACCACCAGCTTTTTCCCAGTGTGATATGCAGGAGCTGTGGCTGTGCTTGTATGGGATTATCCCAAACTCCCTGCGCCAGTTGAGAATGGGACATGTTGAGATCCATCTGCACAGTCCAGAACTCCTCTGTCATTTGTAGGATCAAGTCCCAGCCCATGGAAACACCTCACACCCTAGGAGGTCAAGCCCTGCTTTTGGTGGTCATGGCAGGACCATAAAAAGCTGGAAAATAAATGTTGGCAGGGCAGGAAGAGAGGAGATGAAAGGCACAACCAGCAGCTCCACTCGCCCTCCTCACCAGCTAGGATCATCTTCCCTTGCCATTGGTGCTCTCAAACACAGCCCAAAACATCCCTGCTCCCTCCCTGAGCAGCTTTTTGTGGGTACCTGCAACCCTTTTGGGCAGAGCAACCCAGTAGTTCAGCTCTGTATCCCACCCTACCCTCCTGTGCTCCATGAATCCCTCCATCCCCACTGCCGTCCTGTGCTCCATGAATCCCTGCATGCCCACTGCCCTCCTGTGCTCCATGAATCTCTGCAAACCCACGGCACCTTGCCCCCATAAATGCAGTGCCATGGGCTAGGAACCTGTTTGCTGGCAAAAACAGGAATGGTGCCCCTCCAGCCTTCGCTGATGGCTTCCCTCAATACTTGAGAAGGATCCCAGGCACTCAGGAGGCTCCTAAATAACCCACACACAAATCAAATAGCCCTCACAAGCAGCGGCATCTGCTGTGAGGTCCACAGGGCTGGTACTGGTACATCCCAGTCCACTTGTACTCATGGAACTCCAGGTTTCGGATGCTGGAGCAGCCCTCAGATCCAGCCCAAAACCCTTCTGGGTACGGGGATTTGGGGTGAGAGCGGGAGCAGCGCCCGCCCTGCCCGGCTCACCGGGGTCTTAAATTGGATTAAAAATCTATTTGTGGAACTGCCTCACTTTTGGACTTCTGTGCTGCACCTGAAAGGCTTTCCTTTGGAAAGCAAACACAGGCTCTCCCCGGGGGCTGCCTGGGGAAGGCTTTCCACTATAAACATTACCTACCAGCAGTGCAGCCAGCCCCAGGCAAGCCAAAAATTCCCTCTCCTACCAAGGAACACTTTCCAATCAAACCAGACATTATTTTTTTCCATTAATGAGTGTTGATACCTACTGGAAAACTTTGCAAAGAAATCCACTCCTAAGTAATTCTTCTGATACAGCATTGATGTTTGTCCAGTTTCTTTTGTCTTGTTTCTTTTTATTATTATTATTGTTCTATTTTATTTCCCTGCTCCGTATTGAAAACATGATCTTTGCCACTCAGGAATGCATCTGTTCCTGCAATTTGGGCTATGACTGAAATCAGAGGTCCAAATCCGATTTTCCTCTGCCTTAGCTCCACGGAAGCAAGCGAAGTTTTCCCACATTTCCCGACATGGTGTGATGCAGAGGGAAAAAGAGACCTGTTCTGTTGGATAGATCAAAAATCCTGCTATCACAGTTTTTGTGTGCTGGGATACTGTAAATTCAGCAGTAGGATATTCTGGAGGAGGAAAACATGTCCTCCTACCCTTGGCTGCTGATTCCCTAAAATGTATAGTTTAGCATTTAATCGAAGGGGGGAAAGCAGGGAGCAAATGGAAGTGCATGGCCAGTGTTGCCTCTCCAGGCTCCTCTCCATGGGTTTTTCCACAAACTATTAGCTTCTCTCCAGCTGATCCGTATTTTGGGTTTGTCCAGGAGGAGTTTTTCCCATGCCCTCCACAAATAGGGGTTTAGCCCCCTCGCCCCCAAGTAAGTCTCCACTGTCCCCATAGCCACTCTGAGGTCACCCTGTGGGATGAGGAGGCAGGTCCCCACCCCATCCCTGTAGGACAGGGGGTTTGCAGGACCCCCAGCACCAGGGGGCTGGAAAACAGGGCCCTATTCCATAAAAACGGGGCTCGCTCTCGTGAGTGGAGGGGTCGCTCCCTCTGCACCCTGATCTGGGCATGGATTCTCTACAGCCTGGCCACGGAGCTGGGAATGGGACTCTGGGCAGTACCCCCAAAAACCTGGGGTGGCTGCGGGGGATTGTCCTGGAGGGGTGCTGCAAATCCAGCATCCCCGGGGGCGAGTGGTGGCGTTCGCCAGCTATCTTTGATTCGAGGTGCATTCCCAAGATTTTAGTTAAGTGTAACATAAAACTGTGAAAGTTTAGCAGGGGAAAAGCCTTCCTCCCACCGACCTGGCCGGCCAATCAGGAGGGAGCCCCGCACCTCCCTCACTTCTGACAACTATTTAGCAACTGAGCTCAGCTAAAGTTTCCAAAAAGTTAGAATAACTTCCTCTCTCCAAGACCTCAATTTTTTTACACAACCTCGGTCCTTGAAATAAGAGCCCTTCAAGCAACCTGGAAAACGTTTGGTCAGCAAAAAAAAAAAAAAAAAAGGGGAAAAAAAAAAAGAAAAAGAGAGTCCTCCTGTTTTTCCAAAGGATCTGTCTCAGGAATTTAAAGCACATTTAAGACATACACACACTCACATAACATAAGGAGGGGGGGAAAGGCTCTTCCCCTCCCCTTCTTGCAGAAAGCATGGAAGAAAGCTCCAGTTCTCCTGTTTCCCCTGTGGATAGTTTGGGGACCAGTGAAGAGGAGCTGGAAAGGCAGCCAAAGAGATTTGGCAGGAAGAGAAGATACAGTAAGAAGTCCAGCGAAGATGGCAGCCCCAACCCCGGGAAGAGGGGGAAAAAGTCCAGTCCCAGCTCCCAATCTTACGAAGAACTACAGAGCCAGAGGATCCTGGCCAACGTCAGAGAGAGGCAGAGGACTCAGTCGCTCAACGAAGCTTTTGCCGCCCTGAGGAAAATCATCCCCACACTGCCCTCTGACAAACTGAGTAAAATCCAGACGCTGAAGCTGGCGGCGCGGTACATAGACTTCCTCTACCAGGTGCTACAGAGCGACGAGATGGACAGTAAGATGACGAGCTGCAGTTACGTGGCTCATGAGAGGCTCAGTTATGCCTTCTCCGTGTGGAGGATGGAGGGAGCGTGGTCCATGTCGGCCTCCCACTAGCCACCGCCCAGGCCGGGCCAGCCCAAGGGGTAGGTACCCATTTCTCTTCTCCTGGATGATGCTCTGGGTCTGTTTCCTTTCCTTAGCCCTTCGTGGAATTCTGGGGATGTTGATGGGTTTGGGGTCACCAACCTGGAGGGCAGCATAGGCACATCCAGTTCCTCCCGCTCCCCCCGCACCGGTGGAAATTCAAATAAATGGAGCTTTCCAGGAAGGCAAAAATGCCCCAAATTTGTGGGGGAGGAGGGCTGAAATAATAATCAGCATGCTTTTGCTCTGTGGGAATGTGGAGTAAGAGGGGGCTGGTGTTGAGAGCTGGATGATGAGGGACAGAGGGGAAACCGTCACCGCATGAGATTAGCCAGAAAGCGCTGCTTCAGAGAAGGACTCGGAGAGGAAAAGGTGATGGCCACAACAGGCTGACAAGGGGATCCAAAACAGCTGCTGCCCCACTCCGTGGGTGTCTGCACCCCAAAAACCCCAGTGCTGAACCCTGTGGTGGACACAACCCCTCCCAGCTGGGGGGCCAGGGGGTCAGCAGGACCCACGCGGGGCTGGGCGACGGGTTCGCCGCAGGTTGTGTTTCTCTTAAAAGAAACGAGCAGCAGATGTCGGCTGCAGTTCTGGGCTGTGCCCCTTCCCCCTCACACAGCAAAAAGCAAACAGACATAGGAGAAACTCTGCTAAATTATTGGGTTTGTCCAGTTTCCCTTCCCCAAAGTGACAGTAAAGGAGCGGCTGGCGTTAGGCGCAGTTTCTTATTTACTCTCCCCACCAAACCCTTCCTCGTCTCTTTCCATTAGCAGAAAACTACTTCCTCTTCAGTTGCCTTTGTAATATTTGGGGAGGGAGGAATAAACAGTCAGAAAGGAGGGGGAAAAAAAGCCTTTTAATAACACCCTCATCTCCAGCTAATTAAGCAGAGCAGCTCTGCATTGTGTCAGCCAGAGTTTGGGTCTGGCCAGGCGCTGTCTGGGGCTCCATACATAAAACAGAGCCCACAAACCCATTTCACCAAGCAAACACTCCAAAGGGACATTTTCCCCTGCCACCCTTGTGATACAAAAATAAAATAATTTCATCATGTGCAGAGTTGAAGAGGAAAGTTTATCCCATTGCTCATTTGCCTCTCTAAAGAGGCAAATCCATCTTTGTTCAGCCAGCAATGAACGACTCATTTGAATACATAAAATACAGAACCAGGCAAAAACCTGATGCAACTGCATTGCCTCAGTTCAAAAAGCTAAAAAATGTGAAACCAGGACTTAGTAGTGGTGTAGAACAGACTTTAAATCATTTTAGATGTAAATGTTTCACTTGCATCCTGAAATGGTTTCTAATTTGCAATTTGGTGCTGGAATAAGCTTTTCTAGTGATTTCCCAAAATATGAAAAAAAGTCTCAAAATTGGTTATTCTACCCATTGCATGAGCTGCCTGTTGTTTAGCTTTATTTTAATAGGTAACACTGTTGTGATGGCTGGCATTCTTATATTTTGCAAGTCGTGCCCCTATTTCAACTGCAAAAATCCCAAACTGAGTGGGTATTTCAAAAGCTAAACCCTCCGTTTATAAAACAGAGAGCCTTTTCCCATGCTAATCTGGCTAAAAAACTGCAGCAAACAGATTTAAAAAAAAAACGCAAAAAAAAATCCACACAAAAACCCAGGCTTCTTGTCAAAACCAGATGTAAAATGTCCCGAACACATATTTCTTCAGCAGTTTAGATTGGCTGAATAGGAAAGTGCTGGGCTGGAACAATGCATTGATTCTGTTGTTTTCCAAATGATGTGTTGCCATTAGCCAAGGATGGTTGGAAATCTGTTATCTAATACACAACCACTCCTAGCACATGGGGTAAAATCTGCCTTTTTTAAACAGCATTTTACACGCCACATTGATTAAATTATTATTAACGTTGCTTTGATGAGGCAGACTTCATAGGTAGGTGCTCAGATTGTCCCTATCCCCCCCAAAAAAAGTGACGATATAATGGAAAAACAAGATTCAGAAGCAAACCCTGGCATGTTTTGGTTTGATTTGGAATAAATCAGAATTCGGCTCCTTCGCCGTAACCCAGCCGCCAACCCAGCATTCTGAGGTGGCTCTTGCAGAGGAAGATCCCAAACTTTCCCCCTTTCCCTGTGTGCCTGAGTTGTGCAGGAACACGCGTGTGGTTGGACTGTTGAAAAGGTTGTTGACAAATGGCCTGGTGCGGTGCGGTGTCAAATTCTATCGTTTATGGCGACAGAAATTAGGGCTGCCGGAAAATAAAAAATAAAACTACAACAAGGTCCTCAAGAAACCCTTGAAAACAGGCAAGTTTAGTTGGGTGGTGGGACTTTTTACAGGTAAGAGGGGAGCAGCCTGTGCTGCCTCAATGGACAAAAAATCCATAAGAATTTGCTGTATGGGTTTGGGATCTGCCTTTCCTAGGGAGTAGGAATTGCAAAAGTGGGGTGAGCGCCGCTCGGGCTGGGCTGCCACTCTCCGTTTTCCCAAGGTTTTGGGGCGAGAGAAGCAAGGAAATGTTTTCTCCTTGGAGGGCTGCAAGCAAAACAGAAATCAGAAGAGCTGTTTGATTAGAAAATCAGAGCCTTGGGAACTGGGAAAATGCCACCTGGCCCCTGCGAATGCCAGCAGGTCACTGCTGCCCTCTCCCCTGGCCACGAGACCTTTTCCTGTTCTGCTCCACGGAATTCCAGACAACTGACTCCGGGAGTCGCAGGAGAAGCAGGCGCAGCTTTTTCACCTCTAGGACTGCAGCGGGGTGTTTCAGCCTAGCCTTCCTCCCCCCGAAATCTCCCCATCTTCACCGCCGGCACCTGCTCCTCTCCCCTCACAGCCACCTTTACCTTTTGCTTTTGAAATGTTCCACGGGCTCTAAACTGAAAAGAACAAAACAGGAAAAAAAGACAGCATGTTTGCTGATATTCCTTTTAGTAGGGAACAAACCTGTCCAGCCTGGATGGCAGGACCAGCCAGCAAAGTGTGAAGGAAAACACAGCCCAGGACCCTGGACCAGTATGACCAGTCTGCTGCTCCTTCCCACTCACTGGGGATGAGCTCTTAGCCTGCATGGGCTGGCACTGGCACTGGGAAACTCTTTTCCCACCTTTTTCATGCTGGAGAAGCCCCATTTAAGGCATGTGTTTGATCCACAGCCCTCATCCTATCGCTCATTCAGACTTGCAGGGCTTGCTTCCAGTATAAAACACTAGCATCCTATTTCATTTTCTCCTTAAAGAAGCAAGCAGATGTTATCTCTGCTGGCCCTGGGAACAAAACCTAATTCTATAGTGTCTGAGCGCAGCACAGTTAACTGGGGGTGTAGTGACACTGGAACGAAGCCCTTTTTTGTCCCAAAAGCCCCATTTTTTTATACGCATCCTTCAAAAAATGTAAATAACTTTCCTTGACAGGAAGGATTGTAAAGTTTGGTATTTACATTAATAGCCTTGTAGCGGTGGGGAGGGGTGGGGGGGTTTCATCTCAGTGCATTTAAAAAGCCCAGCAAAATGCATTTTCGATCCTCTGTTTACGTTCGTGTCTTTCCTTGGGAAAGGATAAATCTGTTACCCAGCAGACACTAAACACGCTGCAGTCAGCCAAAAAACGCTCAGGCTCAGGGATCTTTGAAAAAGAGGGTGCAAGGAAAATGCTCCGGAGAAGGAGACATGCAAAGAGACAAATCTGCCAGGGGCTAGACTCAAATAAATGAATTACCCATCAGAAAGAGATGGAGACACGCATAGCGCAGGGAAAATGCTGGATCGAGTCCGAAGGAGCGCTTAGAAAAGTGGTAAAAACATGTTATTACTTAATCTTCTGGAGGCAGAGCTGCGGTGAAAGTCCTATCGGGAGAGATGTGCGTTGAAGGGTCATTAAGGGAACAATCGAGGCAGACATTTCGGCTAAGTAGATCTAATTTGTCTCCAAATTAGTCATCCTCACACTGCTCAGCTCTGCAGAGCGGCCCTAATTTTCAAAGCATCCTCGTTAAAACAAAGGCAGAGATTGAAACGCTTCTCCTGAGCAACCTCCCCTCACATTCCTTCCTACAGTGCTTTTTGGGGGCATATTTTCTGCAGTTGTAGGTAGCAGTGATAAATGAACCCTGGAGATCACAGCGGGCTCTTACAGAGCTGGGACAGATCCTGTAACCACTGCTGAGATCTCTTTTGGGGACATTTCATGTCACTCTTTCCCCCGGCAATATAATTATTTTTATAGCCGTAGCCCGGAGAATCATTTCCATGTGCTTCAGCACGACTTTGAAATCTCCGAGCCCAAAAGCTCCAGAATTTATGTCTTGCTGGAGAGCTGCAGGAAGGGTTTGACGAGACCACGAACATGGAAAGGGACAGCACCAGAACCCCGAAACACAGAGCAAGCTGAAAAAGCCATCAGAGAATTACAGCTGGCAAGGGAAAGCAGATATTTCGGGGACCTTTTCACCTCTCCTCCCAGGTTTTGCAGAAAACTGGGAAGGGGTGTAAAAAAAAGCAGATTGCTCCTTGCAAGATGCTGATCCCACCAGACACCTCGGTGGGTTGCTTGGAAAATCACCACAGCTCCTGATTCCCTTCTTCAGGCAAATTGGGAAGTGAGGAAAACCAAGAAACCATCCAGCTGGATATTAGCAGATTCGTACTAATTAATGATCGGTTCTCGAGAATTAAAACAGTAGAAATATTTGCCAGGGATTAAAACAAAAAACAAAAAAACCAAAAAAACCCACCACACCGAAACAACAAAACACCAGAGCAACACTTGGCATCCTGGCATTAATTAGATTTGTAGTTGTGGAAGATGACCACTCAGCAACAACAACTAATCACACACAAAGAGCAAATTAACTCAGCCAGCCCATAAATCAAGGCGAGGCAGCCCTTGCCCTCAGACCCATCCCTTTAACCACTTCCACACCAGGCCCAGCCAGTCCCCCAGCCCCAATGTCCTTGTCCTTCTCTTGCCAGTGGTGCAGCAAAGACGGGGGAATCAGGGCTCTGGGAGCTCTGCGGCATGTTCTTCTCCTCCTGCCTTAGAACAGGGATTTGGCAGGTAAAATAGAGGGTCTCTCTTTGAATTTTATTTCTGATCTGCCACCCAGAGCCCAAGGTTTTCAGTGTTTAGCAGTAAAGAGGGTTTTCCCTCGGGAATGGGGAGGGAAAAAAAAAATCAGTCGTTCACGTAAAGGGAAGGAGCGTCAGGAATTTGGAGACAGGTTCCTTGCAGGAGGAGGGTGCGAACAGGACAGGGAGGTTTGGTTACCACTTCCATAAAAATGTTAAATAAGCGACAACAACTCCTAAGCCCTGCTGATAACAGAGGTCTCAAAGAGGCCATAAGATCCCTGCATTCTCCGGATTTGTTCCATGACTTCTCCGGTGGCTCTCCCCGTGGTCTGAGCCTTTTGAGCCTTTTGGAAAAGGTGTGTTGATCTAAAATG
Organism: Prinia subflava; assembly: GCF_021018805.1. Taxonomy (NCBI): domain Eukaryota; kingdom Metazoa; phylum Chordata; class Aves; order Passeriformes; family Cisticolidae; genus Prinia; species Prinia subflava. The sequence goes on along the minus strand of NC_086252.1, from coordinate 5,895,254 downwards.
AGCACAGGAAAGGCAGCAGGGATTCTTTATTCCCAAACCAGCGGCCAGGGGGTGTCTGGCAGTGCCCAGGGGCTGGGATCCACCCAGATCCAACCCCTCTTTGTTATAATTATGTGATTCGGGATTTAAATTTTTTTTTTTTTTTTTTTTTACACCTGTGGTTTGACAAGGGATGGGATTGAGGCAGATCCGCTCTCCCCCAGATCACAAAAGTGGTCAGACATCAAACCAGAAAATAATCCTTGTGCCCTGCACTCTACGGTGAGCAACAGTCTCTCCTCTTCCTCCCATCTCCTCTCCACCTTTCAACCACAGCTTGGAAAACAGAAAAAGGAGGAGGTGGGGGCAAGAGAAGAGACAGATGTCTATGGGTTCAGCTTGCTATATATTTACTGGAAGACGTCCAGTAAGTCTGGCCTAGCTTTAATTGAATTCCTAATAAGATAGTTTTGCCTTGTTAGCTGCCATCCCCCAAGAAGTGTTTCCTTAAGAGATATTAGACCTGCCAAATGCATGCTTTAAAATGCATGAATTAGGTTTGGGGTGAGTTTAGCTACCAAAAATCCTCATGCAGTCATTTATCTGATTATGCCCTCCATTTCAGCTGTTCAGGCCTCCTTTAAAAATCATATGTTTGTGCTTAAATGTAAATAAACCAAATTGCTCTGCTGAAATGGGGGAATCACAGCTGAGCTTCCTATTAAAACTAATTAGTTAATCCAGCTTAGAAAATTCAGTAGGGTGGGATGGAGCCAGGGAGAAGCTTTCACAGAAAACCCAGTACTTTGGATGGCTGGGGATATTCCCCAAGGCATCCATACCCACTGTCCCCAAAATCAAGTTCCTCTACCAAATTAACCTGCCAGAGACACAAAAATGCACATTTCAGGCTGACCCTCATGGCAAATTTTGTGAACACCACGGTGAAATTTCTCCGTATGACGTGGCTCCTTAGGCAGAATTCCTGCCTGGGAGGGGAAGCTCAGAAATGTGAGGAATAAAACAATTAAAATTGTGGACTCAGGAGGAAGGCAAACAGGGAGATGCCTCCCAGCAAACAACTTGGCATTGATAACTGAAGGTAAACCACCTTGTTAAGGACAAGAAAGGAGCTTTTAGTTTAATCCATCCGCACAAAACCCACCTGGGCCCACAAGAAACCCCTTTACCATCACCCACAGATGCTGTCAGGACCACGCTTGCTCTGCAGCACAAAAAATCCCACCCTGAATATGGCCAGGACAAAGATGCAACAAAAATTTTTAACGACCTATTAATCAAAGGGGTTTGGATGGGGAAAATAGGTTTTCCATTTGTCCTAGCTGAGCACCTGCCTCCCTGTCCTTCTTATGTGTATCCCACCGGGATGCCCATCACCACCTCCACACCACAACCCCCTAAAATTCATCCCACAGGAACTTTTATGCCAATTCTTGTGAGTTTGAGTCTTTCTTCCCCCAAACACACAGGGGAGCTCACCCATCAGTGGGGTCCAGGGCATGGGATGTGTGGCAGGAATTGAGCCTCTGCATGGAAGCAGAGCATTTTCACCCATGGCACTGCCTCAGGGAATACTAGGGAATCACTCCCATGGAAATTTCTCAGTGAGAAACCAGGGCATAAAACCACATGATTAAAACAGGCCGGACGAGATAACACCGTTTTTTCAGATAAGTGCTCTGCACACAGCATATTAACTTGTATTTTTGCATATTGGATAAGATGGCTATCCTGCATATTTTAGTTTATTTTGCTTAATTATTTTGCCTGATGATCCCAGGAAATTTCTGATAGCACCAAGCTCTTTCTGCAGCAGTAATTGCAAGCACGACGCTCCGAGCGCGGCCCCACAGTCCCAAAGCTCCCTTCCAGCTCCGTGGGGGTTTGTGCACAGAACAACCTGACATTTTACAAGGGCTTTTTCATCCCTGGCCACGAAAGGGGCTGTTTAAGAGATCCCTGTGATTGCCAGCACTAAATAATCTATTTTATACCGGATGGGGCTGAAATGTTTGCTGTTGGAAGGGAGCTGGAGTGCGGCGGAGCAGCCACATTCTCGCCTCCATCGTGATGCGATGAGTTTCTATTTGAGTTTTGGGACTGAGAAGAGGTTCAGGCTTTTGAACTGTTTAAATCAGCTTGCAGCTCATGAACAGGGGTGATCAGAGATCTCTTTCCAGTGATTCCCTTGGAAGCTTTAAAATCAAACAACCTAATGATCAATATTTCTCATTATAATGCGTGCAAAGGAATAACTCACCACTGCTTTCCCTGCTCGTGCCAGGGAAATTGGTAGTGGAAAGCACATCAAAAAGACCCTGTCACACCAAAAATACAATTCCAGGCAACCCCAGGGCAATGCCATGTGCCCAGAGCTCTGAGGGTACAGAACTGGGAGCTCAAAACACGCTGATGTTCAATAGGACCGAGTTAATCCGGAAGTTTTCCTCCTAAGCTCTGTAACTTTGTAAACCAGGCAATACTTTCACTCTCAACGAGTGGGAAAAGGTAAATATTTTAAAGTTGCCGAGGGAAACAGACACGGCTTTGAAAATTGTAGCTATTCCTTAGCTGTACATATTTATGGAATTATAAGATTTTTCAGGCTAATAATGTCAGAATTAGTTCATGGAATCATATGATTTTTCAGGACAATCATGTCAGAATCAGAAAGAAAAATGCCTGGCCTTAAATGCAACAGTCTGCAAATCTATTGCCCCTTTTGCATACTGGTTTATTGTTCTCATATATGCATCACTGGCTAATTTTCAGCTGCAATTATCAAGGTTTCCACACTCACTGCAATGCCCGAGGTAAATGTACAAGTCCCAAGGAGATCAATTCTTAGATCTGCCCACTCATCCCTGCTCCTCCAGAAAATAAACCTCTTGTTTAGAGCACATTTGGAGCTATTTCCTAATGCCATCATTTCACCAGCTGTGAAATGTATTTGTGTCCCCCAGTGCTGTTTTTCCTTAATCTTTCGCTGAAATGCTACTGCACAGCTACAGCCACATTTGTGTTGTTTGAAGATCCAAGAAAGCTCTTTTGGAGAGGAAACCCATAAGCCCCCCTCCCTTGAATTACTCATCCACTGCACTGCTCAGGCTGCCTTGCAGCTCCTCTGAAGCTCAGGCACATCTTTAAAACTGCACATGGGGCTAAAATATTCCAAAACCAGGAGGGTTTGTGTCATTTCTGAAAGAGGTAGAGGAGGAGATGAAGGTTTCCTGGAGCTGTCACAGGGAGCCCAGGCCAGGAATCAGTGCCTAAAGCTTTTCAAGGGTTCTGGCTAATGGGACAGTTTGGGACTTGGGAGTTTGGAGCTGCTCCATTGAGGTGCAAACAGGGGTAGAGAGGCACTTCCAGCCCTGCAGCCACGGCAAGAGAAGGGAAGAACTCAGGAGAGTTGTTGGCCCAGTGGTGAGCTCGCTTTTACCCCCACCTCCAGCTGGTTACCTTCTCCCAGGGGTCTGGGATTGAGCTGGGAATGCCCGAGACAGGAACACCAAACCACCCCCAACCACAGCTCCAGCCCTGTGCAGGCTCTGCTGGGATCCCAACCCTTAACCCCCCCAGCTCTTCAGAGCCAGACAGGAGCCCTGGAATTTGGGCTCTCCCTCTCCCTAGCTGCCAATATCCCAGCGCCACGGAGGGATGCAGGGACACCAGGCTTTACTCCAGCAGGTCCAGGAGGCATTGGATGGGGCTGGGAGGCAGATGAGGCTGCTCCATTTCCATTCTCTTAGGAAACTTAAGAATTTTTATAAAAAACCGAGCGAGGATTTGGCAGTGAGTGGAGGGTGGGGATGCCTGCCAAGGCCTGGACAGCTGTACCTTCTTCACTAGCAAGTTGTGTGATCAGCAAGGGCTGTGCTGAAAGCTAAGAGGAGTTACCAGAGCTGCCACATCGCATTTGGCTGATCCTCCCTCTGGGAGACACCTTAAAGAAACAAACCCACCCTAACAGCTCCGCCGGCGTCAGCACAGCAAAACCAGGGGTCACCTCACAGGCTTCGGGTGTTGTTCTGGTGTTCCCCCCCCGCGCCTTTCCCCAATTTTGGATCCAAGACGAGGGGACAGGAGGAGGAGGAGACTTATCCAAGGCTGTTTTTCCATTTTTTCTTGCGTACCAAAGCCCTGCCTGCCCCTCCCATGCACGGCTGGACCTTCCCGACAGCTTGAAATAACCCAGGAAATTGTGCAAAACCTGCGGCGGGTCCCGTCCTGCCCGGCTGGAGGGACACCCAGCCCAGCAGCCAGCACCAAGGGGTGGCCTTACACTCCAAATTCCAAAGCTTTGGTCTGTTGGGGTCTCCAAAATAGCAGGAGGATCACAGCAGAAGGAGGGAGTGTGGTGTGAGAGGTTTGGAGGAGATTTGGGGAGCACTGATGTGCCTCCAGACCCCAGGCAGTGGCTGGGGGAGCCTCCCCTCCCAGCAAAGAGGGTGACCAAAGGCTCTCAGATGTCTCACATGTCTTCTTAAACAGAAAATTATCCCCCCTTTCTTTCAAGAGAAAAGCAGGAGATCTATCTCAAGGTGTTACCCCATCCCCTACATCTCCAAGCACTTCCCAGGCTTGAAGATTTCATTTTCAGCTCATCACTGAAACAACCTCCTGGCCTCCAAAGCCTCCCTTTGCACAGCCTGCCACGTGTATTCCCATTTCCCTCACAAAGCTCATTTTCCTCCTTGCAAACATCTCCAAAAGGTCCTTCCAAAAGCAACCGTGCTCACTCCAAAGCTGCGCTGAGGTACCCGTTCCCCACACACCCCAGCGGTGCACAAATATTTCTGGCCAGATTTCTTCATCTCTCCCACCCTGGCAGCCCCAGCAGCAGCAGATTCCCAGGCTGGGAGCTGGAAAAGGTGGAAAACGGCAGGAGCTGCTGACTCAGCACCTGCTGGCACTAGAGGGCAGGGTAAACTGCATTAAATAAAGAATCAGGTGGGGTTGGGGTTGCATCCAAGGGGAATACCTCCTGTGAGTCCAACAGGGAGAACATGGAATGTCTGGGAGCAGCCAGGAGCTGTCTCACTGCCCAGGAAAAAGGAGAACCAAATTTTGCACTGGGCATATCCCACATCAGTGATCATCAGGAAAGCAGATTCCCAGGTTATTTAATTTAAGGTCAGAGTGTGGCACCAGAGGTGCTTCCACCTTGCAGTTGCAGCTGTCTTTCTGATAGGAAAACTCTTAAAAAAAAATCTCATTTCTCTGCTGTGTTTTCCCGAGTATGTGATTAACCCTGCCCTGTCCTCCTCTTAACAGGAGATTTTAAATTAGCTCCAAACACAAAAAACACAGGTCTACTCCATTCCTTTATCAACAGCCACTTCAATGAACAACCTAAATTTTAAAAGACGGCTCCAAGAGGGTTGGGCAGTGCAGTCTTCTCATGCGGGGAAAACCACACAAAGCTGGCAAGGCAATTTGTGGCCTGAACACAAGGAAAGAAAAACCTCCCAGGTCAGCCCTAATCCTGCAGGACAAGAATTCTCCAGAGCTGCTGGTACCCACAGAAAGCATCTTCCCTTCCCTGAGGGACTGGAGTCCTTAAAAATCTAAAGATTGGGGTGCATGAGAAGCGGCTGGACCCCAGAGAGATGTTCACCTCAGCACAGGCCTAGACCCAGCTGAGACCCCCAAAAGCTGCACAGGAGAGCTGGCAGGGCCATCCTGAGGATCCTGGGGCAGGGAGAGGTGAGGGACAAACTCCCAAATCCAAGAGATTCCCCGGGTTCCTTAGAAGACAGTAGCTAAATGCTGCTGGGTAGGGGAAATGCAGGGGTTTGGTTGCGATTCGGGCGTTGGGAAGTCTCAGGCCTGCTTTGCTGCTAAGGAAGAAGGGTCGATCTGTAACTCTACGCCAAAAAAACAGAGTTTGAAGCACAGCAGGTTGCAGAGGTGATGGGCGAGGAAGGAGCCCCCAGCTTGCTCCCACCTGCTCTGTTCACCCCCAGCCTGTTTCCCACTGGTTTTAGCAGGCAGCAAAAGTGCCATGGGATGCTGGGGCTCTTTCCAGCTCATGCTCCTTGTGGGGACACCTCCCACCAGAGCTTCCGGGCTAACTGAGAGGATGACACCTCCCCTGCGGCCATGGATCATTTGATAAGGTGGCAGCAGTGGGTTTTGCTCTCCTTGCATCCACAGCCCACCCTGGGCTCATTTCTACCATGCCCTTAAACCACCTTCCCCTGCAATTTTGGCTGCTGGATGGTGCCTCAGTTTCCCCTCCAAAAAAAAGCAAATGTTAACACTTGCAGTGCCCACCTTGCCACCTCCCCAGCAGGCAGGACCCTGACCAGGCTGGATTTACATTGAGCCCTTTATACTCCTTTCACAGCTTCTCGTTTCAGAGATCTGAATTGCAGATGTTGCTGCGCCTCAGATTTGGAGAGGGACAAAAACGGAAGGAAAAGGTTAAGCAGCACTGTGAGTCACTCCAACACACAACCTACTGTTGATTTAGAAACCTACCTCGGCTGTAAATACAGAATAAGCTTCTCCAAAGTGTTTAACCTCTTATTTTCTGGCCAGAAAAACTAACAAATGAGAGCAAAACATCCCTCCTGAGTCACAGAAGCAACAAAGCTGGAAAACCCTGCCGTGGGGTCAGCACTGAGAATAAAGTGACCCAAAACAAGTGACCTAAGGAGGGAGAGGAAAAATAAAAACGAGGTATTAGTGGGGCAGATAATGAAGAGAGCAGGCTGTGCTGCTCTCTGGGATCTGCTCCAGGCAGCAAAGGCGGGGAATAACTTCCCAAAGAAGCAGAGACAGGCTGTGCCATGAATAAAATAAAATACAGCTCAAACCAATAGCGGGACTCTGGTTCCACAGGCACCCATTTGGTGCACCCAGACTCCCCTTGGAGTTGCACAGGCTCATCACATCCATCACGATCCCATATCATTTTTGCACAGGCTGCTTTTGGGGGGCAAAGGACACCTTAGCCTAACTGGGGAAGGGCTGGCAGAAAAATTGCAAACAGGAGAGTTAGCTTTGCTACGGGTCTTGCCATGCATCAGTGCCAGGGCAGCTCTGGAGAGGGCAGGCTGTGCATGGAAATGTCCTGATTCCAGCTTTGGAAAGCCCTGTGAGTTTTGGAAGGCAGCTGAACCATCCAAACTCCCCACCCCCCCTTCCAACTTCAAATATCTTGTTGAATCATCTTTTGTCTTCAAAGCAGAGGGTGTAGCAGCGGAAGGAGAGCTTTCCCTGGGATTTGAGGCACTGAGTGGGAGTTGAGAGAAAGGCCAGCATCTGCTGATCTCAGGGTACCACCAGGAGAATTCTGCACCAGCATCCTGAGGAGGTCACTTGGGCCGGAGCCATCCCAAGGCCTCCGGTTCGAGCAGGATCCTGCAAAGTGACCAAGGGGGGCTGGTCTTCCAGCCCTTCCACCAACAACCCCACTGATTAGGGGAAAGCTGATGAGCAAGCAATTCCAGCATAAATCAGGCTCACATTAAATATTTAGGCGTGATTTAAACCAGCAGAGCTGTGGTTCACAAACCACCAGGGGTTTTTGTAGGGATAGGGATGCTTTAAATAAAAATAAAAGTCACTGTTCTGGTCAGCACACAGATGTAAAACTCAGGGCAGGAAAAACTGCCTGGGTAGTGCTGATGGATAATTCAGGCCTAAATACCTCTTGGAGTAATTTTCCTCCAGTTCCTCCCCATTCCAAGGCAATTTCCAGCCCTAATCAGACACGAACAGAGGCAGGATTCCAGAAAATGTATTTTAAGCTCTTTTTTGCTAGTTTAGAACTCAAACATTATGTGCTCAAACTTTTCCACCTAAAAGCCAAAGGCTGGAAATTTACCCCATTAAAAATACTACATTAACAGAATTAATTAAGTTGATACTCTGTTGGGGTTGATGATGAGCAGACTGAAGCCAAAGAAATTTAGGGCCCCTCCAGAGCTGGGAGTTTTTTGAAAGACACCAAGTTTTCTTGATCCTTTTGAGGACTCCAGCCTAAACTCATATCCAGCAGCCTTTATCATTTAGTTACTTTTTGGGTCTCTCGGAAAAATTAAAATCCCTAACACACAAGAGCAGCATAAGTACGAACGAAGCAGCACTGTCACATTTGGAATACCCAGCTCAAGTCAGAGTGATGGCACAAGTTGGTTCAGAGCTGTCCCCAAATGTCCTGGGCTGTCTCCATGCCTGGTCCCTGGACTAGGCCTCAGCTCCTTTTTCCTGAGAAGGAAAACCCCACAGGCATTCCCTTGCTCAGCCAACAAGACGACTTGGCTGGATCCCATCAGGGGGCCAGGCAGTGAGTCCCCCCAAATTAAGCCAGTCATCCCCAGCCCATGCACACAGGGAGGATCTTGGCATCCATGGAAAAGGGGAGCAGATCCCCTCAGAGCAGATACAAATGTCCAATTCCTGCAGTCAGGGCCCAGCTTGTGTAAGCAGGCACTGGAAGGAATAAACTCAAAGATCTTTAAGGTCCCTTCCAACCCAAACCAATCCATGATTAATGGAGCAGAGATGGAAATCATTTGGATGGTGCTACACTGGAGAAATCCAAGAGCTTCATTCCCTGGACTTAAGGCCATCCCAAAAGCATGGGTGGAACAGCCAGGTGAGGAGACGGGAGCAGAATGAGGATATCTCTGGAAGGAAAACCAATGCCAGCAGTTCTCCTTAGGTCTCTGGAGCTGGCAAAGTCCTGCCAGCCTCCTCATTCCAGCCCTACCTAGTTCGGGAGCAGCATGCAAACACTTGGAAGGGAAGGAAGAAAGCATTTAATAAGTCTGAAATAATTTTTTACAAATTCATTAGCTATTATTTCAGCTGCATGACCTCCTGAAGGGACTTTTTAGAGGGCCAGATTATGCAGTCAACTGAAAATATAAATAAGTATGGAGAGGGCAGAGATCACTTTGTTCAGCCAAACCGTGTGGGATGTCAGGTTAAGTTTCCTGTCGGGTGCATCCGTGCGCTTCCAGGAGGGAAGCGTGGCCCAGCATTTGCATTTCTTCTGCCAACTTCAGGGAAGATTGTCTCATTTATTGGTGTTGATTTCAATCACTGCTGCTTTTAGGGACCCTTTAATCTGAATGTCTGTGCAGATTCACACTGACATTTGCTGATGGGGAAGTGCCGTGTTAGGGGTGCGATGTGTAGTGCACGTATGGATACAGACCTTCCCCATTCCTGGGAGTGTCCAAGGCCAGGCTGGATGGGGCTTGGAGCAGCATCTCTGCCCATAGCAGAGGGTACAGAAGATGAGGTTTAAGGTCCCTTCCAGCCCAAACCATTCTGTGATTTTATGGTATGATGAGGCCCATCTGTGCCTGTGTAAGAATGGCAACTAGAAACTTCAAAAGTAAACCAAAGCATTTTTAGTGGGTAAAAAGCACACAGAGGAGTGAAAAGTTCTTAATTTAAGTCACCCCAGACATCCTTTACACTCAGCTATTTAACTGAATCTGAGACCACAGATGATTCTGTGTGTTGTGTGCAGAAGCGCAAGCACATTTCTCTAGACAGACAGATCCAAGCTTCCCTATTCTCTCCCTGCATTCAATCTGATTCCCTAATAAGCCTCTAAACCCTCATTTCAGTCACCAAATGTAACACCCAGCCTCTCTCCCTTCACAAATATCACACGCCTGTTTAACCTGGAGAATACGAATCTTAAACATCTTGTACTGCAAATAAAAAACGCATGTAAGATGCGGTTGCACAGAGCAGAAAAGCTGTTCAGCATCAACCAGAGGTTCCTTTCACCCCTGGAAAATTCCAAGGCCAGCTTGGATGCAGCTTGGAACAGCCTGGTCTAGAGGAAGGTGTCGGATCAGACGACCTTTAGAGGTGCCTCCCAACCCAAACCATTTTGAGATTCCCTGAGCTGCAAACCCGAGCAGAGAAGCCCATCAGCAACTTCCGAGCAAGCCCCTGACTCCCAGGAGCAGCAGCTCAGCTCAGCTGTGCCCGCTGTGGAACCCAGGGAGGAGCAGCACTGCCAAAACCCAAGCAGGGAGCCTTTGTTAGGAGCAGATGCTGCGGAGAGCTCCTCCAGCTCGCCCCCAGAGCGGGGATTGCATCAGTGCCACAGGTTATTATCCCAGCGGGAACCTCGCAGGGGTCACTCGCCGAGGTTCAAACAAGTCCAGCTTTTGCAGCTGGCAAACCTAAACAAGACCAGCCAGCTGCTGCTGAGCTGAGTCAGCCACACTCACTCGCCTGAAAGCGTCCACTTAACCCGTTCGTTTAATCACCCAAACCCCCAAAACCTGACAACTGCAGACAGGAAAACACACATCTGCCCTTCTGCAGCATGACAGGCTGGAAAAGACCGTGGAAACCGATTTTCCAGGGCTTCTTTTTTCCTAGGCTGCTGAGTGCACGCCGCTCACAAATCATCTTCCTGGGAGTCGCTGGCTGGGCTGCTCTGAGTCAGCAGAGCATGTGCTAAATCCCAGCCCGGCCAGCGGGGCAAGCAGCACGCATTTAAATATTAAACTTGTGATTAAATCCTCTGCTAAGCACAGGCAAGCTGGCCTGTTTGCTCTTCGAGCAGAGAGATTCCACCTCTGCACACTCCTTCCTCCGAAAATTTGAACTTGCTGGAGCAGGGCTGTTCGTTCCCCTTCCAAAAACAGCAGCAAGGGAAGTGATAACTTTGTTTTACCTCTCGTGAAGCCATAAAATCTAGAAGTGCGATGAAAAGGTGACACGGGAGCTCTGAAGGGGATAATTTATGGATGGGAAAGGAATGTGGATCAGCTGCACGGACAGCAAGCAGAATAAAACAAGATTTTAGAAATCATTGCATGGGGAATTAAACCCCTCAGGGTGCTCATCTATGGCAGTGGAGGCTTTTGGAGCAGAGCAGAGGGTTGGGAAGCTCCTGGCGCTATCTGGGCTGGAAACTGAAGAGGTTGTGAGTAAGATCTGGCTCCCTGTCCCACTCCCCGTGGTTTGCCTGCCCGGCATGACCCGTGGAGAGATTTCAGGGAAGCCCATAAAGCAGCTGGCCAGCCCCATGCCAAGTCCAAGGCAGTGATGCTGCGTGTCTTGGAAAAATGATTCATGGATGCTCAGAGCCCTTGGATGGGGGACCGGGGGTATGCGCTGACCACGCTGCTGGAGGAGGATGGCAGCATCCAAACCCACAGAAATAAAGACAAAACATCCCCACCCTGACCAGCCCCCAGGGAAATTCACAGACACTCTGCTGTTACCTGCATCAAGTCCAGCCCCTGGCCCTGCATAAGAGACCCCAAGGAGCTGGGCACCCCCAGGAAGCCCTTGGGAAGGGACTGGCAAGGAGAGGAGGAGGAAGAGGAAAGAGGGATAGAGCTGATTATAAACACCAGAGCAGGGAACGGGCTTGGAGGGCAGGGAACCTTAGAGGGCTGGGGCTGAAATCCACAGGGCTTGGTTTAAGAAGACTAGTTTAAGAGCTTTAAACCATGCTTAAAGGGGGTATTCTGTGATTCTAAGCATGGGCAAAGCCATCTGCAAGGAAGGCAGCAGCTGTAAAGTTTAGGGAAACAACCGTACTGTGTGGTACTTGAATTAAAGGCTGGAAGAAACATGGGACTGAGAAGTCCTGTGGGACCCAGGGTGGATTTTGTGCCGTGCTGATGTGGCTGCCAGGCCAAGGAAAAAGGAGAGAAAGACCCCCAGCCAGGAGGAGATAAGGAATACAGGGCAAGCCAGGCCTATCACACCTATTCAAATTCCAAGCCACTGTCATCATTCCCAGGGTGCCAAAGCTGCCAATCCCAATGACTCACCCCAGCCCCACAAAATCCAGAGTGGCTCACTCCATGCCAAGGATTCCTTCCTCCCCCGGCAGAATTGTTCACCATATAAAAATATAGCTCCCTCTTCACGAGGGCAACACCCTCTAACCCCAGGTATTTTAAAGAGTTGAGTGATTCTTGCCATAAAAAAAAGATCAGAGGGCCTTTATTGACTGCAGCAGGGTTAAGCTGGTTTATTCCAAGTGAGAATTTGGCCCCTTGACTTCAAGGAAGCCGTGCTGATTAATCCCAGATGGAGACCTGGCCGGGTACAATCCCTTCCCAAAGTCCTGGGAGTGAATCACCTCCATTGTTCAGAGCCTGTGGGGTTACTGAGGAACAAGGAACAGCACCTGCCCTGTGGGAAACATTGAGGACATGGACAGGGAATTGGGACTGGGGAATTCTGTGACCTCAGGGTGTGCTTTATAGTGGGGGGAAGATGCCAGAGTAGCATCCTTTCTCCTGCAGACATCTGGGAATGTCACCTGGGATGGGAGTCCAAAACCTGGATGTTGGGCACAGTGGGCAAGGAGATGGGGAATTTTCCTGGCTTCTTCCCTCTAAGGGCTTTATACAGTGCTCTGGGAGGATCCATGAGTGCAAAAGCAGGATTAGATCCATCCGTGCTTCAGGGAAGAGCCCCAGCATCTCTGGCAGTTTTGAGAGGCAAACACAGCTCCATTCCTACTCCAAATGCCAAGAAAAAGGATCTTTTCTCAGCAATCATCTCCAAGGCTAACTCAGGACACGCAAGATTTTGTTTTGCAAGAGTTGTAGGCACAAGTGCCATACTTTTTTGCAGGAAAAACTAAAATCCTTTACACGTGTGCCCATGCAGAGATGGCAAAACTGTGGATAAACACCAGAATACACCAATTCCAAGGCAGATGTTGATGGGTTTTTGGGTCTGAAACGCAGAGGGAGTGGTACCTCCCCCACCAGGTCATTCATGCAGAGGCATTAAAAATTCACAGCTAGGAGATGCCAGTGTGTCTCCCCAAATTTCCCCTGAGGGTCTCTGCCCCAAATTTTCATCCTGCAGGCCAGGGAGCCTCTGAGGGCTCGGCTTTGCGTGCGGAGGAGACTCCTGGGAAGAGGGAAATGCCTGGGCTCGCAGCTCCCTCGCTCCAGCCCGGCCTTCCCAGCCGTGTTTGTGAGGGCCAGCATCTGGAGCGGGGTGGGAGCCGAGGATGGATAGGCAGCAGCACACGTACAGCTGTGCACATCTGGCCCACAGGTGTCTCAGCTGCTATTTGTCAGGGACATGAAAAAGCACCCCGAGCTCCCGGGGCAGTTGTACCTGTCCCATGGATTGTTCCCAGAAGCCTGCAGAATTCTATGGATTTTATGTCTCTGCTTTTTAGTGGGTGGCCCCCATTTTTTTATTTGTTTGTTTTTCTGTTATTATTTTATTTGAAAGAAGGAGTTTAAACCCTAGATGCTTTTAAAACGGGGGGGAGTTGTTGTTATTAGTTCCACTGGCATTAATCCATGAAGTTGAGTCAGTCATAATGGATGGTTGTCATCCTTCCCCTGATTTACTCCTAGGAGCAGAGGTTACTACAGAACCTTTGTGCTCACTGATGAGAAAAACTGAGGCTGCTCCTCCTTGTGCTCAGCCACAGGTACAGCCAGACTCGCACGCAAAGTATTTAATCTATGCAAGGACAGGTAAAGTGGGGAAACAAGCAGGAAAAGGCTCATCCGTGGGGTAGGAACATCCCGGAGCAAGCATCCCACGGGGATCCTGCCGCTGCTAAGGTTTGGGAACTGCAGCTGCACACAGGAAAACTGTGAGAGCAGAGGAGCTGCTGGCTGAGAGGGCCAGACCAACAGAGTTCCCTTGGAAAAAGAAGAAAGCCACAGATGTATATGTTTATTTTTAGAGAAGGTGTCTTTCCTAGAATTTGTATTATTTTGGCAGGAGCGCCGAGTGGGAGGAGGAAAGGTTTCCCTTTGGCCAATGATATCTGCTCTCCTAAAACAGGGTGGAGGCAGGAGTGTGTTCTCACAGCCCAGTTCATATCTCAGTTGTGTTAATCCCTGCAGAGGCAGACAGGGACCAGAGACCATGTCCCAGTGACTGCCAGCTTCATTCTAAATTAAATTAAATTAAATTAAATTAAATGCCTCCTCGGCCTGCAAGTTGTGTCTGTGCAGGGTGGGATCTGTCATTGTGAGCATCTCAGCAGAAGTGGATGGGCCACCTGCGACAACTCCATGCCTCTTCCCTGATTTGCACCCATTCCCACTGTTTTGGCCCCATTTCGGGTGTGCATTTCATGCAGTGCCTGCCCAGAATTGCTGGTGCTGTGGCAGCTGGAGCCCGTCTGGCTCTGAGAAGGCTGTAGGATGTGGGACTCAGGAGGCAGAGGAAGGTGGGATGTGGCTGCTCTCTCCCTTGGTGCGAGCCTCAGAGCTGCTTTCTAGGGACACATCTGTGTCTGTGCAAGCTCTCCTCCCCAGCCCTGGGTATTTTTTCCCTGGAGCTGCACTAGGAGAACACCTCATTCCCTGCCTTTCCCCCTCTTTGTTCCACACCTTTCTCCTATGGCTTGTGTGGGGGAGTGGATTTGAGACAAAGAGATGATGAGCTCTGCTAGCCAGGAGGGCTGGTCCTGCTTGGCCTGTGGAGGAGTGCAGGGCTGGGGGAAATATGACTTTGCTGTTTAAAGCTTTTTTATTTTTTTTCCCTTGTTGGTTTAAAGCTGTTTCTATGTTTGTTTGAATTTTCTGTCGAGGGAGGGACACACCACCTTAAGGCAAACATTCCTGACTGCCCAAATTTTGCTGCAGGGAGGCAGAACCTAACAGAGCAACTCTGAGCATCCCAGCAGCAAAATGGTTCATTTTTCAGCATTCCCTTCTCCTCCCTGTGGTGAGCACAGCCCCACAAAACTGATTTTACCTGGGCTACCACCTGAAATGTTGAAGAATTGGCTCTTTCTAGGTGTTTTGGGCCCCAAAGGACAAGTTTTTCCATGGGAAGTTGTTGAGCCCACAGGTAGAAGCCATTGAATTCCTCTCCTTGGTTAGCAAACCTCTCTTCTTCTCAAGGGGTCCTTTCCTTTCAAGGCCAGTTTGGATGGGGCTTGGAGTGACCTGGGATAGGGGAAGGTGTCCTTGCCCATGGCAGAGGATGAAACTGGATGAGCTTTAAGGTCCCTTTCAACCCAAACCATTCTGGGATTCTACGGACACCAATAACCCTTTTTGTGTGAGGGGAAAATATATTTAAAGCAAAATTACAGAGTAATTTCTGGCAATATGTGAGAAGAGCACTCACAACTGGAGCTTTTTGTCCAGTCCCCAGCCTCGTGGCCATGCTCCATCCTGCTCCAATGGCTGGGAGCAGACCCAGGCAGGAAGGACCAGGGCTCTCCCCTTGGCTTCTTCTTCTGGCATCATCTCTTTAGGATCCTCTGTTTTCCAGGAACAGCGAGGTGTCAGCAAACCATGGGCCTTCCTCAGTGATGCACAAGAGGATCTGGAGAGGGAGAAACACCCTCAGGGGGGAGGAGAAAAGGCTTCAATCTCCATTTCCTCATGCCACATTCCCATTGAACTGCTCCTGATAACAAACTGGGGAGCTGCAGGATACAGGGAGGATGTTTCACCTCCAACCAGTCATGGGCAGATAAATCCCCCAAGCTCTGGAAGGGCTGGGATGAATCAGAAAGAGGCTGAGGAAGGGTCTGAGGGGGGCCCCACAGCTCAGGAATGAGCCTCTGCCAGGGATGTGTTTTGAGATGGTTTCCCAGTTGTAAGATGCACATAATTGTGGCTTTCCCTTCATCTGGGGGACTTCAAGAGCGGATGGTTGATAAGGGATTGTAGCAGCAGAGGCAGCGCAGCTGAGCCAGGGGATCTGGTTTCAGTCTGTCCCTACCCGCAGCATTAGATCTGATTTTGGCCTTCTCTCCACCCCCTCTCACCGACACAATTATCTGAATTCCTTTCTCTGCTGCTTCCTCCCCTCTGAAGCCTTGCAGCCTGGTCTTGCTGCCTTTTCCAGGGCTCCCTCCTTTCCTGGTTCATGGAAATCAAGGGATTTCTGCTGGGTTTAGCCTTCCATGGTGGGAAACACCCCAGAAAATCAAGGAAATTCTGCTGTTTAAAGGTGCCTCTTTTTGGTTTGTTTTTTTTGGTTTTTTGGGGGGTTTTTTGTTGCACCACCCAAATTGTGAAAAGGTTTTACATTTAAACAAGGACAGGCTTAAACTGAAACAGGTTTATACTTAAATTAAACAAGCATAAATTTAAATAAATTTGAGCAATTTAAATTTAAACAAGGCCAGATTGGATGGGGTTCTGAGCAACCTGGTCTGATGAGAGGTGTCCCTGCCCATGGAACGGGATGAGCTTTAAGGCCACTTGCAGCCCAGACCACTCTATGAGGTGGCTACCATCAATTTTGGCTCCAGGCACGGCTCAGAACTCCATGAAATAATTGGGGAACATCCCAGTCATGGGGATGCCGTCAGCAATTCTGGAGCACGGCTGGTTTCCTCTCTCCCCATACCCTGAAACAGCTGGGCCATTTGTTTGCCCAGAAAACAAAAACAATGGCAAGAAAGAGGAATCACTGTTGGGCATGGAAAATTTT
The DNA here is from genome assembly GCF_021018805.1 of Prinia subflava. NCBI lineage: Eukaryota > Metazoa > Chordata > Aves > Passeriformes > Cisticolidae > Prinia > Prinia subflava. The sequence goes on along the minus strand of NC_086252.1, from coordinate 5,878,862 downwards.
CAGCTCAAGCAGCAAAAGTTTCAGGAGGTTTTTGAGCAGATCACACCCCATGGGGTGCCGGGAGGCAGTGTCCAAACCTGACTGTGGATATTTTTATTAATCCATGCCATAGGGCTTTTTAGAGGAGTTATCCCCAAAACAGCTGGGAATGATGGCCCCTGGACTCAGAAATGGGATTTTAGTGATTTTCTAAAGCAGGAGCATCGCCTTTTGTGCTGTAACCCAGCATTGCTTGGAGCTACTGGTGGAGCTACTGTAATTTTTACACTAAAAAGAGGAGAGATTGGGTGAGGAGGAAAATTCTTCACTCTGAGTGTGGTGAGAACTTGGCACAGGGTGCCCAGAGAAGCTGTGGCTGCCCCGGATCCCTGGAAATATTTAAGGATGGGGCTTGGAGTAACCTGGGATAGTGGAAGGTGTCCCTGCCTGTGGCAGGGGTGGAACAGGATGAAATTTATGATTCCCCCCACCTAAACCATTCTCGGATTGGTTCTATGAATGTCCCATTTTCCTCACCTTGACGTGTTTGCTCTGTCCCATCTTGTTCAGGCCTCACCTCCAAGAAGAAGCAACTCCACATGGGATTTCTCCTTCCCCTTTCACCCTAAAATATACCTTGGATGTAGGGTGAGAAAATAAAAAAGGCCCTGGGAGCAGACCCTTTTTTCTACACTCTCAGCTTTAAAAGAAGTTGGAAAAGCTACCTTAAAAAAACCAAAATAAAACAAAACAAAACAAAACAAAAAACCCAAAAACCCCAACAACAACAAAAAAACCCCACCCAAAACAAAACAGCAAAACCCACCCAAACCAAAAAACCCAAACAAACTCCAACAGTTTTCCTGCATTTCACATTTTATTTGCACTCTTGGCCATGTCATGGAAATGATTTCAATCCTTTTGTAACCAAACCCATCCCAATCCTATATAAGCAAAGGCCTGGGGGACCTGTTGCGAAATTTCCTGCAACCAGGGCCGTGCTCTTGCTGTCACCTTCCATCAGGCTAGCAGCTCTCTGCTCCTGTGATATCCATGGAGAATGCTCCTGGAGGGGCTGAGAAATGCTTCTAAAGCAGGGAAAAATGGATCAGCAGGGCCTCACACAGAGGGAGCTGGGCTGGGTTTGCACCAGGGCAGCACATCACAGCGCAAGAGAAATGCTTGGAAACCCCCCAGAAATCCCAGGAGAAAGCAGTTCTGTGGATAGCCCCCAGAGGTTTTTTGGGGCATTTTCCCTCTTCCTCAGCCCTTCCTTCCCCCTTCAATACCCGAAGTGCGGCAAGCAGGGGCCAGGTTGCTGACATGAGGATCACGAGCCGGATTCGGTGTCTGATTTCAGAGCCTGATTTCGGAGAATCACGGCACGGTTTGGGCTGAAAGGCACCTCAAAGCCAGCCCAGTTCCACGGACCTGGCATGAGGTGGAACGTGGCAGAGCCACTCCCGAGCTCTGGGAAATCTGTGACCCTCAGGGCAGGCTGTCACCATCGCCTCACCGTGACAGGGAAGAAAATCGGCCTGTTAGTGTGGAACTGCTGCAAAATTCCCAGTTCTCCTGCTGGAGCTGGAAACCAGAAAGAACCAGCGGGAAGGAGAGGCCTCAGGGCAGCAGCAGCCAGAGCAGGGGGTCTCAGCCAGGGTTAAAGACGTCAGCTCTGCCCTGGGAGCAGCTTTGTGCTGAGCTCTCTGCTCTTGGGTGGGATTTAAAAAAATCCCTGGAACTAGACCAGCTTTTTATCTGGTTTTACCTCGTTTTCATGTCAGCCACATTCAGAGAAGAGCAGGGCACGGCAAAACCTTGTGTGGCCATCCTCCACCCCTTTCTTCTGCTCACTGGGAAAAAAAAATCAGCAAATTCCTCCTCCATGGATTTTATTTTCCTTTCCTGGAGCCCTCCCTAGGTGGGGAAAGGGTCAGCCTGTCATCTGTCAGACGTGGGCATCCCCAAACCACCGGGAGAGGTGGAGCTTTCCTAAGTGGTCCTGGGCAGCCTGACAAGTCCCTGAGCTCGTCTGCAGAATGTGGTTGTAATTAGATAATTAATAACTTGGAGAGGGAAAGGAAAGGAAATCAGCTAAATGGAAGCTTTCCTCGGTGGGAGGAAATAATTATATCTGCTTTTTGATATCTGAGCTGAGGTGGCTTTGCTGAAGGCAGGAACAGCACCTTGCCTGCAAAGCCATCCCTGCCTTGGGCGGGATGGGGGATCCCGTGGGCACTGCTGGGCCGTGCAGTTTGTCCCACAGAATTTATCCAGTTCCTGGAAGTGTTCCACACCAGGTTGGAGCAACCTGGGATAGTGGAAGCTGTCCCTGCCCATGGCACGGGGATGGGATGAGATGAGCTTTAAGGTCCTTTCCAACGCAAACCATTCTGGAATATCAGACTCTGAATTCAGGCTGTCTATCCAAAAGTCTAAGGAATTGTGCTTCCACTTGCTCCTGGCACACTGGATCTTGCCCAGTGCCTGGGTTAACGCCACACTGCTGGAACCAGGGGCAGGATTCAAGATATGGTGATGAGCTACGGCCTGGGTTTGTAGGGAAAAACCCCTTTCCTACACAAGGTATCTCAGAAAGGTGCCCTGCATTCGGTGTATTTATTTTTCTTCTCTTTTCCTTTCTTTTTCCTTTCTCTCCAGACTGCCCAGTGTCTGCGACTGAAGTGGAATTGGGATGTATCCAAGTTTGTAGCTTCTGAAACCTTAAAAACCTCACGAAAACTGGTCCAAAAGACCCCTCTTGACCTCCCTCGCTCTGAACTCTTGCGGAGCATTTTAGACTGAGCAGCAAAACAGCACCGAAGAGAAGGGGCTGAGACTTTGCCACATCTCTCCCCAGAATGACTGACCAAAGAGAGAAGGAGAAGCAACATTCCTGGTTCTTTGTTGTTGTTGGGATTTTGTGTCTGTCTGTGTGTGTGTTTGATGTTTTATAGCTTTTTTTTTTTTTTTTCTGGAAACAATCTTAATTCAGGAACACATTTATGAGGCATCTTTGGGTTTGAGTTTTACTTCCCCTTAACTGTATTCTTCTTCTTTTTTTTCTTTTTTTTAATTTCAAACCTGATTTCTTGTGCAGTCATGGCAAAACTGGACCAAGGCTCTCGGCAAAAATAGGAAAAGAAGGAAAAAAGCCCACCATGCCCCCAGCTCCCTGCATGATTTGTTTCAAGAACAGCCTGGATTACAGACTGCCCTCCACACTCTGCCACCTCTCCCTTATTGCTCTAAGATTTGCTACCACTCATCCCCTTCCTCCTTTTTAATTTTTTTTAAAAATATTTTTGTTTGTTTTCATTTTCTGTTCCAGTGTATATGTTGCTTATTTGTTTTATTTATTGAGATATTTTTAACGAGCTAAGACACTGCAATGTCGCTGTGTATACTGCTTCTCTTGCCAGTAAAAATAAAGATGTCATGCAGCTACCGGGGGTTTGGGATTTATGTTCTTGACTCCACAGCCCCCAGCAGAGGCTGAGACTCTTCCTTGCGCCCCACAGTGTTTTGACACTCAGAAATTTGGCTGAAAACACTTTCCCAGGGTGGGAAGTGGGGTGATGGGGTGCAGAGGGTGTGAGCATCACTTGTCTGGGCTGATGTCTGCATGATTTGGCTTGGAATGGGCCTTAAAACCCAACACAATCCACTAGACTGGGATCTGGAAATACGGGGCTAAATTGTCCCAAATGACCTTTTCTCCCCATCAGCTATGGGAAGAAAAAAAAAAAACCAAAACAAAAGACTCCCTGCTGTGGTGTCTAGGGCCATTAAAAAATAAATCATGTCATTCCATCCAAACCAGCTTCAAGGGAAAACATTTTAAGATGCCAAATCACGGGCCTCTCTGCGTGTGCATCAGATGCATTAATTCACTGATAGGTTGCCGAGACCCAATGTCAAGTGTTTATTTTAAAACAAGCCTGGTTGCATGGAGGAAAATTCATCACATCCATTAGAAGCTCTCACTTAAAAGTAAATGACATCTCAGTCTGGGCCCTGGGTACCAGCAGAGCCAAAAACACCATTTTAAGAAGGTGAATTTAACAGCTGTCAGATGATGCAGCACATGGAATGACTTTTCCCCCTTCTGAGGAATGTGTGGGGTTTTTTGCATCAGTTACTGCACTTTTGGGAACCTCTAATGGTGCTCCAGGTTGTGATTTCACCACACAAAGTGACGTTTTTCCAAGCACGGGCACCCAAATCCCGCTTTTCTGGCGGCTTGTCAGGGAGCCTGTGGTGCTGCTCTGCTGTGCCATGAGGTGCTCAGGAGCAGGAGGACATGGCTGGATTTTCCCTAGGATCTGTGCCATGTGCCTTCCCTGCTGCTGCACAAGGTCAGGGCTGCTCCCCCTATGCTCCAGTACCATGCATTTAAGGATCTGCCTCAGTAGAGCAAAGCCTTTGACCTCTCCCTGCAACTCTAAACAAAAATCAATGGTTGCAGACACCTTTGGAACCTCTTCCATGGATTCTGGGGGTTAGCCAAGGTTCCTGTGGGTGTATGGCCTTGCAGAGGTAAATCTGAACCCTGCAATTAGGATACAATTTTTGTTTTCAGGCAGAAAAGGGAGTAACTGTTCAAATGATCAGGAGAGAGAGGTGCTGTGGGGTTTGGATGGAGAGTTCAGCTCCTGAGGAGAGAACCAAGGCCATAAAATGCTCCAAAAAGTTTGGGAGCTGTGAACTCTCCAGGTAACAGATTTTTAGCAGCAAACACACCTGACTCCATGAAGAGGGAGGCAGGCAATCCCATCAGCTGCTGGAAAGGCTTTTTTGAGCTTGGAGTTTGTGTGGTGTGAGCTGGGCAGTCAGGAAACCCAGACCCCAGACTGCAGCTGTGTCCTCATGGCCAGCACATGGATATATTTATATTTTCTTTTCCATACACAGCAGTCTTTTCCAATTTATTTAGGGCATCTATCACCCCTAATTTCCAAGGGGATTGAAACTGTCCTTCCCAATCCCATCTTTGATGCCACAATGCCCTGTGAGAGATTAAGGGATGTCACCAAGGGCAGGGACAAGGTGGCTCATGCAGAAGAGGATGAAAGAAAGAGATCCCTAAAAGCAGCAGGATCAGATGAGTCCCAACAATGGGATTTCTCCTCCACAGCAGCACACACGCCCATGTGGAGCCTGGCTAAATACTGGTCCTGGATTGCTTGGTGTCTGTGCACATGAAAGGCTACAAAAAACCCCCCACAAATCAGTACAAACTATTCCAGCAAACCACAAAGCGAAATATTCACTGGAAAGAAGCCAAACACTGAGGTGAGGATGCAAAACACATTGATTTAGGTAGGTTTTTTTTTTTTAATAATTTTTTACTCAATCCTAGCTCAGCTTAGCACCTCTACCCCTCCATTTGTAAAAGGGTGGAAAAAAAAAGGTTTTTTGCTTTTTCAGCCAAAGTCCACATGAAAAAATAACTATAAAAAAACTTCCAAACAAATCCAACCTCCAAGTCTCACCCCTTGGGATGTCTGTTCTCCCTGGCTACCCCCAAGGCCACCCCGTTTCCACATAGCCAAGGAGTGCTGACAGCAGGGAGGGATGGGGAAAGGGGGGAGCCCTGAGGATTTTTCCCAGAGATCCCTGTGAACTTGGAAGCACTGGGACCACCCAGGCACCATTTCTGGGATGGCAAATCCAGGCCCCCCTAGCAGGGTGACAGCAAAGAGAGGTCAGTGTCACCTCAGCACTGACATCTTGGCTGGGGGAACCTGCATCCCACACAAACCTGGGAGAGGAAGGAGCCAGGGGAGGACCCACGAGCAGCTGCATGCTCAGGACAAGAATAAATCCTCTGTTTCCTGCTGTTGGGAAGTGCAGTGACAAAAGGACCTGAATCAGAGTTAGGCAGAAAGATAAAACCTGAAATCAGACGTGATGTGAAAGTAACTCACTAGTCCTGGAGGGATTCAAAACCCATTTGGGGACGGGAATTAGTGGTGGCCTTGGTAGTGCTGGGGGATGGTTGGACTCTGCTCTTAGAGGGCTTGTGCAGTCTAAAGGATTCTGTGATGCTTCAAGCAGACAAAACCTGCTCCAGCAGCAGATGGACGGCTGGGAAGTGATGGAAAGCAAAAGGAGAGAGGTCTCCTGCTGGTCTCCAGCAGGAGACCCAGCCCATCCTTTGTCACTCAGACACACTCTCTTTTCTTTACCATTAAAAAGTCACACACTTATGTCCCGTCTCTAAACCTTTCCCCCACTTGCAGCACCAAAACTGGGCAAAAGCTGCTCACCTAAACCACAGAAAGAAGCAAACACCACAAACCGAGGCCCTGGCAGAGAAAATGTTGCTGGAATCCCTGGAAGTGTCCAAGGCCAGGTTGGACAGGCCTTGGAGCACCCTGGGATAGTGAAAGGTGTCCCTGCCATGGCAGGGCGTGGGATGAAGTGAACTTCAACCACCCTTCCAACCCAAGCTGCTCCATGGTTCAATGATTCCATTATTGCCAGCCCTTTGCCCATGTTTTAACAGAGTAATTCCAGGTTTTTCAGCTGCACCTTGATGCTCTTTGTGGTCTTGATGCCATTCCCTCGCCTTTGTAGTCTCAGGATTTGTTTGGAGCATGGTAAAGTGCACTCAGCCCTTTTATGATTTCCTGTCCTGTTTCAGAGCCCTGCATTGAAAGACTTTAGTTGCCTCCTAAATCTTTTTCCAGAACTCTCCTGTCACTTTAAATATGGGCCAGCATTTTGTTAGCTTCAAGACTTTGAAATAATATCAAAGTAAACCTCAAAGGAAAATAATGCAGTAAAGGGGAAGGTTGGGGCTTAATTCATATTTAAATAAAGATCCTTCACTTCAGCTTGGGTTACTGTGTAAAACGACTGGGAGCAAATGGAGCTTTTAAAGGCCTTATTCCCCCCAGGGGTCTATTTTAAAATGATCAGGGAGCCTACCAGGCCCAGGAACGAAATTGCCTTCCCAGGAAAAATTCCCTACCACTGGGAAGAAAAATCCTTGAAGTTTTCCAGAACTTCTCGAGCCCAAGATGGGCTTTTTTCCTCCCTTGCCTCCCGAGCTGTGACCCAGAGCAATGTTTGTGAATGGTGGGAAGGAAGACAGGATCCCTTCTCCAAAGGTCAAAGCCTTTGGAGAAGGAGACCAAGGAGCTCAGGAATGATTTGCATGTGATAACATGGTGCTTTTTTCTCATTTTCTTTTCATTTTCTGGGCTAGCCACACATAGTAACAGGAGACACTGCCCTTTTCCCCTCCCAGAATGCTGGTTTCAGGAGAGAGAGGAGGACCTGAGGGTCCTGATTTCCAACAAGCCCCAGCAGCTGGCAGGGATTTGTCCAAGTGTCACAATTCCAAGCTGACTGCCCGGCACAGGTACCTCTGCAAGGGCAGCCAAGCACTCAGCTCTGCTGGACTTTATCTGGGGATCTCCTTTGAAATTCTCCCCTAAGCTCCACATCCTGCGGCAGCGCAGAGCGGGAGTGGTGACGGATTTAGCCTTCCACATCCCCTCTGCCTTTATTCCCTATTTCCTATTCCAGCCCCAGGAGCAGTGGGCGGGAGGGACAGATTTTGCTAACGCCAGCAAACTCCAGATCTGCCAAAACCCTGAACAAAGGCTGTGAGAAAAATATTTCTGCAGGAAGCACTTGCTGAAACATGATTCATTTCTCCAAGATAAGTCATATTTGCCCCGGCCAACACTTACAAAAGGGTTCTCCTCCCTCATCCCTGCTCTGGCCTGGATGATGGATACGGCCTGAGCACGTGCTTCCAGTTGAGGGCTGTGGATTTGCTCCCATGCCAAAGCAGTTTGAGGCTGGGGAGGTGCATGGTTCACTCTGGCTTTCCCTCATTGTCACCCGTGTGCTCTTCCCACTCCACACCCCCATTCCCGGCTTCACCCCACCACTTCCAGCGTCATTGTTTTCCAGCCGGGTGTGAGATCCCTGCCTGGCCGCTGTGGCTTTGTCACCAGCTCCTAGAGACAATGGGCTCCTCGGGTCGTTTGCAGTTCATCACGTCTTTGGAGCTGTCCGGGCACTTGGTTGACAAAAACCCCCATTCCTGCTTTGCACATGGCCGGGAGATCCATAATGGAATTTCCTAACATCCCTTATTGCAGAAACCCTCGTTCAAGAGGGGCCTGCCAGACCATGGCTTGCTTTCCCAAATTAGTGATCAGATGGGAATTCAGTAGGACTGGGCGAGGAACCAGCTGGCATGGCCTGGTGACGCATGGGACAGCAGCTCATGGTGGGAAATGTCCATCCAAGCATCAGGCATGGCAGTCCTGGTGGGGTGATGGACCCAAAATGCTGGGCAGGGACCTCCATGGACACAGTTCTTCTCACCAAGAAATCATGGAATGCTTTGGGTTGGAAGCGACCTTAGAGGTCATCTCATTCCACCCCCTGCCATGGGCAGGGACACCTTCCACTGTCCCAGGCTGCTCCAAGCCCCAGTGTCCAACCTGGCCTTGGACACTTCCAGGGATTCAGGGACAGGCACAGGGACATTCCTAGGACACAACACCATGTGCCAAAGCTGGCAGAGTCCCCCCACGGGGCCGGATATGCAGCTGCCACACCCAGGGTGAGCCACACACAGGCCAACCTTGGCCGCCCTTTAGATCCATCCAAGGTGGTCTCCTGGTGCCTCGTGGCATCCCAAGCCCCCCAGGTGGGATTCTGTCAATTGATTTTTTTTTTCCTTTTTCTTGTTTTCCCTCTGATGGAGTCAGAGGAGCCGGCTGGAGCATGAACATGTTCCCATGAGTTATTGCCTGGGTCACTCTCCCTGCAGGCATCGTCATCGCCATCAGCAACATCCAAGCATCCTGTGTGTCACCATCACCTCTGAGGACATTGGAACAGCTGGTGGTCCATGGGCCCCTCCTGCCATGCTTTGGGCCCGTGCCTCATTTGCCAGTTGCCACCACAGAACATCCTGGTCTGAGGAGACAGAGATGCTTGGACAACTTGGACCAGGTAAAAGCCAGCAGAAGAATTAATATCCCTCAGATCTGGAGCCCCAACCTTCTCACATAAGGGCTGAGGTGATGTCTGTCCCTCCTGGACACACACCACAGGAAAAGAAAAAAAAGGAAGCAGGAGTCTGAAGGAAGAAAGAGGTGCAGAGGAAGAAGAGGATTAACATGAAGTACAAGAGGAAGGAAGGCCTCTTCCAGACCACACATGCAGACCTCAGGGTGGAGATGGAGGAGTCGTTTTCCATGCATCCATACTTCAGGTGACCATTTCATTCCTGCTGAACTCTGCTGCTCTGCACTGGGACTTGAGCAGTGCCTTGCTAAACCCAGGTTTGTTAATGCTGCTTTAGAATAGAACTAAATCAAAAGGAAAGTATTTTTGTTGCAAACAGAGCAGGAGCATCATGTTGGTGAGAAGGGATTTTATGTTATTAGAAGCTGCTCTTTCCTGCTAGAAATTCACAGAATCACAGCACAGCTCAGGTGGGAAGGGATGTCAAAGCTCATTGCACCCCACCCCCTGCCATGGGCAGGGACACCTTCCACTGTCCCAGGCTGCTCCAAGCCCCAGTGTCCAACCTGGCCTGGGACACTTCCAGGGATCCAGGGGCAGCCACAGCTTCGCTGGTCAAACTCCTCAACACTCCTTGAAATGTCCATGAGATCTGCAGGGCTTTCACTCCACATACTCCACAACTGGGATGAGCAGAACACAAAGGCAAAAGCTCAGATCTGAGAGGTGGCTGCAGGACACAGCCCCTGCCCTGTCAGACCACCTCTGGCACAGCTTTGTGACCAGATCTCAGCCCCTGAACCTCATGCTGTGACATGTTTATACAACCAGACCCTTTCCCCTTCATTAGTGTTGGGGTCGGGGGAGCCAAAGGTCAGGCTCGGAGCCGATGATTTCACTTCCAAACAAAACCTCTGCCTCCTCCACCTTCCTACTCCTCCTCATAAATTTTCATTTAGTACCACCAAGATGACTTCCCCCCTACTTTACATTCTCTTTAACTAGAGGGACATTTCATTCCCCAAAATCAGATCGTTCTTACCCCCAGTCCCAATATTTTTGGGATGTTTGGCCAGGATCCTGCCGCATGCCTCAACTTACCAGTGCTAGAAAAATAAAATAAGTACTAGAAAAATAAAAGTGGCAGAGATGGGAAATCCCACAAGTTGTCTCTTGGTCCCACTGCCTGGTTTTAATGGCTCTGCCACCTGTGTTCCCACAGGATCAGGGCCCCGTTTGACGTGCCAGGGGCTGGAAAGTGCAAAACCAAACCTCACTGCCCAAAACATGTGCTTGTTTTGCTTTGGAGAGAAAACAAGGGAAAAAAAGCAGGAGATGCAGCTGGCTTCCAGGCTGGCTGCCTGCACTTGTTCATGCCCTGGAAAAGGGCAACCCAAACT